>NW_027225575.1:1819411-2122647 GCF_038994185.2 Dermacentor albipictus | reverse complement strand
ACAAGAAGTTTTGCACCTTACTGACATATCTACTAAAACAAGCAAAGAAAACTTACTATGAAAATGTAATAAATGAAACCGGGAACGATTCCCGGAAACAATGGCAGATACTTAATGCGTTTCTGAATAAGAATACTACTAGGAATAGAATAACGAAAATTCAAGAAAAAGACTGCACACTTACAAACCCGGAAGATATTGCATGCGCATTCAGCAACTTTTTTGGTACTGTGCCTGATATCCCTGGGGGTAATGACACTCACATGCCACGCTTGACACAACAATAATTTTATCTCTTCCCATCTACACCCAGTGAAGTTCGCGCAACAATTAGGAATCTTAAAAATTGCAGTCCTGGTTTAGATTCCAGATGCTCGTATCATATCAAAGAAATTGTTGACAGCATATGTGAAGCTTGCAGTCACGTTGTCAATTTAATCTTTAAAACTGCCATTTTTCCCTAGTGACTTGAAAAGGTCAAAAATAATTCCTGTGCACAAAAAAGGAGACGTCACCTTACTAGCAAACTACAGGCCCATATCCATCTTGCCGTGTTTCAGTAAAGTAATAGAAAAACTATTAATACAGCGCCTATCACATTACTTGGACAAGTTCCAATTATTAACACCAAGACAGTTTGGTTTTCGTGCTGGATATTCTACTAACCTAGCTTTAATCACCCTCACTGACAAGATCAAAGCGGAAATTGATGGGGCAGATTTGTAGGATCTGTATTTATCGATTACTCGAAAGCATTCGATTCCATTAATCACAACATTCTCTTTACTAAACTCAGCGCATATGGCATAACAGGTCCATCTTTGGAGCTACTGCGAAGCTATTTATACGACAGACAGCAACAGGTTTGCATTTCAGGAGTGCTGTCTGACACAAAAATAATTAACACTGGCGTTCCACAGGGGTCCATACTCGGTCCCCTCTTATTTCTAATTTTCATTAATGATTTCCCAGACTGCCTAACTTCTACAGAATGTCTTCTGTACGTGGACGACACCACTATTTACGCCTCATAATGACATCTTTACGCTAACTGAGCTTTTAAATGATGAACTAAATAATGTCAGTAGTTGGTGCAAAAAAAAAAAAAGCTAATTAACCCTCAGAAAACAAAGTTTGTGGTTTTTAGTTCACACAGTAAAGCTCGACATAACCTTCTACCACTGTACATAGCTTCTCACCCAATATTACCGTCTAATGAGTGCTCATCTTTAGGTGTTCAATTAGACACCTTTCTAAAGTTTAATTTGCATGTCAACTTCATAAAAAAGAAAGCTGCCTATGGAATCAGGGTGCTTTTAAAGGCCAGACAGTACTTTCAAAAGTACACTCTCCTGACATTGTATTATGCCTTCATTTATAGCCATTTAAATTACTGTATCAGTTTTTGGGGTCTTACATATCGCCGTCATATAGCTCCCTTGCAGCACATCCAAAATAACGCTGCCCGTATCATCGCTTCAGCTCCTTATAACACTCATGTTACCCCCATCTTCACTGAGTTAAGTATCCTCACAATAAATAAAATTATCTGGTACAACCACAGCATTGTTATTTACTGCCTTCTTAAAAACCCACAATTACATTATGTCATTGGCAGGAATAGTCTTGCTAATCCTAACACTACTAGGTTCTCTTTACAAAATAACCTTTTACTTCCAAAATCACGCAGAAACTATGGCAAACTAGCTGTTGGTTTTGCTAGTGTGAAAATGTGGAATAATTTACCTACTAACGTGAAATCCTCACCTACATTATCGTCATACCAACGTTCACCGAGAGCTTATATTAATACCCTCTAAACTGCATCTATTCTTTGAAGTATGTTTATGTTACTTATTATGTAATTTCTTTTATGTTGTGATGTGTTGCCATAGGTTTTATTGCTTTAACGTTGTAGAAATTGTGTAATCCATTCTTTGTTTATAACCGCAACTGATGCCTTTTTATTTATATAGTATCACGTAACTAAGAACAAGAGGTCCTGCTGCATTTTATAACTGTGGGACCTCTTTCTGTATAACTTCTACTGCATATATGTACCTCTAATGAATGAAGCAATAAAACTTGAAACTTGAATAAGGCACACACGCATGTATGCCAATATCACGGAAGGCTTACCTCCTTTTGTCAGAATTGGTAAATGCCACACTACCCCGTGCATAGTGTTCATGTGGGCCAAACATCTTTGTTAGGTGGCCAGAGGCAGTATAAAAACTTGTGCCTGTGGTGAAGGGCATGTTTATTGCGCTCTAGCAGCACCTGGACAACCACTGCGTCATTAGCCTGGAGTGGCCTTGTGATCAAGTCAGTTTGCTTGAGGAGAATGCATTGGCAAACTTGACATTGAGGCTTAGCTATCATGGAATCATAGTATATGTGCATTGATGATTTTGCTCCTTGTTCACTGCCCTAGCAATGTCATATTAGCAAAGACATGATCAGTATCATGTTATACATCCTTGAGAATGCCAATTATGTGCAGGGGCTCATTGATGATAACTTGGCATCTGCGGTGTGCCCAACACACAGTATGTTATGTGAGGCAAATGTAGATGGCAATATTGTCATGTTGTAATGACGGTAAAGAACACAGTAGGAAAACTCTGAATGACATAACTCTTTATTGGGCTAACTTGTGCCCCTAAAAGCAAGTGACATTCAAAGCACAACAATAGTGGCAAGCACTGTCAGTGATTGCTGAAATTTTATCGAACAGTCAAGCGTGTCGGCTTTTGTACATGACTCGTTCAAGGATCCAGCATAATTGCTGGTGCCCGCGTGCCTTCCAGAAAGTATTACACAATTTGTGTCGTGATACAGTCCGATTACATAAAGCTCAGCGATAACACACACAAGAGACATAAGCAACGATAACATTCGAGTAAGTTCCAAATGATGCCGGCGCATCTAGCGCTGAGCGATGACATTAGGGTGTTAGCGGGTGAAATGCAGTCCCCAGACAAAGGATAGATAAGTACGCGTGTCAATGCCCCCCTTATAAAAAGCGTCGTTCAAATGCTACAAACACATGAGCAAAAACTAAAGCACACATAGTAAAGGAAAAAATAAAGTCTGAGTGTTTGTTATGAACTACTTCAGGTCGTGAGCAGTGCCACTGTGATTGCATAATGCTGTATGGCACGCCATCAAAGTCCTGTGCGCTGATATGTTGGGTGATCTTGTAAGGTCCAAAATAGCGTCGCAAAAGTTTCTTTTTAAGCCCTCGCCGGCGTATCAGGGTTCAAACCCAAACACGGTCACCAGGCTGCTATTCCACGTAGTGTCGGCTGTCCGTCCGTTGCTGGTTCTTCACGGTTGTCTTCATCAATGATATGCAGCAGCAAGGTGCCCAGAGTTGTCCGTGGTTTCTTCCGTAAACCAGCTTGAACGGTACCACCTGCATTGTCTCTTGCATTGCTGTGTTGTGAGCAAATGTCACGTATGGAAGGATGGAATCCCACATCTTGTATTCAACAACGATGTACGTTCATTGCTAGCATGTTGGCGAGCATCTTGTTCAGGCGCTCAGAAAAATCATTTGTGGATGGTAGGCAGTTGTCCTCTGGTGTCTAGCATGGCTATATTGCAGGATAGCCTGAGTAAGCTCAGCTGTAAAAGGTGTTCCTCTGTTGGTGATCAGGGCTTGTGGTGCACCATGTCACAGCAGGATGTTCTCAATGAAAAGTTTTGCTACCTGTACCGCACTACCTTTGGCAGGGCTTTCCTTTCTGCACAGCGGGTAAGGTAGTTGGTGGCCACGACGACCCACTTGTTTCCAGATGTTAACGTAGGAAAGGGCTCCAACAAGTCCATCCCGATCTGAAACAGTCGGTGAGGAGGCTCGATGGCTGCAGCCTTCCCGCTGGCTTAGTCTGTGGTGTCTTGCGTCACTGGCATTCTTCGCACGTCTTGACGTAATGGGCGACGTCGGCGTTCAGGCATGGCCAGTAATATTTCTCCTGAATCCTTACGAGTGTACCGGAGAACCCAAGGTGACCTGCCATGGGGTCATCATGAAATGCTGTAGAACCTCTGACCGCAGTGCTGAAGGTACAACCGGAAAGTAGTTGGCGTGGACTGGTGAGATTTTCTTTACGAGGACGTCGTTTTGCAAAGAAAATAAAGACAATTCGCACTTAAATGCCCTTGGGACAAAGTTGGTCTTCTCTTCCAAGAGCCCTACCAGGCTTCTTAGCTCCAGGTCTGCTCGCTGCTGTTCGGCGAAATCATCAGCATATATCGTCCTTAGGAAAGAGTAATTGTTCTGGTCGTTGAAGGGCACTTGTTTGGGCTAGTTGGTAACAATTCATGATAAATATTATTTGCGCACCACTTGAAACGAGGACTAGAAAACGACAGGCGCTTGTCTGTCATTTCCTAGTCCTCGTTTCAAGTGGTGCGTGAATAACATTTGTCATGTCCTAGTTTTCTTGTGGCAGCAGGTCAATAAAAGCGTGAAGAAGCAGTTGGCATCACAGTGTTTTCATCCGTACTTGTATACCGCGGTAATGTCGAATTCTTGCAGTCAGATGTTCCACTGAGCTAGGCGTCCTGAAGGGTCCTTTAAATTGGCTGGTCCCACACAGTATGTGATGGTCACTTACAACTTGAACGGCCTGCCATATAGGCAAGGGCGAAATTTCATCGTAGGCCAAATTGTGGCAAGGCATTCCGTTTCCGTCATTCACTAGCCAGTAGCTTTCAATAGCGTGCTTGCGTCTGTGTGGATTTCGGTATCGGCATCTTCGTCGAAGTGGGTGAGTGCTGGTGGTTATTGCAGGCATTGTTTTAGTTCTTTAAATGCCTCGACTTTGAGTGTTTCCCGCTTAAACTTGACGTCGGATTTTGTGAGAAAAGTCTGAAGTGTAGTGAAGTGAGAGAAGTTTTTTGCAAAGGGCCTATAGTAGACAGACCGAGAAACCTGCACACTGCCGTCTTGTTGATGGGCTGTGGAAAGTTTGCAATGTCAGCTGTTTCCTGTGGATCAGGAAGGACTCTAGAATTGCTGATGACATGGCCCAGGAACAGAAGGTTTTAAGTAAGGGAAATGGCATTTGTCTGGCTTCAGAGTCAGCCCATTTGACTTGATGGCCTCTAGTACTGTTGCAAGGCACTTTAGGTGATTGTCGAAGTTTGAGGCAAAAACAGCAACATCATCAAGGTAGTCTAAACAGGTCTGCCATTTCAAGCCAGCCAATACGGTGTCCATTACACACTGGCAAGTTGGGGGTTGCCAGGCAAACGCCAAATGGCATGACTTTGAATTAGAGGTCGTCTGGCATAGTAAAAGCGGTCTCTCTATCTGTTGACTTCAATTTGCCAGTAGCCCGTCTTGAGGTCCATAGACGAAAAATACTTTGCATTGCAGAGTCGGTCTAATGTGTCATCCAGCCAGGGGAGGGGGCGTACCTCCTTCTTGGTGATTTTGTTCAAGCGGAGATAATCAATGCAGAAGCGCAGACTTCCATGCTTCTTCTTATGACCACAGGAGACGTCCATGGGCTTCTCAACGGCTGGATGATGTCGCACAGCATTTTGTCGTTTTGTTGCCTTACAGCTTTTCATTCTCGCGTCGACACTAAGTAAGGGCTCTGGCAGAGTGGTCGAGCGGATTCTTAGGTTATTATGCGATTCTTTGCAACTGGTGTTTGTCAAATCCTTGATGACTATGAAAAGAAGTATTGTTGGAGGAGACCCTTGAGCTGTTCTTGCTTATGGCTGGGAAGACACGAATTAATATCGAAAAGTGGTTCAGGCAGGAACACACCATCGTTATAGCTTCGGCAGAATCCGAGAGGACAAGTGCATTGCTGACTGCTGTAGCTTTTTCCATATATGTGATCTTTGTGCCCTTGTTTAGATGTTCCCAGCTGAAATTAGTCTTCATTACTTGTGCTTTTACACGGCATAACAGGATGATACCTCTTGATCGAGCAGCAGCTGTTGGTTGTTCTCTATGATGGCTTCAATGTCTCTGGCTACTTCTGCGACGACAGAAATCATGATGTTGGCGCAAGGCGGGATACTGACTTGATCGTCAAGTACATTTAGGGCACGATGACTGAGAGTCCCCTCCGGTAGTATCACTTAATCTGTGGACAAAGTTATTGACTTGTACTTTAAGTTGACGACTGCGCCGGGTTGGCTCAGGCAGCCCATGCTGAGAATTGCATCCTGTGAGCATTGTTGCAATATAACGAAGGTCACAGGGTAAGTCCGGTCATGAACTGTAACTTCTGCCTTGCAGATTCCGGTCAGCATTGCAAGGTGTTCTCCAGCTGTCTGGATTTGAGGGCCTTCCCAAACAGTGTTGACTTTCTTCAACTTGGCGACCAAGGGTCCACTGACAACAGAGCAGTCGGCTCCTGTGCTAACTAGAGCAGTGACATTTTAGTTCGGATCATCGTTTGAAGATGCGGAAAACTGGCTAAAAACACACGAAAGGGTCACTACATTCACTAACTGGAACTACAATGACAAGCTGCAGCATGTATACTTACCCTTAATAAATGCCGCCAGGACATTGTTCGAGAATTGCGAGTCAACCCTGACAACCTTGGCTCCTATGTTAACTAGAGCAGTGAAATTTTGGTCATCAATTAGTAGAACATCAAGGCCGGTAGTTCTTAGCCTTGTGTTGAAGTTAGTTCTTGGCGTCTGATCACGGCTGTGTCGCATTGACCGTTGACTGGTACATTGTGTCGTCAGGTCTTCATTTGTTGGCATATTCTTGGCTTCCAGGCTTTGTCGGGATGGCGGCACGTCGTTGCTACGTTATCAGACATTGGACAGATGATCTTGAAGTGTTGTTATCGACGGAGGATGTTCGGCATTTTGATGTTTAGCAACTGCATCTCCATCGGTTGCTGCTTTTAGTTTTCTCGGTAGGGGCTAAGGGACCATCCATGGGATGGGCCAGTGTACTGTCGGTGCTACAGAGAGAGGTAGCGGCCCGGTGACGGCGAACAGTACAGTCGTTGAGGGCTCCACTGAGCAGTGGCGGGGTAGTCTGTGATATCACGGGGCCGTTCACGGCAAGCCCTCATAGTCCCAAGTCGCAGTATGGGCGTCGGCAGTACACATGGCCGGCTTCTCTGCAGTGATAGCAGAGCGGGCAGTGGTCTGGAGCATGCCATACATGTCTTCCTTGGTTAGCTGTGCTGGGCGACAGGCGGGCGAGCTGGCAGCGTGGAGGGGGGAACATGAAGGCGGGCTATGGGTAGGTTATCGCTTCTGGCTGAGGAAGTGTCAACTCAAGGACTCCGGGTGGCTGCTGGACCTCCTCTTGGACAATGTCAGCATGGAGGCTATTGGAGTTGCATAGAAGGGAACATCCTGCACAGTTCTTTGCGTACAATGGCTCTGATGGTCTCTCAGAGCTCTTTGGAGCCCAGCGCTTAGATTTCGCTTTTCAGCAAAAGCACTTGGTGGTTGTATTGCCATCTGCACATTTCCAGCGTCTTCACAATGTTTGTAACTTCCATTAAAAATTCTGTGATGGTTTTGGGTGGACAGCGAATCGATCTGCCAAAAAGCTCATGTTTCACACCACACATTAGAAAGTGAACTTCCTTGTCCTCAGACATGTCTGGGTCGGCGTGGTGAAACAAGCGGGTCGTCTTTTCTGTGTAAATCGCAATGTGCTGATTTGGAAGTTGTGCACGGGATTCCAGTATTGCTTCAGCCCTCTCTTTGCAGATGACGCTCGTGAAAGTTTTCAAGGTGCTGCAGAAGAGGTCCCACATTATCAGGCTTGACTCGTGATTCTCGAACAATGTCCTAGCGGCATTTTCTAAGGATAAGTATGCATGCTGCAGCTTGTCATTGCAGTTCCAGTTATTGCATGTAGTGACCCTTTCGTATGTTTTTAGCCAGTTTTCCGCGTCTTCAAACGATGATCCACAGAAGGTCGGTGGCTCCCCGGGCTTTTGCAGCACGATGGAGGTTGCTGAGGTTGCAGTGTGGTTGTTGACTTGGCCACTATCTTCCTGATTATTTCAGGTAGAAGTACGTGCTCCAGGGGCAGGTTTTGTAGCCTGTGGCTTGCTCTATGGTTCGGGGCACACTGGTGTTGTCATCGAGATGTGGGTTTGATAGGGGCTTCCGGTACATGAGCACAAAAGCACCTCCAGCACATGTCACATCATAGTGATGGTCAAAAACACAGTAGCAAAACTGTGAATGACAAAACTAATTCTTTATTGGGTGAACTTGTGCCCCTAAAAGCAAATGACATTCAAAGCGCAATAGCGGCGGCGAACACAGTTGGCAATCATCAAAAATCTGATATGTGGGTCAAGCGCATCAGCTTTTATACATGATTTACCGAAGGTTCCAGAATCACCAGTGCCCGCATGCCTTCCAGAAAGTACTACATAATTTGCATCACGCATACAATCTGATTACACAAAGTTTGGCGAGAATGTACGTTACAAATAGAATCAACAATAACATTTGAGTAAGTTGCAAATAATACAGGCATGTCTTGCACTGCGCGATAACATTAGGTTGTTGGTGGGTGAAATGCAGTTCCTGGAAAAAGATAAATAAGTACGCATGTCAATATGGTCACCGGTTACCTTCCTTAAAGATACAGAGCAAAAGCTCCCTCAAGCTCACAACAGCAATACGTGTTGGTTGATGTACCCAGAAATACATTGCATCAGAAGTTATCCAGAAGTGGCATGTTTCAAGTGTCACTTTAGCTGTGGGGTATGACAGTACGTAAGTGGAAGGCCTACATTCCAAAGAAGAGCTCTGGATCAAAGAAACGAAAATGACACCAGTATCGCACGCTTGTCTATATTTCCCTTTGCTTCTTCCTTCCAATCACCATTGCACCTCACATTTACTTTATGGAGAAACAAAGAGGTGTTCGCCATGATCAGACATCTATGCAAGCCCAGTGCTTTCCTTTTCCTCTGCGCACTGAGAACACAGTCTCCCCCTTCAGCTACTGTAGAAGCAAAGCAAACATGGACAAATTCTGTTCACTGTACCATGCCAAGGTTGAAAATGGCAGTTCTGTGGTGTGTGCAAAGTAGTTGAACAAGCTTGTGTGCATGATAACAGTGCAACATTACAGCTACACCATTCATGTCACACCATGCGGCCAACTACATACTTCAAGAAAATAGGATTCCATCACAGCTTGCTGATTACATGACATTTTGTCATCCCTAATGCAGCAGTGCAGATGCTGTTGCCAGTGTTACAGCGATGGCACTTATATGACTACAAATCTACCTTGAAGGTCTTGCTGACACATCACACTCACTCTAGATACAAGTGAGCCTCGATACCGTACAGATTTGGTGCCCCCTTATGGCCCATAGTGGACACTTGTGTCATTGTATTACTCTCTGTTGCATGTGAAGAGGGAAGAATGCAGCTGTAATCTTGTCACAACCAGAAAAAGAATTAAATTTCGAGTCTTCAGTTTCCAAGTTGTGCTATTTAGGAGTACCATAATTAGTACCGAATTACCAGATTAGACAAGTTTAAAAGCTTTACCTTCTGCAGGGTGCCGTCTATACATGGTTCAGGGTGTCTACCAAGTTAACATTTCCAAATTCCCTGAGTTTTCCAGGTTTTCCCTGAGTGCCTTTGCAAAATTCCCTGACTGATGCAGAACTATGTTTTTGTCAAGCCAAGCTGAAACCATATCGCCCGGTGCTGTCATTCTCTAGTAAGCATATGAAAAAAAAATTTAAAAAAAAACGACTTAATCTAATTTGAATACTAAGGAGTAGTGTTTATGTTATTCAAAAAGAGAATAGAAGGGAGAAGTTAGTAAATATGCACGGCAAATAAAATCTCTTCCAAAAAATTGCAAATGGAGTCGGACATTTTCAAATACGAATAAAAAAGGAGATGCACGCAAAAGCAAATATTTTCGAATATGGGCTATTTGCATCAACTGATAGCAAGCTCAGTGGTATGAGGCCCGAACTTTGTCACAATTGAGATTCTCTCTCAACAGCTCGTAAGTCAACCTCAACTGTTCTGACATACTCTCAGCCCGCGCACGATGCCTCAGTGTTGTGTTTCACCTATTTAGAGAGTTTATTTTGGCTTGGATGAGGGACACTTGCATCTCGGCATCAGCCAACACTTTGTTTTTTTGAGCTCAAGCTCCTTCAAAATGGCGGCAACACGCTTCCTTTCCCGTTCATGCCTCAATGCGTTGGTCCTTTCTGTTCTTGTACTCCTTCCGCCACTCGTTCGCCCCACGAACCATTTGAAGCATCTTCTTGGTCAGTTGCACAGTCCACGTCCGAGTTTTTGAACTCCTTAGGGGCCGCGAAAACGTCCGAAAAATTGGCCAGTTGGAAAAAAATAAATGCCTGTCATTTACTGCCCTTAAGGGCTCAAACCGCCACAGGCACATTCGAAAACGCTCTGAAGGCCTGTCGGTACACGTATTAGGCATATCGGTGCTAGTGATCTGACAGGAAATACCGGGTGCACGCGTGTATAATTAAGGAATACATAGTGTGGCCCGTGGCAATAGCCCCTTCCCACGCTTGTTATGCTTCACTGCAATACTTTTGCGTATGCTTCACCAAGTAACATATCTGTAAGGAGGCGAAGCTGACTTTCGGGATCTGACATTAGGCAATGCACCGTGCTTTCTAAGCCAATCGCTAAGACCGCAAAGGCGGAGTCCGTGCCATTGCTGACAGCAGTGAATTCTTTCAATAAAAAACACGGCACCCAACGGCAAGAAACTTCATAGCGAACTTCGAGGCAGCAAGGCCTAGCGTTGCCGCAGTGGTGGCCATGGCTGCCAGCGGATCTGCGTGCGAGAACGCCGATTTGAGGCGGCGAGGTAATCAAAATGGCAGCAATGGTGGCATTAATGCCGTTTCGGACCTGCGGTCACGGTGAAACACCCGGAAAATCGGACGGCGAAGAGTTCTTGCGTCCGAAATTTCAGATGTTCTAATACAAATTGACTCTATGCAGCACGTGGTGGTGCCGCGAAGCCGTCCAAATTATCGGGAATCCGGAAAGTCGGTCGTTGACTGTACACTGGTAGCACCTCAAGCCGACGACAGGCCGTCAAAGACGATTCATTACGATTCCTGTCTGTTACTCGAGCCAGCATTACCGGGACTTTCGACCCTTTCAATAAAATTACCCCTAATTTTCCCTGATAGAGGCACAAATTCCCTGAGTTTTCCCTGAGTTTTTCTAGACTACTGAAAATCCCTGAGAAGCAGACTTGAAGAAAACAAGTTCACAGTGTGCTTATAAATATTTCCCACAGTAGAACACAGCAAAACCAGCTGCGCAATGACAGTCACTGAGCATGAGCACTATTTCCCGTCCACACTGGCAGCTCGTGATATGCAAGCAAATGCCGCTCACAATATGTAAAGTGAGACTTGCGTAGACTCGTGCAAAACCTTGTTGGGAAATGTGCCATGCACTTAAACAGAACTTCATAGATGCACAAAGCACAATAACATTTGTGATGGCAATGAAAAGACACAGAACCTTAATGGCATTGTTCAAGCTCGTCCTTAGTGGTTTGTCTCTGCAGACTATATTGTGGGTGGGGAATATCTAAAAAAAAAATTTATTTTAGGCCCAAATTGGCCCCTGCGGACTATACACTGGGTATAGACTATATATAGTCTGGAAAATACAATACATAGAATTGGCCATTTACAAAGTAATCAGAAGTGCCAATCACTTTGCATAAGGGAGCTGCTTACCATAATCAGCAATACAGAATGGTAAGGCCCAGAATAAGGCCACACAACTTCCACATTATAATAGCGCACAGACTCCATATTTGCAGTGGT
Organism: Dermacentor albipictus; assembly: GCF_038994185.2. NCBI lineage: Eukaryota > Metazoa > Arthropoda > Arachnida > Ixodida > Ixodidae > Dermacentor > Dermacentor albipictus. The sequence continues at coordinate 2,110,813 of NW_027225575.1, read as the reverse complement.
GAGAATATTCTCTTCTACGAAAAGCTTTTTATGGCAAAAAACATGTCTTTCAGCAAGCGCCAACTAGACCAACAAACAGTTCTGTTGAAAAAGAACAGAATATGCTACATAATGCACTTACGACAACGTGACATACAATATATCGCTTGTAACAATTGGCTATTACAGTAGTAGCAACATCTGCATTACCTTTATGCAAAAATAAATTCTATGCGATCAAACTATGTTCACAGTGGTGCAGTTATTTTCTAAGAGTAGCCCTTTCCCAAGAAAATTTTGTATAAAATCCCACTATGACTGTCGACGGTAATGCATTAGCATTGAATCAATATAGAGACACACCATATTGCCACCGTTAAAAATGAGTTATGTATGAGGCGTGCACTGCAGTGGTTCTCTTTCGCGCATCCTTAAGATTACTCAGCGCCATGAGGCACTGCCATCGCGAAGGTTGCACGTTGCCTCCAAAATGCATGGCGCATTGGTGCATGTGGACACTGAGAAATACTTCATGTGGCAACGGGGCTCCTTTCTCGCACTTCCTTCTGGACACACAGAGTCATTTAGTGGCACTGCCGTGAAGTCTGTGCATGGCCTCCTAGGAAATAAACGCGGCGCACCAGTACCTGCAAACGCGGAGAATTGTTTCCTCGCTTGCCACATACTAAGTGGCACATAATCAGTGACCCAAGTTTGCCAGAGGTTCATTGAAGAGCAGCACATACCCAGTGCATTCATAGGTCACTGGGATGAATGAGTAGTGCATCAGATTGCTGTGCTGAGTGAGCAGGGTTTAAAACCAACCATCTGACCAACTTGGGTCATTGAGTATGTGGCAATGTGTACATACATTCCGCTCTTCACCAACCTTCTTTCACACCGACATAGGTCATTGTAGATGCGGGACTGGGTATACATTTATTTTTTAAGTCACTCTTTGAGGCCAACTTGGAGCTCTGGGTATGCACCACTCGGGCTGTGCTGCTCCTCAATGAACCTCTTTGATGCTAACTTGAGTCACTGGGTATGTGCCACTGGAAATGTGCCCCTCTACATTGGCTAAAAAGATCCATTAAATTTCTCCGATGCCAAGTGGAATTGAACCCACATCACAAGGGTTCCTCAACGACAGCAACCTGACACATTAACAGGCACAAATGCACTGGGTATGTGCCACTTTCAATGAATGCCTTTCATGCCAACACTTTAGCGAGCTGTGCCATGAATGCACTGGACAGGTGCCACTCTTCAATGAACCTCTCGCCAACCTCTCGCAAAACTGAGTGTGCAGCAAGTGAGGGAACAATTTCAGCATTCTCTGGCACTGGCGCGCCACGTTTCTCGTCTCGAAGGCCACAGGCGGACTTCTCGTCAGTGCCACTAGATGTCGCAGTATGTTGAAAAAGAAGTGTGAAAGAGGAGCCCAGTTGATGCATGGTGCGTTTCTCAGCATTTGCACACACTGGTGCGCCATGCATTTTTGGAGGCCACACGCAGGCTTTGTGGTGGTTTAGCAGAGTGCATTGTTGGGCAAGTTGGTTCATTGTATTTGGAAAGATTGGATGCTCTTTGTAGACGATCACAAGGAAGAAGACAGGACAGGCGCAAACTAACAACTGAGGTTTATTCGAGGGAAACACTTAAATATCAGACCATGCCAGCGCAGGCGCATCGGGGTATTAGCAGCAGATAAGAGGAGAAAAAACACAAAATCAGAAAAAAACAATGGCATGGCTCAGCGTGGTGGTGCTGCCAGGTGGCGCCAAGTGCTCTTAGGGAAGCACAAAAGAGAAATTCCGCAGCAATACATGCCTCATACATAGCTCATTTTGACAGTGGCCATACGTTGAGTTGCTATATGGATTTAGTGCTACATGCATTGTCGTCGACAGTCGTCATGACATAAGTTACTCCGCTTTTTTTTTTTCTTTAAGAGCCTGTATAAATTTAATGAAAGACATGTTGGAAATGTCGATTGAAGAACTAAGTTCTACTATTTACCAAGATCAGGCACACTTTATTTAATAACGAACAAAACGTCATTGGGATGAACAGGTCACACAATTTCATGTCCAATCTTTCTCAAAGTTGGCCTGATTGGCTTTAAAGGTGTCCAACCATTCTTGAGCACAGGTGAAAAAAACCATCCCTTACTTGCGGACAATGAATGTTGTCATGAGTCCTGCACATAGAAAGTAGTCAACTAGTAAACTTAGCTTCCTAATCACTAAATGCTATACACCTGCAACACACTAGATTTTTTAGATTTTTTTTTTAGCATGACCGAATTTAAACACATCGTAGGTAACCCAAATCCGTCATTGAAAGGAACCATCTACAGACTTTGCAGAATTTACAGAATTCAAAGTGTCTGCCAATGTGAAAAGTTTTAAAAAGAACTTTCATGTCTGCAAAATATTTTCAATATATATGGATGGACATTTTGAACTCTATAATTAAGAGTAATAAGAAATTGTATAGAAATAATTCACAGACTGGGTAAAAAGGCTCAAAATGAAGTGTGGCGTCTTATAATAAAATTTCAGGATTGTTACAAAAAGGTATCTGTGCTAAAGGCCTCCTATAAATTGAATAACGGTGACCTCTCTGTATCCTAGAACTTCTCAAAACAAATTCAAGATGGCTATACAACACAATTATGGCAAAGATCAATGGCTGAAAAGGCCAAAAGTTTAAATGTTGAGATCTCATATGACAAGCTAATCAATGATTGAGCTGCGTATGGGCGGGATGAAACTAAATCCTATCATTATAACATTAACAAAAAAAAAACATGTTGATGAAATAGGCTACCTTATTCGTTGCTGAAGATGCACAATCTTAATCATTGAAGCATAAAGAAGGCTGTTCGAGGGACTTCTGTCATCACAGAAGTCTGACATACTAGTTCGAACAGAAACATGGTTGACTGATTCAATTTATAAGTCATTCCACCTGGCTTCGAATGCACATAGAAAAGACTGCAACTCAAAGGAGGGGGTGATGTGTGCATTCTGTAAGTGATAAGCTTGATAAAAATTCCAGATGTTTTCAATGCTGAATGCAATGTTTGCAAAAGTTACTGAAGTGGCTGCATTACTTTACCTTGGTCTATTCACAGCTTCTGAAACTATGTGACAATGGGATGTACCTAACCAAAGCGGCAGTTGGGCTTTTCGGTGACCCATTACAATGGCAACTCGTTACAAGAATGCAGACAGCATGGCAGTTAGTCACACAAGCTACGAAGTTTGTATTTCATATGAGTTGGACCTACCAAGAATGTATGCAGCGAAGAGCTTGTGCTCGTGGCTCATAGGCAAGTGTGCAAGCAATGGGTGGTTGCTGGTGTCACGTGCATCCTCAAGTGGTAGTATAAGCACCACAACACACGCCAGCACCACAAACAGCACAAGTGGGTCTTGCCCAAATGCAGTCCAGCATTTCTTCTGTCCCTGCTCCACCAATGGTTGCAACTGGGTGGAATCTGTGAACAGCACACCAGTTTGCCACACAAGCAGGCAAGTTTGTATTTCACCGGGAAGAATACTTGTAAGGCAGATACTTTTCTGGCCCCTAAATTTTCTTGAAACTTCCAGGCAAAACGTCCCCTCCTCTAAGAGGCTGCTTCAGCAAAGGATGCACATTATTACTGCTGTGCTGTCTGATGAGTGAGCAGAGAGATTATTTTTCAAGTTCAACGACACTGTAGCACCATAATTATTAAGAAACCTGCAGACTAGTTCTAACAATGCACACAAATGCATCAAAAGCCCAACTGACTTGGCAATTGGGCCCGGTCACAAGGGAGCTCAGGAAACCTTAAAGAGCTTGTTTTGACTTCAGATTTGTAAGTCGCAGAGTGGCGCGTGGTGGAAAATATTGAATGACTGCATGCTTTCTTACATAAATACCTTTTACAGTTCTTACATAGATGCATACATACACATATTTACATATGTATATGACAGCACATGCTGTCTAGAGAAATCCCATGAGCATCTTCATGGCTGAACTTAACTCTATGCTTGAGTGACGTGTGTGAGATCCTGGCAGTGCTCCATCCAGACGAAATGCCACATGAAACAACACAAGCGGTATGTGACAAACTAGTGTGGCTTTCTCTGGAGGCAGCACTGCATCATCCTCAAGAGCTGGTAAAAGCATGTGAGGGTTCATTCGCTCAACTTCTGCAGTGTCTCATAACAACATAGCATGGCTCTGAAATTGCTCCACTGAGAGGAAAGGGCTGAACAGAATGAGTTAGGTTGCATCGCAAGAAGAAGAATCAGGTGCGCAGCTTCCAGATGCTCTGCAATGAGCAAAGAACACTGTGACTGGGTTAGTTGCACATACTTGGGCTGTCCCCATGGGCTACTTTTGGACAAGAGTGCCTTCCATACAGGACAGGCCTGTGAAATTTGCTTAATCCACTGACAGCAAACAGTTCAATGGCATGTACTTGCACACATCTTTGTGACTACTTTCACTGTTCCTGTAGCACTTGCTTTCGTGTTGTGTATGCTGTTCTGGATGTTGTGCGGTGCCATTAATGAAACAATGACAACTAAGGCAAAGAGTGGAAGACACAGTGCTGCTGGTATGTGGTGGGCGGAAGAGGAAGAATAAAAAACGGTAGGAATTAAGGAATATGAGCCAGAGCATTAGAAATTACGCTTAGCCCATCACACGTGCAGTGGACTATACAAGGGACATTAAAGATAAAGTTCATGTAAGCATTCACCCAGTGGATGCTTACATCCACAGGGTGAATGTAACCAGTCCCACATTAATGTGGGACTGGTTACAAGTTGGTAGACCACGCTTGATGATGACTGCATGAATGGCAAGGTAGGCCCAACATAATCTTGCCCCAGAGAACCATCAAGCAGGTGCCGGGCTACAACTGATGACCGCCAGGCAGGTGAAATCGCCAGGCAGCAATCCGGCTTTGAGCCCTTCAGCCTTGTATGAGCTCCTACAGCCTCGAACCACTCGCTTCTGTGCTGCCGCACAAAGTTCTCCCAAAACTTTTTTTTTCCTCCATGTGTAACTTTGCCATTGGTCCAATATGCTTTTTTGTTAATTCCAGACTTTTTTTTCTTCCTCCTCTACCCATCAAATGCCAGCAGCACTGTGTCTTCCACTCTTCATCGTCATCACCATTTCATTGACACACCACACACAACATGACACTCACTAACCACAGCTTCTGCGGTCACATAACGTGTTTGACAAATAAAATAGCCCCAATATTTCCTTTCTGTTCCCAAGACCATCATGTATCGCTGAACACGCTGGCAAAGCAGTTAGTCAAGGCACAGATCACCATCCTGTTTAGGATGGCTGCTGAGTTCAAGAAATTTGTACTAGGTACAGATGCAGTGGGCAGCACAGATTAAATGTTGCGGTCAATCAAAAGTGATAGAGTTTTCAGAGACAATTATAGAGAGTAAGGATAAATTCTTTCAAGGCAAACTCTGAATGCTTAAGTTTATTGGTAATTGCAAAAGAGGGATGCAACTTTTTTTTTCTTTTTTTCTTTTTACTACTAGAGTTCAGCCTCACAGCAGATGACACATTCCCCTAGCAGTCTGTTGCAAAGCTTTAGGAAGGCAAGTATGCCACCTATCTCAAATTCCCGTCTCGCAAATCTTGCTTTAAATGTGCACTACTGAGATGCAAGCTCCCGAGGGCCGACATGTGTCTATGGAGGTGCAGCTGCAAAAAACTGTTGTGTCACCTCAGAAAGCCAATCGTAACCAAGAAAAATAACAGCAGTTTAAGAGTGGTAATCTGTTGCAGCATTCGATTTGCATCATGCAGGTGTGAATAAACTGGAATGCCATCATAAGAAACTGTGTGCCAATGAAGGTTCCTGGACATTCAGCTTTCTTTTCTTTCAGAAAACACTTATTTTCTTCGCATTACCAACTACGAAAAGACACACTAGCTTGCACTAAATGAAAGAAGCCCAAACAACATTCAATCCCACATTTTGCAATCTTCACTTTCACCACTTTTCTATAACTGTAATCCCAGCTTTGCTTAAAGATTATTATGCTTTGTAGCTAGCTGCCAGAATGACACACTTTGGTCACAAGGACTCCATAACTAGGTAACTGCCTTTCCTAGTATTGTTGATACATAGAGCTAAAATGCGCATCAACCAGAGCCTCAATTTAAGCCACAGTGCAAATGCTTCCATTTTTTTCACTGCACCCGCAGGCTTTTTCAAACACTGGCATGTATCATGATTACACAGGGTGATCATTTTTAAAATTTTTATGGAATTTTTTAAACATTGCCTGTTGTAGACAGCGTAGTTCTTGTCCTTGAGCTGGACTATTCGAAGAGGCGGGCATTATTAGCATGAGAAATCAAAGCAGACATTTATATAATTTAACTTCTTAATTACATTACGGTGCATATTTCAATTTATGAATTGTAGCCAGTGAGTTTGCAAGACGTATCCACTTGAAATTAATTTCCAGGAGAACACCAGTTTTGAGATATTTCCCAAAGTGTGGGACAAAATACAGGAGCATTCCAGTTACTTTTGTGCTTCAATGCATAAAATAGAGTTCTCTTAAAAAAAGGTAAGTGGAACCACAGTGCACACTTATGGCGAGGTTTATGATGCATACCACTAAACTGGTGCCAGTCTGGAAATTAATTCCAACTGGATATGCCTTGCAATTGCAACATGCATCGTAAAGTAATTAATTAAGAAGTTAGTTGGTGCATCTTTGTTAATTAGTTGAATACGTGTTTCGATTTCTTGTACAAATGTCTGCCTCTCTGAATAATCCAGCTCAAGGACCAGAATTGTGTTATCTGCAACAAGCATGTTTAAAAATTCAGTAAAACCTAAAAATCATCACATATAATGCACATTGAACCTTATGCAGAATACACTTGCAATTTCAATTAAACCAAGTGAAAGATATGGCTCAAATCACTGTCCAGTATCCAATATTCTGCACTCGAAGTAAACACCATGCTGCCACTTTATTTCCAGTCTTTCAGAAATGCTTGTGATGGCCTACTCAACTACCATATACATTGAACAATTATTTTACAATTTTTTTTCCTGCTTGCACAGTATGTACTCAAGATAACTCACTTAATACAATCAGGCTGCAAATGTATCAGTATAATTTGCTTCGCATAGTTAGTCTCCATGGCAAGGCAAGCACTGAGATATATGTAAAGGGTGATCAGGTCGAAAAAACTGAGAAAGACATTCTTAGTGCAAAATAGTATGTGCCCTTTCATTTATTCATTTACCGTAAAGGCCCAGCTTGGGCATTACATATGAGGGGGGGGATTAACAATTGCTATACAAAAGTATAAAGCAACATGCATGCGAGTCGTATATCCTTGTATGAATAGTTCGCATTTCTTTGCAGTAAAACTTGCACAACACCACATAAAGAAAACTGTAGCACGCATGCTATGCATGAAGGAGGGTATGAATTTGTCTGAGCAGGTCAAACTGATTCTGAAATAATTTGGAGGAGGCAGTGGCATGGCATTAGAAAGAAAGGCAGACAATATAGAGCCAGTACCGAGTTTTTAGCTTTAAGTGCAGCACGCTGCCACATAAGAAGAGGCTATTTACTGTTGTTGCATAGGAAGAGCCAGGGTTTCACTGTGCTTGCGCCATGTTGAAAAAGCCAAAGTGTGCAATGTGCTGCTGTCACAGTAAATGATTTGAATAACCAGAGAAAATCCTTGGGATATGCTTTCCAAAGGCATCCTGATTCTGAAGTTTTTTTTCCAGCTCAGCTATTTGACATAGTTATTGGGTAGCAATTATGTGCGTCGACAGACAAAAGTGAAGAATCATTATGGCAGAATGTGACACAACTCTATTCATGATGCTAAAATTTGCTTTTCTTTTTCCTTTTTCATTAAGGTTCACTTTTCATGCTGTTTACCAATCTTCAGTGGCAGTAAGAGCTAAATCAGTTAGCTAAATCATTAATTTCACAGTGAAGGTGAAAAATCCTTAGTAAATTGCTGCACAGACATGCATACTTACTTATCGTGGAAGTAATAAAATATGGCAGCCTAAAACTCTAAAGACACATTTAATTGCAGGATCCTGTACTACATATTGTTTCTATGAATATTCTATGAATTCTTTCTATGAATAGAACTCAACCTGCTATGAAGCACTAGCAGGTTGAGTATGTGACGTGAGCTGTGGCCAGAGTACTCTCCAAGGTAAGATGCTTGTGCTAATGTGTGTAATGTTTTGAGCAAAAAAGTGGAAGAGTGTTTTGCCTTTCTAGCAATACACATCAACTCCTATGGTTTGTTTAGATGTGATGTGCCTGTACAGTGAAGAGAATACATTAACCAACTGAGAAACATGACTTCCCCTGCTTAGTGCACCATGCTTTGTCATGGTGCACCGTTGCTCTTAGCTAGACCAGCGGTTCATTGCTTCGTTATGTAGGCACACTGCACATAAAGCAATGACAACAGGCACAAGGATTGATTTGTATTGCTGAGATGGCAAAATCTTCTAGACTCTTTTTCAGTGCATAACCTGTCGGACAGTTCCTGTATACCGTGTAGATAGCACTGTTCTTCAACCCTTTCAGCATCATTAGTTTAGAGCGCAGCTCTTAGGTGCCCGTTCCTGCATTTCGCGTCAGCATCCTCCCTCGGCATAACCGAGCAAATGAGCACACCAAAGGATGAAAGGGCGATGGCGGAGCAATGCAAGGAGACTGCGAGGAGGAAAGCGGAGGAGGAGGGTATGGCGAAAGCATGAGAAGTGTTGTGCCGAGCAAGACGGGCTCTGTGCCGGCGACCGCTATGAGATGGTGCCAGAGTAGCGCGCCATCATCTGTTCACCAATGGCATGCAGTGAGTGCATCCACTAATGCTAAATGGAAACAAAGAGCTGCATGAGCAGAAGTCTGTCTGCAGCGGCTGCTGTTAATTGTGCCCATGCGTCACCCACGCACTGCCTCTCATGATCTCCTGATTAGTGAGATAGTCATGCCACACTTCGGTTAATTTGCAATGTGCCACACGAGACAGATTGTCCATGCAAGCCAATATATTGCAAAATGAAAACATGTATCGAGCTGTGTTCAAATTTCACATTAGGGAATATCGTAATAGTTGGTGAATTTTTTTTTCCTGATATTATAAAACAAACACCATAGATTATTTTTGGTTATGCAGAAATGAAAAAAAAGACACAGATAATGGCAAATGCTCTCCTGGTGCAGTCCTCACATTCCTATCTGACAAAAGAAATATCAAAAGGTACATGGCAGGATAGAAATGTGGAAACATACCAGTACATCAGTGACATTAAAAGGGTCAAACTTGCCACTATGCCACTCCATCTGAAAGGAGTGGCATAGTGGCAAGTTGAATGCTTCTCTCACAAAATGTCTCTCTAATAAAAGCCAAAAATTCTTAATGGCTCAATCTGTAACCTTCTTCATGGTCTAATTAATGAGAGTGACGGCAGGTGGCAAAGGCACTGAAGTAAAAAACAAACAGGAAATGGAAAGTTGTGCTAGCTGCAAGTATATAGGGACTTTTAACATATCGTCAGTGCACGCTACAGAGTTATCGAGTTAGCCAGCAGCAGCATGTATGCTGCAGTATGTACTGATGTGAAAATACATGCCGACATACTCAAATTGTCAATTGTCACTTCTGTATATTTACTCACTGGTACCCTGTGACCAATGTGGGTCCTTCGTTTCCATATAAAACCCAAGTCTACTCATTTTTATGTCCTCATCAGTTTTTACAAATTTATAAATGCCAGGCTAAACCTGAATTCTACCAGAATAGCCTCCTTTATAAAACACAGTCATTAATAGTAAGGTGCCACAGGATATCAGCCACTGATACAAAAATGCTTCAGACTCCCATGCTTCTGTTGCAACTTTGGTACCTTTGTTGTCGGAAATTATTAGAAGCTCTTAAATATAACAGGTTAGTAGCAGTAGTGCAGTAGGGCAATCTTTTTCACTGCTATCAAGCAGCATCTTGACATTACTAAGGGTTGCATTCTTCAAGAGTTCTTAGTCCATGATGTGTTCCAAATTGAGTTAGGAAATTGCAAAAAGTTCATATTCCTTTGATTCACCTGCAACCTGGTAAAAAGTTGCACCACTTTATTCTTTACCAGAGAAATAGTGGTGTTTGCATAATGCTACTTCGTAATAATGCAATAATCAGGCAGACCAAGTTCGTGGTCTTCTCTGAACTTGTGGGGGGAATTTATGTGAAGCAATTAATCAAATGCTATAAATTTGCCCATTTCACTTCCATGTCCTTGGTGTAAAGGAAACTGGCATGCACGCATGTAATCTTGTGCACTCGTGCTACTCAATGTGTCATGCAGCAATCGTCGCAAAAGACCTAGCTGGCATAGGCACAATAGAAGTGTGTGTGTGATTGTGGCCAAATGGTTAGAGCATTGGGTTGCTGTACTGGGGGACTGAGGTTTGATTCCACCGTCACGTACGTAATTGAGCTATTTGGCACGACAACAGCAGCATCCAGCAGCTATGGTCATGGAAGTCCAAGAAGATTCGCAAAGAAAGCTTCACTTTAATAGTGCAGGCTCTGTGCAGGAGGTGCCAGCTTAGTCAGCACAGAAATTGCACTGAACTGTGTAAAACATGTAATGTAGTGCCAGGCAAACCAAATAAAATAGTTTATATGAACCCTGTGCTGTTTTCTGTATTTGTTTTAACATGGATGATCAAAGCAACACACACTTCACCTATGGTTTCCGTTCGAAGCTAGAGCTGCCTCCACTTTATTGCAACTCTTGCAGTGCACTGAAGCTTCTTTAAAATAAGTGGTACATGGCTGATTGTGAGTAAATGAGTATTTGGCACCTCAGGAGAATGCATGCCCGATATGATTGAATATCTGCAGGTTATCTGTTCTTCTTAATTAAGGGCAATTTAACAGGCTTTTATTTCAGCAGTAGGACAAAGTAACTTGAGGGTCAGTTGTGAGAACATAATTTATGTCAGTGTCTTAAAAATAATCTAACAATCAGATGCAGCAGTACAACACAAACAACTCTTTTAAAAAGCATCACCTACCATTCTGGGAGACATCGTCCTCATCTTCCTTTTCTTCCTCATTGTCAGAGCTACTGCGTGTGGCCCACAGAGTGGCAGGCACATCCCTAAAGCCCTGAAGGTGGCTCCCTTGCTTGCGCATGACTACGCGCAAGTTGTCCTTGATGCCCACATTGCCTTCAGACAAATCACAGAGATGCACCACTCTGTTGGGAGACAGGGAAGGTACTGCATTGTCTATTTCTGCCAACAATTTCAATGTTGTACCAAGATGCAGGCATGACTATTGCTGGCAAATCGTACTGAAACACCCTCAATAAACTGATAACTGAACCTGGCCTTAATTAGACCAGACATATGTTTTAACAAAGTGAATGTGACAGATGAAGTTTGCTCTTTTTAAGAAGAGTTTTACTGATCTTCTGAAATGCTATTCAATAACTATGCAAAAGGAGGTTTTGTAATTAGCAACTCCAACTGGCAAGCCAAGACAGAGCAAGATAAGTGTACTGAAAACAATTCAGCTTTATACAAGATAGGTGCTAACAATACTCACTCGAAAAATCTGGTTAAAGAGCACTTTCAAGCTGACTTATGGTATTGAATACAACAAATGTTTGGTTAGCATGACCAAAAGCAGTACGACAAACAATCTGCATATTTTCAATGACACTGAGTCACTGATACAACAAGCATGTACATAGCTAATGACACTGTTACAAACACAGATTTCACCCTTCTTTTAAGAGGATGAGCAACACTTTCCAATGCCTATCTATTTTTCTCCTCACTTTCTCTTTGGTTTGACTCCCTTGCCAATTGGCATATTCCCAATGACATGCTGTGGCCTGTCTTTTTGGCAGGACAGGGGGGTGATAAGGTCCAATGAGGTGATCAGAAGTTTTTGGTTCCACAGCCTTTCCACCGCCCCCACATGTGAAAAGCCTCGATGCAAACAGTTAAAGGACAACTCCAGATATTTTTTTCAGGACCTCATATCTCAGTAAAGTTTGTGCTGTCCAGGGCTAATTTGTCAGGTGTGGTAAACAAAAAACTACCATAGTCACAAGTGGCACTGGCTAACACTTCCAATACCCAGGAAAGGGGAACTTGAGGATGGGTGCAGCAGTAGCAAAAACGCGATGCAGAAGATGGAAGTTATACTACAACCTGCAGAAAGTTGTCTTTTCATCCACTTTCATTTCCCTTTTCTTCATTAGTTCTAAATTTCAATTAAAGATAAGTCAATTTCCTCTATGCTTTCACGGGATTTATTGTCTATTTGCTTTGCAGTTAAACCTCGATTTAATGAAATTCGCAATGTTAACGAACTGTCTTGATTTCCCCATCTCAGTTTCACTTAAAACCATGTATTTATTTTTTCAATTTAACAAAGTAACTTTGTGACGCAGTTTTCAGTTCACGAAGTTCTCAGCCATTTCAATATGTACTTGGAGCCTGTATGGCTAGTAAATCGAGCAAAAAATTTTGTTGGGTGAGGCAAAAGCTATTTAAAGCATCCATCTGCATGACAAGTTTGAGTGGCAAAACTGCTGTCAGAGCACATGCATGGCACGCAATAGGCAAGAAACACCGCTGCGCCATTTGTCGCATTGGTAAACAGCTTGGAGAAACACGAGAGCTGACGATTCCTTCTATGCAAGAGTGATGGGGAGGGAGTGAACATGCAGTAATGTGATCAAGCACGCTCTGGGGGGAGGCAGGAATGTGCACCTATCTGCCTTTTTGCACGCATCCGTGCACAGTACATGTGCCATATTGATCTTGGAGGTAATAAAGTTTTAGAATAGGGGCCCGAAATGTTTAGGCCCCAAAGAGCTTTACGGGTGTTAGTGTTGGGGCATGCAGGAGTGAAGAGTTTTACAATGGGGCTTTGCGTTTGTGGATAGCGTCTTTGGCTTGCAGCGCCACTACGGTGTCGAAGAAAAGCTATTATAAATATTAAAATAAAATATACCACTTTATGATAAGGTTAACTTTGACTTCTCATGAACAGCAGGTTGCCACTATCCCTCAAAAGGAAAGTGTATAACAGCTGTGTGTTACCAGTACTCACACATGGGGCAGAAACCTGGAGGCTTACGAAAAGGGTTCTGCTGAAATTGAGGACGACGCAACGAGCTATGGAAAGAAGAATGATGGGTGTAACGCTAAGGGATAAGAAAGGAGCAGATTGGGTGAGGCAACAAACGTGGGTAAATGACATCTTAGTTGAAATCAAGAAAAAGAAATGGGCATGGGCCGGACATGTAATGAGGAGGGAAGATAACCGATGGTCATTAAGGGTTACGGACTAAATTCCAAGGGAAGGGAAGCGTAGCAGGGGGCGGCAGAAAGTTAGGTGGGCGGATGACATTAAGACGTTTGCAGGGACAACATGGCACAATTAGTACATGACCGGGGTAGTTGGAGAAGTATGGGAGAGGCCTTTGCCCTGCAGTGGGCGCAACTAGGCTGATGATGATGATTATGAACATTGACTTCTGTGTTTTTGCATTTAATTACAACTTAGAGGTTATTCTACTAGCAACAAGCAACTTGTTGTGCTTAGTTTTGAGTAACCAATTTTATGTGCCTTCACCAGCCAAGTTAAGCCATGTAAGGCCTATGAGCCATGAAATCGACAATTGAATTTGGAAGCAGTAGCGTATAATAAATCAACCTACATTACACACATTAGTTGAAGTGATAACTGCAGTCACTTCTAGCTTACGAACTTCATGCATTACCACGAATCAAACCCAGTTTGGTGCTAGGCTAGAGCCATCACCTCAATGGGTGCCGCTATGTTTGTGGACACAAAGCCTTTGGGACTGTCACTAAATCAGTGAAATGGCGTGTCCGATGCAAAACCCAAATGCAGTTTGCATCTTGCATATGTGCAGTGGCTTCAACACTAGTATTTACTTGTAGCCCCAAAACGTTCGGGGCCCCTATTCTAAAACTCTTATCTCTCTGCAGCAAGCCGAAATGGATGGGACCTTCACGCACACTTTGTTGTTCCCGCGCATCTAGTGTTGGCGGTTGCATAACCTAAAGTTTACGAAATGCAGTCGCTCGCGTTGTGACTGTGAGTTTGTGGCCATCAAGTGAGACCTGTTATGTGCACGTCAGACTTATAAAACTACATACCTTACTTCATGCAGTCTCTTTGCTATTGCCATCAATGCTCCACCTTTCTGACAAAACTGCCTTTTTTTTTGTTTTTACTCAGGACCAATATCCGTATCTTTTTACACTTTCGTTTTTATTTGTGGGCACTGACTGTGGGCACTAAGCATGGTCACCTATGGCATCCTGCCAAGATTTACAGCGCCGCGCTACGCAACATGTGCAAATCTCAGTCACTGTGAGCCATGTGGATGCATTGCTCTTGGTGCGATCTGCACTGCACGTGCTGGCGCTCATAACCTCGCTATTATGACTCAACCTTGTGATATGTTTATAAGTGCTTACTAAGAAGATATCCACCCGGAGTGCTCTGGGAACCTATCAAGTTGTTTTTAATACTGAAACCTTAAAACCTCGAATTAACACAATTCGCATTCTAACTAAGTTTTTTGCGGCAAGTACAGCTTTGTTATTCGAGGTTCAACTGTATATGGTTATAAATAACAAAAGATCAAGCCCCTTGGTTTCCCCCATCTTTCGTTTAGTGAAGATGTACCATGTGCAGCAAAAGCACATACTGTATGAAATGTGTGTCCACACTTACATGTCAGTGTAGCAGTGTGGCGTGATTATCCCTGCACGCCCTGAGACACTAAACCGTCGTGGTGCATTTGACATCACTGCAAACAAAGGTAAAGCCTCAGCTCAGTACAGCACTAGCAGCAAGGGAAATTTCGAAAACATTGCACTTGCTGAGATGTTAAAGGCTGCAATGTGTCAAGCATAATACTTCATTTAACCGCATTGCTTGTTTTCATTCTATACTGCACCATGGTACAGACTTGATATCTCCAGTGCACAACTGCACTTGCACTGCAAATCAGGGACTTCAGCACACACACGCAAGTTCACAATAATAATCTCAGTGATGTATACTGAGGTGATGTTTAGAGGCAGTCTTAAAGTATACATGTTATCCTCTGAAAAAATTTATCAGGGCACTCAAACATACTCCAGTGCACTGAAGCCATGGTTGTGTTTATTACATCCAGTATTTTGTTCCAAAGAGATTTCTTTTCCAGTGTAGCTGTCACTGCGTTATTCAGTAAATTCTGCAGTAGTGTCCCGTAGAATTGGCATAACAACAACTACACACAGATCAAGAACAAATACAAAAAAGCTACAAACTTGTGCTATGCTAGAAACCTCGGTGTGCTTTGCAACTTCAGCATTGCTTAGGAAGCAGCAACGTCTAAGCATGGATCGAAGCTGTGAAATGAAGGGCCTGAGCTTAAAGGGATCCTGAACCATCCCTCAGACTTGGTGAGAAAACATAGTCTGCGGATAGCATATGCTGCTGTGAACATCTCGGCCAAGTTTTGTAGTTGTGCATAGCACGTGGAGCTCGCAAGCGGAGCGCAAAGTCACCTAGCTCTCACACCCTCTCTTTAACAGAAGCCTGCCCCTCACTCTTTTTGGGACGCTTTATTTTGAAATACAGCAGATCCTCATACACGGCTGCTATTAGCCAATGGCTGAGGTCGGTCAACAAAAGTGTTTGGATTAGTACACTTCTTCCTACTGTTACTATGTATATTTATTGACGAAGTTTAATAAACAGGCTGAAGTAAGCGAAAATCTGCTTTCAAATTTTGATAATGATTACATACTTCTGGAAGAAGCCGACTATAATCTGCTCATGCTCGCCCACGGCTGCCCGCATAGGAATTAACATTTAGCCGCCCTGCTTATCGGCATTGTAGCTGTTGGGACTTGCTAATTTTGACTAGTTTTGGACACTCAACTAGCCTCGAACCATGAAAAATTTAAGGCCAGACCACACGCACGTTTGCCAGGGCACGCTCACTCCTGGGTTAGACGCCTTGGCAGACTTCGCTTCGTATCGAGCTATTGATAGTGCTTCAAAATGAGCAAGTTGGATGTTGCTACCATCTGTCGGTCAAGCTGGTACAGGACAGAGCTGGGCTGCACCACATAGCATGGCCAGACTGAAGCATATGAGCATGAGCACAAAGCAAGCGCTGTCCATAAGTACCACAGTTGCAAGTAGCGTAGGTACGACGGCGCTGTGACGAGTCTGCTGGCTGATCACATTGAAGCTCGCTGTAGACAACTGTGTTTGACTTTATGCTTGGCACATCGTAGGCAGCAAAATTGGAAATAGTGGCGTCTACATTGACATCCAAAATCAAATTTGAACTGTGCGCCACAGTGGCATAATACATGAAAACGGAGTAATTTTTCTCTGCATTCACTTGTTGGATTTTTAAAAAATTCATATATTAACTGTAGGAAGCAGATTCTTTTTTAAGCTGTCAAATGTTTTACAAAAATTGACGAAACTTACAAATTCGAATAGAAAGAAAATGAAGTACAAAGTTTTAAATTGACCTCAGCGATAAATCAGAACATCACAATTATGTAAATTGCACCTATTAAAGGGACCCTGAAACGATTTTGGTGATTTTGTACAAACGTACCAGGTCGTTAAGGCAGGTGCTTCTGATCATTAATTGACACATCTAAGTGCTCCGCATAAAGCATGTAATTTATTATAAGGCTTTAAAAATGTACATTGCTGCTGATTGTAGCGCACCACTAGGCTGAATTTTCAGCCGCCCTTGACCGTTTGACGTGAGTTGACCATATGACACTAGTAGGGCGAGCTATTTGATTGGCTGCTCAGGGTGCGTTGTCGATAATTTTTCTAACTTTGTGGTGAACAAATGTTGTTCATAATACTTGGAACGTTAGTTAATTTATTTCTATAAAAAGGAAGGAACAGAAAGAGAATGCACAAGGACAATTTCTCGCTACACTTAAGCACTTCCGGCACTCAGCAAGTGTCGTCTGCTTATGTTACAACATGCTCTGTGTTGATGCGAGCTGCACGGTCTGTGTTAGTTTCCGTCTTTTTGCAAGCATCATGGTTTGCCTTTGTTACAAATGTTTAAAAAGTGTTTTGAACTTGGTTAGAGCAATATTAGCTCTTTCTTTGACTCGTCAAGCTCTGCGCCGCCAGGTGACTGGACCGTGCATGTACATCTACACTAAAACTCCTTCGTCATAGCACTAGTAGTATGGAGGGGCTTGAGTTTACACCTCCACCCATCCATAAAAACGCCCAGCTCGCCTGTGGTTACCAAAATGTCAGACATGCTCAGCGCTGTGACAGAATGCTCGCAATGCATGCTGCTTCAATAGCCCTCGCTTGGGATTGACCGCCAGGCTGCTGGCAGAGAGGTTCGAAAGGCTTCGTGTGCGTGCTCCTAGACAACCGGAAGTCAACAGCATGACGTGTCATCATGACGCAGAGCCAGTGAAGGTGGAGCTTAGCCCCGATCACTCGGCGAACGAGTTGAGGAGAAAATGCATGACTATGGAGGAAGGTAACTTGTAATCGTGCGTAGCTCTCTAAATATGAGACACTTCATACAAATTGTGGTGCGAATGATTTACAGTGGCTGTACTCTACTCGTCTACAAAATTTGTCTGGACCGTTTCAGGGACCCTTTAAGACACCCAAAGCAGACAAAATTGATGTGTTATACATTACTTTGTCTTGACCTTCTTGAACCTTCTTGAAACCTTCTTGAAGATTTCAACTGTTTCATGTAACCTGTAAATTATATGTGTCCACTTGATATGCTC
Organism: Dermacentor albipictus; assembly: GCF_038994185.2. Lineage (NCBI taxonomy): Eukaryota > Metazoa > Arthropoda > Arachnida > Ixodida > Ixodidae > Dermacentor > Dermacentor albipictus. Next base: position 2,092,925 of record NW_027225575.1, on the reverse strand, counting down.
CAACAGCAGTAGTTTATAGTACCATAGCGTGCATAATTCTGTATATGTGCACAAAATTGTAGCTGGAGCATGTGTTACCCCAAATGCATTGCAACCACAAGTCTTGTCAGCGGTTGGATTGAAGTGCTCAAGACACAAGCCTATACACTCATGAACAAAAGTATATGAACCACAGGCTCCCTGAAGTGGAATTTATTCATAATTCAGATGCACTAAGTGAAATTGAAGAGTGCATTAAAAAGTTGGTAATGCCAATTTTGGACTGCAGTCTGCAATTTCAAATTATTCATTGACGGAGAAGAAAATTGGCTTTATCACAGAATCCCTCGTTCATATACTTTTGCTGACTGCCCCTGGAAGCAACTGCTCTTGTATTTTTGCATTTCTTTGGTATGCAGGTCATGTTACAGCTCATGATAGATAGTACGCAATGTATAGGGCCAGGTACTCTTCAAAAAACACACTCCCTCAATTACAGTAAATAACATTTACTGTCAATGTTCTTTAACTTTTAGGGAATAAAGTGGGTTATATTACATACAGTGCTAATATCATTGGTAAAATATTAACATGTACACCACTCCATATTTAACCTACCATGAGCATTTGGATGCCAATGAGCTGCTATTCATAAATGGACATCAAACTGGAAAATCCTTATACTGTCTGTCTTCCTTTGCTCAGTCTGTGTCCATTTGCACTGTGCAATCGGGAGGATGGACATGTACAAGGACCTGTGCCATGTTTCCCATTCATAGCCTTCCCTGTAATGCGCACTATTTGCTGCAAGTCTCCCACAGCTAAGAAAAAAAAAGGGGGGGGGGGGGGGGGGGAATGACCAAGTGCAATGCTAGTGACTCAAACAAGATCGTTTGCTGTAGTAGTATGCATACCAGTACCACCACCATATGACACAATATGCTCATTATGTAAATGCAATGCATTATTTGCATATACCTTTTGGTCGTTGAACCTTTTGTATGCTTTGTTTAGGTGAGAAGAATAAGGGGAACTGAGGGGCTCAATGTTTAGTAACAACCATAGGAAGCCAATAAACAATGAAGTTAAGAAAAGCTTGGAGTGCTCTTAAAAAATATGTTTTTATTCAAGTCTGTACTCACTACTACTGTTACTACTGTTACTGCTGTACTGTTCAACTCTGCAACACTGTTGTACTCTATAATTCTGTTTGGGCACTGGATGAATCATTTGGAGGTAATGTGTTTGTTTCCTACTGAAAGCAAAGTTGTCTTTTCTTCCCCTTTCATTTCCCCCTTTTCTCTGTAACAAATATGCAGTGGTCAGATATTGAACCCTTATATTGAGTTAAATGTACACTTCATTAAGAACTGTTCCCCTTGACTGGTTAACATCTCTGCCTTCCTATATTCCTATATCTCTCTCTCTCTCTCTCATTAAGAACTGCTCATTTCACCCATGCTTTCCTTGTCTTCATTGTCTTTTTGCTTCTTATGGTTGTAATTAAAAATCCAGCCTTTCAGTTTCCTTTACTCTTCTAGATGCAGATGTTAATGAAAGGCTGAAAATATTAGCCTGGCTGATCACCTGGCATGCTACTCCAGATGCTGGGTGACAATTATGTTGTACACAGTGATAACAAACACACAGAATACACACAGTAAATCTACAATTTTTCCATGGCATATTCTGGCAGCTTTGATGCCTTCCACAGAATGAGGGGTTATTAGCTAGCTGCCTGGTCGTAAGATCACATGCTATGTTATGCCTGCGGTAATGGTGTTTCAGATCCACTGCCATGTCTGCCACTGGTGCTCATGAATATATGTGTGTTGCAAATACATGTATGCAATGTCCAAAGTGAAAGCCGAGGGACAACCATTGCTGCAGCTCAATCAATTGAGGTTTGCACAAGTCATGCAGAGGTTGTGGATTTAGCTCTACATTAACTCCGTTTAATTACTGAGTTAGGTATAAAAGCTTTTACCTTCCCCAGCGCTTTCCCTGGTTTTATTGTCAATTGGAGTCTTATGGCCATTTAGTGTGTGTCACACTTCCTTTCACTGATTCATGCCCTATCTGCTTGAAAGGAGGCTACCACTGTTGTAAATACTGTGCCGAAGAAAAAATGCACCAGAACATGTTGCCTGCGAGTGGATAAATGCACTAGACTAGTTTGCACTAAGACAAACGGGGGCAGGAATAGATGCACAGTTAACACCTGCAACACAACTAAAACAGTAAGGACAGACAGCCATCTCGCTTGCATAAAAGGTTTCTCTTACCCCCTGAGGTTTGTGCACTGAAATGACAACCAATATACCAAATCAAACGTTTACAGCAAAGCTGTATATTACTAGGGTTCCGTGAATTTTTGTTGGCCGTGAGCAAAAACTATCATCATCAATGACTCATCCCTCTGTAAGCATTCATACTCGCATAAGCAAGCAAAAATGCAATGGCTCATAGCCCCATAAGGCAGAGGCTACAAGCATTCAGCAGAGTGAAGCAAACAGGGCTTAAATTCTTTCTAATTATGCATACAACATACAGAACAGCATGTCGAAAGCTGTTCTCATCAATGGCTCATATTCCCGTAAAGATAATGGCTACATATTTTGTGTGAATTAGCTGCGATGACACTACCCCTGTTGTAACTGTTGGTGATTTCAATGTGGATGTGTCGGTACCAAAAAGGTTTACGCAATGACTCATAGTCCCACAAGGTTCATGGCTACTCACTTTGCGTCAATTATCTGCAATGACACTACCCATGTTGCAGTTGTCGGTGATTTCAATGTAGATGTGTCAGTACCGAAAAGGGAGCAGTTTATGCGTTGAGTATTGCAAACATATTCCTTGCGATACCACACTGGTTCGGCCCAACCAACCACCCAGCGGCGCACTTGCACCCATTTGACATTATCAAAGAATGTGATTGCAGTTGCGAGTGAAATAATGACCACCGATCAAAACAATAAATGAGTTTGTACCTTTGTTAAAAATTATGTGTCACCTCCATGTCATTACACATAATTTACAGTGCTATGTTTGTGTCATGTGCTAAATAGCTTCGCTGGTCGATCGCTTCCACAGAGTGGAATGGCTCATTTTATTTTGTCAAAATAATTGCTACGTCCGACCATTTTACTGGTCTAAGCACAAAGTGCCTGTCAGTCATCAGGCTGCAGATGAAATGTTTATAACTAACAAGTGAACAGTACAAGACATCGTGCAAATGATGAAAAGAATCAAGAGTTTAATTATACGTGAAAAACACTGAGATCATTCTCTAAGTAAGAAAAATTGCAGAAAGTGAGAGGCAACAAATAGACTCACACAGAAAGTGCACCGGGTGGTCGTTGACGTTGTACAAAGTGAGCACCTGCGTGTGGCCCTCTTGCTCATCTGTGTAGAAGTCAAGCTGTGGTGGGGACACAGCCACGGGCAAATAGGAATCTGTGGCCCGCAGAACATCCTTCTTGGCCTCAGGAGGGCCTTCCCGAGCAGCCCCATCCCGACGCCTATGGCAAGACACCACCAGTTCTTTCAAACTACTGGAATCGCTCATTGATCACTGTAGAAACACTAATTGCAAAATAAGCTTTTTATTTGCACTTCTTCCTGCTAATGTACACTGATGTATATGAGGAATAAACAAAATTTACTAATAAAGAAGCAGAAATGGAATGCTGGTACTGCTTCCTGACATCAGACATAGCTTTCATCTAATATTCAAAGAATTTTATAGCACAGTTTTCTCTTGACAAGAGCACTTAGTTATTCTTCTTAGTGGATGTTCTGTACTGATACAAGCTTGCCCAACTATGCCCTATGTTTAAAATAAAACTGGGCTAGTTATCCTGACAACCTAGTTCAAAAAGCTTTCTGTGATAGTTTGACATTACAAAGTAAAGCTAGATCTTATTAGCCTAAATTACTCCTTGCATTCAAGGAGAACACATGGTTTTTCATTTTGTACAGCATGTTTCAGCTCACTTGAGCCAGACCTTAGAAAAAACTGTAGAAGAATTAATTGCAGGGCTAGTTGATCTTGCATTTCTAATAAGGAAAACTAGTGCAAACGAAAAGACGACTCGCACAGGAAAAAGAAAGACAGAAAAGCGCTACACTCACAAATGTTTAATAGTGGAAAGGGTTTCACATATATATCACTTTGTCACACATGCGCACAATCAAAATGCAGAAAGAATGCAGGTAGAACACATGTAGGTCAATGGTGATTGCACAAGAATTCGAACTCTAACTGTGATTGATGGCTGACTTGTACTACGATCTCTGTTCTTTTCGATAAATAAAGCTTCCAATGCAAATCTAGAAGAAGCAATACCGATCTTGCCCAGTACGGTAGTTTCCGAAAAACAAGCCTCACAACCACACACAGTAATGTGGGCCGCCATATATGCACCCTTGTCCTCTTTCTTGCTTACATTTTGCACATGCTTCCTTCACATAACGTTCGGCTTGGCCGATATGCACTTTACCACAAGAAATCAAGATGGCATAAACACCTTTTTAGCACTTGATGGACTTCTTATGCCTTGTAGGACAACCTCATCTGCTTTCATAGTGCCTGCAAGGGCACAGCTTAGAAAGCTTGCTGAGAGCAGAAAAACACTATAAGCTCACCATGACGGATGGCCACCTTTTTAAGGTTGTGCGATACTTTGTGCACACACAGTATAACCTCCGACCTCAACTTAGGACGTTGGCCTCTGGCCTTACCTTTTGTGCTCCATGTTTCTGTATTTTTACAGTGTGCATGTGTGATAAGGTGATATACAGGGGGTCCTAGTTTACTTTAGCCAGAGTTTAAAAATATGCAAATGCCACGTAGCTAGACAACAAAGGTAATGTTGTTTGCCGTCACTTGGAAATAAACTATTCTTTTCTTTCTGCCTAGTTTGATTGTCTTACTTAAATAATCAACTTCTCAAATGTTATGATTAGATGAAAAGTGTCAATGAGAAAATTGTAGAGCAACATGGAAAACTCCCGATACGTCTTTCTGTTGCTCAATATGTGCCACATAAAACTTGTTCGAAGCGTGTAAGAAGCCTGTGAATACACGTAAAGTGCCTCGAGCACTAAGTCGCACGGCAATTTTGCATGCATTTGTGGGCTTCTTTCATGCTCAGAAAACTTTTATGTAGCACGCATTGAGCAACAGAAAAATCTATCTGGAGTTTTTCATGTCGCTCTGCAATTTTCTCATTGACACTTTTCATCTAATTATAATATCTGAGAAGTTGATGAATTAATTCAGACTAATTACCTAATTACGTAGAAAGAAAAAAAAATTGAGTATCTCGAAGCAACGGCACACATTACCTTGTCCATTGTCCAGCTACATGGCATTTGCATATTTTTAAACTCTATCGAAAGTTAGCTGGGACACCCTGTATATGTGAAACCCTTTTGGCTAATAAACAGTTGAGTGTAGTGCTTGTCTTTATCTTTTCTTCCCATGTGAGTTGTCTTTTTGTTTGCACTAATTTTCCTCGTCAGCTTGGAAAAACTAGGTGTGCGCTGCAACTCAAAAAATTTTTAATGTGATTAGCACTCTGAAAAGTTTAACCATCTTGCAATATGTATCAAAACTCTTTCACCCAGTGACCGAAGTTGCCTACTAGCTAGGGCCACTGGGTATGTGTCACTGCATATGTTATATTGTTAGTGCCCATTCCTGGCCAATTCCCCAGAATGGATGTGCCAATGTGACACTAGGGGTATTTAGCCTTAAATATATTACAGTGATTGCGCCCCATCCTAAACAAGCACCTCCTCACAGGGTGTGGCCGCTTGATGGTGAGCCATTGCAATGAAGTTACACCCATGATAATAGGGATACTATGGAGTTTCAGCTGGGGAACAGTGATTACAAGATATAGCGTGTCGTGGTATCATTTGGCATTGTGTTTAGCGGCGAGATTGCCTCGTTGTGCATCTGCAGTGGCAATATGGTGTGTCACTGCATAGCTTTAATGCGAACTACATTAATTAACATTGGCATTCATTATGAGATGAGTTTGCCGGAATATTTTTTTTCAAAGAACTTGTCATCTATTAAATAAATTAACCAACATTTAAAATATGTGGCTATTAAATATTTTAAAAGCCTTAAAAGCTATCTAAATATACCGGCGCTTATTTTTGTAACAATACAGACCCAATAGCCTAGCGTTTAACGGAGAAGTTGTAGAGTGAATTGAGAAATAGCTGGTTTCTTTCAAAGGAGGCAGTTGTGGTCTTAGTAGCGGTTGTCTCTTCGGGGCTTCATGGCAATCGCACAAGATCTGAAAAGCTCCATGCGACTACTGCGCTTGCGCGTGGCGCCATTAGCACTCTCAAACGTGCTTGGAAAGAATGATCAATGCCACATCATTCCTGCGTCAAGTATCTTGCAAAAGACCTGCATTTTGGCAGCAGGACTGCTTAGAATGTGTGCACAATCACGACGCCAAATCGAGAAATGCTGCTAACGCATGCTGCACCGTATGAACGCGCAAGTGCAGACAAGTGGACTAGGGTTACGGGCACGTGGCTGCGGATAGTCGGCCGTGTTGACGAAATCTGTGCACGCGCTGTGACCCATCCGTGTTCTACAGGCGATCGATCAATGTAAACATACCAAGTAGTAGCCGCGACAGAACACGGAACACGCGTTCTATCTTATCTGCAGTGATAAGATATGCCTCTACGGCAGCAGTAATCGCAACATCGGTTCTTGAATGCATCGTACCGATGGAACGCGCACAGTACCGCGCCTGATCTCGCTTTTCTGTGGCGGGAACTGCCATTATACTAAAGAAATAACCAATGCAAACTTTCACGACTTCTTCGCCGGCGAGTTTTCAGGCCAAGCACCCGCTTGTGCGTTAACATAGTTCTGCACAACCGATCGACATCACTTTTGAAACAGCAGTCTCACCGTGCTTCCTTGCAATCGTCCGCCTGAAGACTCGTAGGCGGGTTGCTCCGGCCATAGAGAAAGCTCCGGCTGCTGGATTCCTCATGTCCACGCAACATTGTCCACGGGAGGTTACAGTACAGCGTGCACCAGAGTTGGTTTTATGGCCCACGAAGCCTGTGCACAGTCCTCATTCAGCAAGCGCACCTCGCCGGGCTAGCCGTCAGTCTGAGGTGCGCAGCCTGGGCGAGTTCGAACATCGCCTCGTTCAAACCGTTTTGCAGCCAAGGCCGCAGACTGGCTTAGGTACTACGGTGCTAGGGGTGGCCAACATGCACATTACCATACTTTCTTTCTCTATGACTTTACGATCGTCAACTTACCAAGCCAGTGCCCAAGCCAAGGCTATTTGGTGCATTGTGGAACCACCGTTCGACTGTACCATAACGTAGCGACGTCTTCTGCAGTTGCTTGCTAAAGCTCGGTTGTTAACCTGTGGTGGTGATTTAGTACTATTAATTTGAATATTTTTAAGTAACGATAGTCAGTTTTTGTGGAACGTAGCGCTCCGTCTGATTCACCATGACCAGCGAACCCTCACAGACGGCCACGGCATTGGCATCGCTGACCGAGGCATACACTGATTCAGAGGACGAGCAGGACCTGGAACCCACGGCGATCCCTGCGTCTGCCGAACACAAAGAGCCGATCAGCAACGGATTTCCGAAGTCGCCGAGTGCCGGGCCACTCGTTTCGTACCGCGGCGACGAGGATGATGAAGACACGGAAGTTGGAGACGATGAGGCGTCTGTAGCAGGTCCATCCGGCAGCAAGTCGGGCTCAGTGCGGCCAGCGTCCCCAGTTTCCTTTCATCGTACCCTGCAGAACTTAGGGCCAAATGACGTCGTGCCCCTGCCTCCCGAGCCGCGAGGTCGCTGTGCCCCGGCACTGCAAGAGAAAATCACCCGCCTCTACCAACGAAAGCTTCGCGACCACCGTGACATGAACGCGTCAATCCAGATGCGCAAGGACTTCCGAAACCCAAGCATTTACGAAAAGCTTATTGCATACTGCGGCATCGATGAGCTGGGCACTAACTACCCGCCGGAGGCATACGACCCGCAAATGTGGGGACCGGAATCATACTACGACGAGCTGTCACGACGACAGAAGGAGGAGATGGACAAGCGTGACAAGAAGGCCAAGGTAGATTTCCTCACGGGAACTGCCAAGAAACCCGACTCACGTAAGAGCAAGTGGGACATGGGTGGTGCGCAGCCCGTACTGGGCATTGCCAACCCCAGCTTCGCTGCGCCAGCTGCGCTCTCAGCCAAACCTACCGTCATCTCGGCCTTCGGCGCGTTGCCCAAGAAGAACCCGTCCACCTCCAAGCAATGACTGGCTTACCCGGTGGTCGCCGCCGCCGCCACCAGACGGGCGCGTTGGTTTAACCCGGTACCGTTTGCCACGTAGGCATCTACTAAACTCTCTCTCCCAGTGAAAACACTTGCGTGCTACGAGAGGGGATAGCACTTGCGGCGTTGCAGTTTTCAGGACATCCAAATGCCTCCAGCGAAGTTTGCTGAAAGTACAACTAACCATTTGCCTCAAAAGTTATGCAACATGTAAACATAAGTGAAATCGGATGGTGTGTTGGCTTCAAAACCGGTGGCCGTGCTTAAGTTGTGCTGAAACTTGAGTAAGGCAAGTTGCTTGGTGTAGTGGCTAGTTCCCTAATCAGTTTCTTTCTCGGTTGCCTATTGTGAATTCTTTAGCTCCTAAACTCCTTCATATGTAGCACATTCATTGCAGCATAGTCCAGCATTAATAAAATACTATGCTTTCAGTTGTAAAAATCTTCAAAGTATAGGTATGTGAGTGTGTCTTGATGTTTGCCATGTGTATATATGTCATTCAAATATCATGAGCATTGCATGCAACTGTTTTAATAGTGGATCTGTAAGGAACTTGAGAACATCAAAGCAGTGGCCATACCATGGGTCAATTTAAAAATATATGTTTTCTTGCTTTATATAACGAATTCAGTGATTGATGAGCAGGACTCCTTAGTGGGAGCAGGTGTGTCAGAATACAGGAACAAGAAAAAAAGTAGAACCCTTGGGTGGCTTATGTTCTGATATAAAGGCTTGAGTGCCTACCCAATGTGATTAATTCTTTTTAAGGAGGCTCCTGCATTCCTGGACCCTCCTCTTTCTTTTTTTTTTTTACTGCTCACCAAAGTGTGAACTGCCAAATGGCAAGCTGATCTTAAATAGTGTCACCCAATGTAAGCCAGCAGTATGTCATATTCATGCCTCATTCTTTTGTCTGCTGTATTTGTCACGCAACACTTCAGAATGGTGCTGCGTGCATTGTGAAATGGAAAGTTGAAAGTGTGTTGACCATTATCCCACAGTGATAGGCAGTGGTGTTTAACAGTTTGTTAAAGAGAGGAGGAGTGCCTAAACCCCCCCCCCCCCCCCCCATAGAATGCAAAGCTTCATGAGACTTGGAAGTGTACGAAGACCACGTGGACAAGCATTGCAAATATATGAAGGAGAGGGAAAGGTTAAACAGGAAACTACATAGCTGCATAATAAAAAGTGTACAGGGGTAAGGAGTCGAAGCGGTCATCAAAAGTAAATATATATATTGTAAGCACAGCACACGCCCGACTTTCATCATCATCTCTACATATCATCCATTGCACATCTTCCCCATCTGTACATATCATCGTCAGCTGTACAGCTTGATCTTCATGTTGGCAGCACGAGCTCAGCTTTGTGAGCGCAACACAATATGAAGAACGGGAGAACTGTTTGACAAGATGCACTCTGCTCCCTCTTCTTTGTTACAGCTTTGTTAGATTAGTAATCAGCGCACAAGTACTCTGCTCGTGCTTGGCATACCATCGGCTCCGTTTCCCTAACTTGCGACGTCAGAACTCCTGTGCTGGGCAGTGACAGTTGTGCCCTAAGTTCCTTTAGTCTCATTCATGTGTCAGGTGGAGAGAGTGTGAAGAAAACTTTATTTAGGATTTATTAATGCGTTGTTGTCCAGATGTTCTCCAGCTGGTGCACAACTGGTGGGACCCTCAGTCCAGAATCCGAGTAGCCAGGTTGGCTCTCATGCCAGCCGCACTAGCTGTTGCTGGCTCTGCAGGTTAGAGCTTGACAGCATGTCTTACCACTCATTTTGAGGGGGGTGTAGCCTAGAGGGAAGGGTCAGTGTATGGGAGCCAAGTGGTATGGAAACCTGAATGGAGCAGGGTGAACCACCTTGGGAACATTCAAACTCTCCTGTGGTAGATTGTGCAATTCCGTCACATTAGTTGAATTATTCAAAGTGTGCATTACTTACATGACAGATCACTGTGTTGTTTGGTAATTGACAAAGTTTCTCTGACTTTGTAATTGTTCACTTTAGTACGTATGTTCCACTTGCAAAATTGAAGCCAAACAGCAATGAAGTCATATTCATTTAGCAGAAGTCCTGTGCTCAGCAACAGCATCGAAAAATACTTCCTCAAATTCTTCTAGCTAACATTAATCAAGTTGGCTTGGCTTAACTGCATGGCTACAATTCTGCAATTGAGACATGTGTCCATGTGAGGCAGACATTGATGACAATTATGTCTTGAATTTGCTCTGTGTGTAGCATGTTTATAAATGAAAACTGCCCCTTCAGTCATGGCACTCCAGCTGTTATCGCATGTTTAATTTTTCAAACATTAGTATTTGAAGTAGACAAGTGATGGGATTGCCCTTACTTTGGTTTCCTTCACCAACAGAATTTTTAGCACCTTATTCTATCTTGTTGAATGAAGTGGTGCAATGCAAATGTTGACAAGGTTTGGTATACTATGTGAAAATCGGTTCTGGTGCAGCTGTTTCTTACATTTTCAGCCCTTATTTGTCATTTTATGGCAGAAGGCATACAGCTAGTACTGCATGGCACATAAAATGTTTAGACCATGTCTCTCCCTTCAATTTTGGCAGACTCGTGCATCATGGTTATGCAGCCAAGTTCTTGCTTGACAGTAGAGAGGTTTAGCTTGTCTGGTATTTGGGTAAACGCAGGCGGTTGGGGTGGGGGCGTAAACCGGAGCGGCCTGCATGGTGCAGCCACCTGGTGGTGCAGAGCTCAAACAGACAAAAACGGCTAATATAGCCTTAACCAAGTGTATTCTGCTTTGCTGCTGGTGTAAATTTTCGGCACTGGCGTAATCACATTGCTGTGTTTACCACCTGCGTTTACCCGAATACCGGACTAGCTAAACTTCTCTAGTGGCCACTTGAACAGTGAAATTCAAATGCGTCATTGCAGCTTCTGTGCTTGGTAAGGTTGCAGTGAAGGAGCCAATTGGCAACAGCTGAATGCTTTGTTGAAGAGGTTACACCAGTCCTTCGTTAAAGTGCTTAGCAGAAGTGCTCTGCTAAAATCAACTTATTTCCTTCACAGTGTCACTGTTGAAACGTATACCCACGGTGGTGGCATAGTGACTTTGGCACAGTGCTGCTAAGCTAGAAGGCATGGGATCGAATTCTGGTCATGAAATGCAAAAACACCTGTGTGCCGAGCATTGGGTGCACATTTAAGAACCCTAGGTGGTCAAAATTAATCTGCAGTCTCCCACTACAATGTGCCTCGTAATCGTATCATGGCTTTGGCAAGTAACACTCCAGAATTTTTTTTTTAGGCGTGGGAGATATTTGCTGGCTTTTTTTTTTCTCTCTCTCTTCCCTTCAGATTCTGCTTTTAATGCCATGTATGAAAAGTTCTGGTTGTGTTTGTTGGCTGTTGCGAGAACTGAGTTCCATTTGTTTTAAATTTGGACTGCATGTTTATTGTAACTTATATAAGCATGGCCCATATTTTGGCATGGCTACGCACATTTGCAAAGACTGCATCGCACCAATTGATTTAGTTTATATTGTCTTGAATATTCCCGTTATCTTAACTGAGTAGCTGGCTGACAAAAGCCTTCTCTTGTTTATCAGGGACATACAAACAGGTGCAGTTGCTTTTACACTTTTTGGAGAGACAACATAAAAACGTAGCATGCACAAACTAGACCTACTGTAATGGTTGATCAAAGTCACGAAGTATGGTGTATAGTTGGAAACTCACTGAGGCGTACGAAACATTGTCAAAAGGTTGTTTTGTGATTGCAAGTGGAGAGAGGGTCAAAACACTGCATCTTGTTGGAGCTCGAACACAATGTGTTCTTTACACCCAAATGCTGTGCACTCACAAGTCAAAGGTCTGTTCTTTGTATGTGCACAGTGCTGCCATGCAGCAAACTGTTTTGACTGGTATGGCCAAAGACTGGCTACTTGCATAAATGAAACATTTTGCACAAGTAGCCTTAAAGGGCTCCTCATCAGACCACAGAAAATTTTGGTTATATGCAGTAAGTTATGTGCCCTCTAGGGAGCATTCTACCGCAAGATTTTTTCAAATTGCTTCATTGATAGCCGAGATAGAAATATCTCAGTGCCATGAACCCATGATTTCAGGAGGCGAGCTTCACTGTCAACGTAGGCAACCTCTCCACTTGCCCTGTCTAGCCTCCACAAGCAAAATTCCTTCCCTGTGTTCTCCCATACCGGAGCTTGAGGATTGCGTGACACATATGTCTTGGGCGTCGCCTTCTTTTTAAAAGGAAGCTTTACATGGTTAGGTGAAACGAAAATCCGTCTTTGTGCCTGTGTACAGAAAACTGTCATCATCAGCAATGGCTCAAACTCGAGCAATGGCTCTTCTTCCACAGCTAGCTCGTTGGTGCTCATCATTTGTCGTCATGATGGTGAGGCCGCGCATACAGGAGTATGAGCCATTGCTTAAGGGAGTATGGGCCATTCATAGTCAAAGAATCGCAAGCGGCAATGGCGGGTGGGTGCTGCTAACCACTTCACCGAGCAAACTCGAGACATCAAACGCAAGTGACAACGGCGGACTGCGGGCATGTCGTCACTGATATTGGTCTCTCCATCACAGCCGAACGTGTGTAAAACCTCATTAAGAAACACAAAGATGTAACCAATAATTGAGAAAGACTTTACTGAACCATCGGAACTGACCCAGTGATAAACATCAGGTCGCACGTTGCAGCTTCGCTGGTTAACCATCTGTACGGAGTGCTTGGGCGTTGTTTTTTTTCCCTCACTTGTGTGCTATATGGTGCACCGGCGTGACCTGTTGCGTTTGTCTTGTTTCGCACAACACAATTTTGCGCACTGTGCACGAGAACACCTGACTAGCGGTATAAGTCAGTGCTACATGAACACTGAGGCAGACACAAGCAGATCACAGAGCATCATTGCACTCTGGCACACAGTAGAAAATTGCATAGTTTCGGTGTAAGTGCACTCGACTTCACTACGTGAAAACAAACAGACGAAACGGAAGTACATCTCTCTTGCTGCTGTGTGAAGTAAAACAAATACACGCAGACATTTGGTTTGTGTGTTCTATTATTTCTCTAAACCTTAATTTGTCTATCGATGCAACAGATTAGACAAATAACAGATGTTGCCTTGAATAATTATCGAAGGCGCGAGTCAATAAGAGCGACGTCACAGTACTGCTTTGTTCATGGGCGCACTTGCGCTATATAGGTCGACTCACCAGATGGGAGTGTGGTGCCCACATGGAGAAGGGCAGATGGCATTCGGTTTGAAATGTCAGCTCTTTGCACGGGGCGTAGAGATGTAATAATTAGCTGGCACAATCATTAGCGAGCATTGCATGCGCTGCACTTGTCAGCTCAATATGGCCAGACTTGGTGAGGGGCCCTTTAAAGAAAAAAATGGAGATGTATAATAATTATAATTTTGTCCCACAATTTCAAACGCAGTGCTCTGCACCATAAATATGTTCAACAGCTGACTCTAGAGGCTGCATACTTATTGGTGCCCAATAATTTTCTGAATTAATCTCTGCAAGTACTTATCCCCTTCTGTACTTTGGACAAGTTTGGTTCATCGACACCTTTCTGGTAAAAATTATCAAGGAAGAGCCCAGCTCGTCAGCGGTACTTTGCATTTTCTAGCAATGTCATGAACGAACATTAGCATGAGTGCTTACTCGTGCTTTTGGTATATGGCAGCACACAATCATTAGGATAGCGGAAGCGGAAGAAAATTTATTCTTTCTGAGGTGGTAAAACCTGTTGGCAACTGGAGTCCTTAAAAAATAAATTGGCCATTTTTGGTCACAATTTGGAACAATTGCGTGGCACAGAAGAGGTTAAAGTTGAAGACAATCATCATGTTGAGACTAAATTATCTCGGTGGCATAAAATGTTATACCAAATGTATTGCTTGCACTGAGTTAAGGAAGCAGTACTCCTATCATTGTAAAATTCAAATGATCAAATGAGAAATTAAATATGTATTAGTTTTATGTTCCATGTCTAGAGCATAGTCCAGTATATGGTTAAGATGTTGGTGATACCTTGGTGATTAGCATATAATACATTGCATTTTATCCTGAAAGAAACTTTTATTTAAAGTAATTCAGTAGACATGACAGAAATATATGTAAATCGTCATCATCTTCTTGGGAGAACTGTACAAGCAGTAAAACACTGTCTTGCATGCCTTGAACTGCAACAATTCAACGTCGTCATTACAACGATTCTTCATCTGATAAAGTGGCAATGCACGCAACAATACCAGTAACGGGGAGCCAAGGCACTAAGAGCCAGTCAACGAGGTGCTGCATGACTAGGTATTGACAAGCGAGGCGGCTGCAAGTGATGCCATGAAAAGCAAAACATCGACAAGCCAGGTATGTGCAAGCGAGACATGGAGAAGCAAGGCAGCGACAAAGAAGATATCATGTAGCAAGGCACTAAGAAACAATGAACCTACACCAAACGCACCTTTAAACCGAACGGAAAGAAGCGTATCAACCACAACCTACTGTATAAGGGTCGTGGTATCAACAAGCATGATGGCAGACAACAGAACAACTTGTGGTGATGCTGTGGACAATCCAATGACTCGCAAGGCAACAGCTAACCCATCGGCACCTTCACTGACGCGCTGTGCCATGTCGCCTCAGCCAAGGTACGGGCTAAGAAGCACCATTGCCTGATCCAGCCAATGGAACTATTTGACTAACAATGTCTTGCTCTTTACACTTTACAAATATTAAACCTTATTAAACTATTACTATTAAACACATTACAAATATTATTCAAACTTGTCACAGGTTAAAGTGTTTCAATATGCAGATGGATGGATGGATGGATGAAAAACTTTATTTCATCCATCCTTTTTATGATTGAGGACCTTAACAGAGAAAGTATAAGAGTATAGGGTTGAAGATTTATATGCAGAAGACAAATATAATGCTCAATAGCCTAGCAAGGGAACAAGAGTTCAGAATTGCCAATCAGCCTTTAGAGTCTGCGAAGGCATACGTTTACCTAGGTTAGTTGCTCACAGGGGGCCCTGATCATGAGATATTTTAAATAGCAGTATTTTCATCTGTGGTTTAGCTTTGGATGGATTATCTTGCCATGCACCATTGTGTACATAGCACATAACAAGCATGGATATGATGAATATTGGATAGAGTGAAGGTATTGTCTTGTCAGGTGCAACTATGTAATCGCAAGGTCCATCTGCATGTCTGGCGACCAGCCTTACGGCTTTGTCGCACGTGCTTCGGTGACATCTCCTATCTATGTTTAACAAATTGAGCTCCAGTGAAGTTCCTTTGAAGTTTGAAGTGTGATTGACCTCCAGTGTGTCGTGTGGCCTCCTTTCATTTCCTTCTGCTTGGTACAACTCCTAAATTGAGCTTCTGCTGTCTAGAGTTGCTAAAAGTTAACTTTCTCTCTGAAGTGCAACAATTATCATTTAAATTGGGCCATTAAGTTGTCTCGTAATGACATTTCTGCATTGTACATCTATTTAAATAGGGAAATTGTAATTGGCCGTTAGCTAAAACTTCCTCTTAATGGTTCACTTCATTAACAAGCAGTAGTATCAGTGCAGTCTGAGCCTTGAGGCCCGGCTAATTTATAACACTCCACGCCTTCCTGCAGTCACCTTGTGCAAGATCTACAACACAAGATCATTAACTGGTACACATTCCAGCCTCTTGGATGAACTTGACTTGGCTTCCAAACCAGTGGTGCCAACAATGAAACCTGTATTGCCCATCCTTGTTGTTACTGCCTCCTCTCCAGGTCGCATTCACACAGCTGGTACGTACTACTCTCGCAGGACTTTGCTTGGACTTTGCAATGTTATGTTTTCCAGGTCGTCAGTTACCAAACACCAATTTCCAGCCATTGTGGGCTGGGTTTTTCATACGCACAATAATGACCAATAAGATCATCCCAATTAAGCTCAAACCAAATGATTGAGGACCTTAACAGAGAAAGTATAAGAGTATAGGGTTGAAGATTTATATGCAGAAGACAAAGATAATGCTCAATAGCCTGGCAAGGGAACAAGAGTTCAGAATTGCCAATCAGTCTTTAGAGTCTGCGAAGGCATACGTTTACCTAGGTTAGTTACTCACAGGGGGCCCTGATGATGAGAAGGAAATTTACAGAATAAAAATGGCTTGGTGTGCATATGGCGGACATTGCCAAATCCTTACTGGAAGCTTACTACTATCATTGAAGAGAAAGGTGTACAATCAATGCATTCTACCGTTGCTAACATATGGGGCAGAAGCTTGGATGTTGACAAACAAGCTTGAGAACAAGGGAAGGACAGCGCAAAGAGCGGTGGAACGAAGAACGTTAGGCCTAATGTTAAGCGAGAGGAAAACAGTGGTATGGATCAGAGAGCAAACAGGAATAGCCGATATTCTAATTGACATTAAAAGAAAGAAATGGAGCTGGGCAGGCCATGTAATGTGTAGGATAGATAGCCGGTGGACCATTCGAATTACAGAATGGGTGCCAAGAGAAGGGAAGCGCAGTCGAGGACGGGGGAAAACTAGGTGGGGTGATGAAATTAGGACATTCGCAGGCGCAAGTTGGAACCAGTTGGTGGTGCAGGACAGGGGTATTTGGAGATTGCAGAGAGAGGCCTTTGTCCTGCAGTGGACATAACATAGGCTGATGATGATGAAGAAGGTAGGGACTTTTAAAGCCTATGCACATTTGGCTAGCATTAATTTGTTGTCATCAGTATGCCCTAGTGGTGATGTCTCCACATGTCAGAAATGCGTTTGCAAGCACATGAATGCAACTAGTGTTTCAATATAGGCTTGATGACTTGTGTAAGACGAGGACAATAGAACATACATTAGCAGATGGCACATGAAGAACTGTGTGTTCAGGTTCCTTCTGTATTCCTCGTCATTTATGTGCTGCACTAGTACTCCAAGATCACTTAATGCACTTGGCAAATGAAAGCATGATCAGTGAATGAAGAAACAAAGACAACTCTGTTTGTTTTAACTCTTCTTTGAAAGGAAGTGAAGTTGCGTGTTTGTCACAGCATCTGCTCAGCAGGATGTCTTTGACATTGTTTCTGCATGAAAAGAAAATTTAAATACAGTCAACGTCCCATTCTTCGGACTGCCTAGGGGCAGCGGAAATGCCCGAAAAATTGGGCAGTCTGAAAAAAGGATGGCGTGTCCTTCAGTACTTCTCCCGAGGGCTCAAATTGCCACATGCATGTATGTCCAACATAGCTATGAAAGCCTGTCAGTACACTTATTAGGCTTATCAGTGCTCGCAGGTGGTTGCCTGGTATACGGAGGCAAGAGGGGATGGGGTAATGTGCCTGGTATGCCCCCCCCCCCCCCCCATAACTTCCCTGGTTACACCCCTGCCCTTTCCTTACTTTCTGTGCTTTGAAGCCATTCACGAGGATGACAAAAGAGGAGATTGCATTAGTGCTGACAGTGGCGAACTCTCAATGAGACACACGGCACCAAACAGCTGGAAATTTGGTCTCGAACGCCGAAGCAGCTAGGCTTAGCATTGCCATGGTAGCTACTGCCTACAGCAGATCGGCATGTGAGAGCACTGGTTCTATGCTGCAAAATAATCAAAATGGTGGTGGTGGCGGCTTCAATTAATGCTGTTTCAAACCTGTGGTTATGGCAGAAATCTGGACAATTGGATGGTGAAGGGTTCAACATTCGAAATTTCCAATGCATTGTCCTTAGCTCTATGGGGTTTGTGGCGGTGCTGTGAAGGCGTCTGAATTATTGAGCATGTCCGGAAAATGCAACAACGGCTCGTGTATTTAAAATTAGGTGCATGTTAAAGAACTCCAAGTGGTCAAAATTATTCTAGAGTCCCCTTACTCCGACATATCTCATAATCGGATCATGGTTGTGAAATGCTAAACTCCACTATTAGATTTTATTGAATATTTGATGCCCTTGACTCTGTCTCATTGCCAGAAACGTTGCACCGGAGCATATAAGACAGCAGGGAAAATGGGCGAACAGAGTGTAGCAGAAGTGACACTTCTCAGCGGCCACGAGGCAGCAACTGAGGTGCTCCCGAAAAGCCTGTACCCATTGATGAGGGCAGTGCTCTTGGCAGACAGCCACTGCAGAGAAAGTCAGCCAAAAGTCCACCACATCACGAACCAGTGTGAGTAGCTGTGAATTTGCGTTAGCGAAGCGTGAACAAACATTCACCACCCTGTTCGCACGACAAGCTCAGCCAGAGCGTGCCACTTAGTACAAGGTGTACGATTACAGGGGTGGGGTATTCACAAATATATATATATATATATATATATATATATATATATATATATATATATATATATATATATATATATATATATATATATATATATTTGTGAATACCCTCGCATGAGGGTCTCGAATCCTTCTAATTCATGCCCAACTCCAATCTTGACAACGGATCACGAGCGATGGGATTGAGCCCCCAATTTCGACACTATGAACAGAAACACACATTATTGCATTATTTTGCACTTGGCCACAAATTTAGTTACTGTGGCAAGGGGGAGCAGAAGGTAGTCAGTTTTTAAACCAGCACATACAAAACATTCGCAGAAAGGCCAATTGTTCAATCAAAGACCAGGTGAAATAAGCCAACAACGCGACATTTCTTTTACCCCGAATGCAATGCTTAGCAGTAAAATTTCATCACTTAAGGCACTAATTCATACTTACCGGGCACTTCTTTGTGTAATGAACACGAACTGAAAAAGTCTGCATATAGGACACTTGCGATACTCATGCTTTCCAGAAAAAATAAGCGTATTATGCCTACACATGGAGGTTGTTCGCACGGATTTCCCATCGGCAATTACTGAGATAACACATAAACACGAACGGTAATTCTTGAGCTGTTAGTACGTTCGTAGAACGGTGACACACAGAAAAAAGTACTGAAGGCGGAATGGAAAGCTGGGCGAGCTAGTGAAGTTGCAGAATGAGACTTGGCACAAGAAAACAAGTCATAAACCAGGTGAAAATGAGGAGGAACATCTATTCGTCAGCTTTCTCTACCGGTAAGAGGGACGTGTAGCACAGTCAAGGCGCAACGACGTCCGGAGACTCATGGAGCACACACCAGCACAAGGCCGTTCATGTTCATGTTCATGTGCATGTACAGGGTCGTTGAAAATACGTGCGAACGCGGCGAAGCCTGGCCGCGCTCCGCTGTGCGTCAGCGCATCCGGCGCGCTCGCGCATCGAAACAATGTGGCGCAGGCGCACCGGAGACTGGAGGCGGTGCTTCGTGTCGTCTGCTACAGCGCGTAAGCGCACCCTGTTTGCTTTGCTGGGAAGCGCACCTAACTGTGTGCTGGCAGCGCCCAGACGCGCCGAGGTGGCATTGTCGCATTTCACTGGCAGCAGCGCGTTGTTGGATCCGCATACGGCAACTCAGCAGCGTGTGTTTGCAATGCAGCGTTCTCGGTTAAATGCAGGCGTTGTTTCAAATTTCTCAGCTCTAGTTTGGATTGGTTTATGCTGTTAAATGCCCAAAAGTGACTCACGCTATGGTAGATGTGGACGTAGTAGAGGGATCTAGATCATTCCGACCGCCGGAGATTCTTACCATGCACGGATATAGCGCATTAAATAACCGTCTTTCCTTCCGCCTACATCAAAACATGGCCGCAGTGGCCCAGATCGAACTTGGTTCCCCCGACTCTGAAGTGAGGCGTTCTCAGCACTTGACCGCACTCTGGAGGCGGCGTGGGGTAACGGAGCACAGCTTTGTTTTCTGTGCGTTCTTCTTAAGTCGAATGAGATGTTTTACAAAACTAGCTGCTAAAGCGTGTGCACGGAGTTGGCTTCAGCCTTGCTCTTCTTGGTCCATGATCAGCCTAGGGCGAAAGAGCCCGCAGATTGCTTGATAGTACTTGGAATTTTACTATAGAAAGGGAAGAAATCACCGAACCTTGTACGACTTTTTTAAATGTTATCAAGGTAAATTTGTACAATCGTGTGACCTTTTCTTTACTCCAGATAACCTTAGTTGCACCATTAAGAAGGCTGAACAACAAAGTATATGGTTGGAAGTCCATGCCATAAGTCAAAGGACCCTGATCGTACCACTGAAATGCCTTATTAGAATTCTTTCTTCTCTGTTACCGCGCCACTCACGTGTTTTTCCTGTCTCCGCTGAGGCATTTTGCCGGCATCGCTTTCTTCGTGGTGCACCGCAGCGTAACACCAAGGAAACAGCCGTATGTAACCGCGAGGAAAGGGCCTAATCAGGAACAAATATTTATTGCAGGAAGAACGTTTACTATAGGCTTCCAGTCGAAAAGTCTCAGGTGGTGACGGTGGCAATAAATAGAATGCGGTGCTCGGGCTCTAGGCCAGTTAAACGCTCTTTGCAGCAGGATATTTGGGGCCAAAGACCTCACAATAAATGGCTCTAGGAATGAAAGCTACAAAATGAAGCGTTTGCACCTAGGTTTATTGAAGGCTTTAGCTGGAATCACATTCAATATCGGCACACAGAATTAATTCACAACAGAAAAATCTGAGACGAAATAATTACCTTTAAAATTTCTATGCCTCTGCGGTCATTGTTCTTGTCAAACATAAAAAGCTTATTTCATTTACTGTTGTGATTGCTCATGGCACGTGGCCCACTGCGATATGCTGTTAGCGTAACGTTGCTGTTAGCTGTGTTTTTTTTTTTTGCACCCTTTCACAGTCAAGTTCATCGCGTCGGAAAGAAATATCTTTTTTAGTTCTCAATGACGAAATTTCTTACTTTTGCGGATGAAAATACCGGCTGCTAATATTTTGCGGGGATGTGAAAACGTACAAAATGCCGGAACACACAGAAATGGAACTCCCAAATGCCAAGAATTATTAAGTAAACAATCGAAAGAGAGTGAAGTGAATTGCAATTCCAATGAAGCTCATTACGCATCGTATTACAAAAACGATGCTCTCTCTTACTTGGCAGAATATTGCTGCATGAAAAAGTAACCGACGAAAAATCCTAGTCACAACCCTACTCTGCATAGCGAACTAAGGCTCCCGCTCAAGCATTGCACCGGTTCCCATTGAGTTTCTGCTGCCATCTTTCTTTTTCACTTAGTTTACCCTGAACCCTACACAGTGTGTCCCGAAATATTATTTACTACTTTCGTCATGAGACAGAAAACGCTCCTACGTGGCTCACGCTCCCAGAAAAATGTGCGCATTTAGTTTGTACACAGTTGCGTTCATAGCGCGTCAAAAGTTTAGATTGTATCCTGCTATAGACGCCGAGGGTGTCGGTGCTCCTCTACGGACATTTTACACATGGTAGGAATACAGTACTCGTTTAAAAATCGCCAACATGACGAAACAAGCAACCATCTACCAGAATCGACAACTGGCGGGAAAATTACAAACCCGCACATCAGGTATGCTTTCATAGACAAAAAAGTTTGACATCAAGATAAAGCATCTAATTGAGAACGCAAAACTGATATTAGGAAATAAAATTCATTATCCACCCAGTCCGTAGAGGGTTTTCTCAGGCGTGGTGTTTTATTTTCTCGTATGTGCTGCCCTTCAAAGAGTTCCATGACCAAGGACAGTGGCACGTCGGTTCGCCTCCTGGATTTATGACGGCTTTCATCCTGTTCTGCTGGACGGACCTGTATAGGGAGCTACAAAAGCTCGCATTGGACCTCAACCGCTCCCACTCCCCTTCAGCAACAATGCATAGTGCCTCCGCTAAGAGGCCGTGCAGCTGTCGGCCGGTCATAACGCTCTTCATGATGCCCCAAACATTCTCAATAACATTTGGTCAGGGGACTGAGCTGGCCATTCCAGCAGTGCGATGTCGCGGAGCTCAAGAAATGCAGCAACACTTTTCGATTTTTGATATGGGGGAGTTATCATGCTGCAGAATAAAGTCGCTGTCCGGAAATGGTCCTCCTAGAAGGTACGGGAAGAGCACATCGTCCAGGATTGAGCAGTAGGCCTCTCCATTGAAGCGGCTCTCTGGGCGAACCAGGGGGCCCAGGCCTTCGGCGGTCACAGCGGACCGGCCGCTGGCAGCGACTTGCTCCATGTACTCATGCATATACCTGCAGAAAACGGAAAAAAAAATTGTTAGCGTTGGTATAAAATGCAGGCGCAACCGGCAAGCTAGAAGGAACAAAAATATGAATTACTATGTTTTAGGGTTGTCTATGCGCTCATTGCCGGGTCACCTAACACAATCATACAAAAATTGCGAACGAGGGCATTCTTTTAAGAATTTAGTTGTTTTGAGAGATCGTCAAATATTCCGAGACTCAGGCAAAGCATGATTCCTACTTATGCCACAGTATAAAAAATGGCTCTCTATCGGCACCTATTTCTTGATGAATGAATGAATGAATTTTATTTCCGTCATAATGGGTCCTCACGGTCGGGGCGCAGCAATAACGAGGGGGTGCCTCCCAGCCGGCTCTCAGCACCGGAGACCGCGGAGACAGTCTTGTAGCAAGCTGCCTCCGCCTGACGGATGACGAGTCTTTGCTGATCCGGGTCGCGGCTCCGGATCAGCTCTTCCAAGGTGGCATGGTCTGGGATGCTTTGTGATTTAGCCCCAGCAGAATCCTGACACTCCCAAATTAAGTAATATTGCGAAGTCATTCAGTGGCAGCTACTGCAGAGCTCAGGCTCCCCAGTGTCTTCATCGTGCAGTATAGAGTATGGAAAGAATCTGTGGACGTGAAGCCTCATCCAGGCCCTGCACTCCTTTGAAGTGACTGACCTGTCCGGAAGTAAGTGTTCTATTATCCAACCTAGGTGTGTCGGTTATTTCTTCATACGTCATGAGAGGGTCTTTATTCCCACTCAGTGGCACTTCCAGGGCAGCTCGGATGTATAATTCTCAAGCGAAGTTGTGAGCAGCCTCACTCACGGGAATGCCCTCATGAGCAGGAACCCATATGAGGGAGACCTCTCGGCTTGAGCGGTATCTTCTTAGTAATTCTGTCGGCTTGCCTTACTGTCGGACAAGATGATCTTGACTTTGGTACTGACGCGCGCTAGGGCAATAGCAGCCTCCTCTGCCACTAACGTATTCCTAATATTAATCGATGCTACAGTCACTTTCTCCCCATTCCCATATTTCTTGATGAACAAGGTGTTCTGCGCGATTTAAATGTACGCGCCAGCTTATAACATTCGATGTTAATAGATTTCAGCCGTAACTGACAAGAACTCTGAAACTGCAGTTATTATGGTTGCAACGTTCGTCACGGATTATAGCTATGCCGTTATTTTAGATAATTTCTTTATTTTTGAGGAAGTTTAACATAATATTTTGCTTAATGTACGCGCTTTGCAAAACTACAATTGTTAGGCCACTGCAAAAGTCATTCTTGGCACTTCTTAGAACAAGCACATTGACGTTTAAAGCTTAATAACAGTAAATACTAGTGCCTAAAATGATCCTTCATTTTAGTATACGATTGCTTAAATGATTACACTTACCGGCAGTTCTCAGGCCGCCAGACTCGCTGACGCTGGTCCCACCTGGTCGTGAAAGCAGACTCGTCAGTGAAGACGACCTTTCCCCAGTGCTCCTCTGTGCACGCTGATTGCTTCTCCTTGTCCTTCTCGCTCACAAGTGGCTTCTGTGCAGCTATTCTTGACCTGAGGCCAGCCGCGCGCAGGCGACGCTTCACTGTTGCGTTTGACACACCCAGAAGCCCGACAGTGTTCTTAATTTCAGTCGCACTGGCAGTGGGCTTGTCCACAGCGGCCGCAACGATGTTCATGCCGTCGTCTTCATTGGTGACTTTCGTATGGCCTGTCCGCGGATGATCCTTGATTCATCGCTCCTTTCGGTATGCCCGAACGATCCGGTTCAGTGGCGAAAGTGGCCGATTCGTTAGCATTGATATCCTCCTCCGAGAGCATGCTTGCAGGCATAGCGCTACAATTCCCCATCTTTCGCTCTCCGGAACACGAGACATTGCTTGCTCTCCGAAGGTTCGGCGAAAAATGACACACTCCTCGACTGTCATACCGCTTTTATTACTCAGGCAGCATAAGAAATAAGCAAGAAATGAAAAAAAAGTGACATCACTACTTTTAAAACTGACAGCTTGACGTTTGTCAGCCGATGAACATAAAGAATGTGCTGTGGATGGTGCTCTCACAAATCATCCGAGAATCTGCACTAGTACAGAGCAGTCGCTTAGCTTGGCACTTATTTGCAGCAGCTTATCAGCCGCGCCAGCGGATAAGAGATTGCCGTGCCCAGGCTAACTCCCTCTGCCACTTGATACCCTTTCATAGGACTGAACAACGCGCTGTAGTCAGTGAAATGCGACAATGCCATCTCGGCGCGTCTGGGCGCTGCCAGCACACATTTAGTTACGCTTCCCAGAAAAGCAAGCACGGTGCGCTTCCGCGCTGTAGCAGACGACACGAAGCACCGCTTCCAGTCTCCTGTGCGCCTGCGTCATTGTTTTAATGGTCTCCGTTTTAATGGTCTCCACATCTCCACTGTGCAAGCTCAGGAATGGTATCACCACGTCAGTCGGGTACTGACTGACACGTGGTGATACCATTCCTGAGCTTATGCAGATGAGTTTTGTGTCTTCTTTAATTTTTCGCCTGCTCCCTTCAGTTGATAGTCGGCGTTCGTGTTGTCCACTTCTCTACTCTTGTGTCCTGTCTGCACGCTTCACGTGACTCTTTTTTGCATAATAACTTCCTCCTGTCGTGGGACTTCACCGTCCCCCTCTGAGCTGCTTTAACTGCTTTAACGCACCACCAATGTTCCAACTAAGCGCCAGAATGCGCACGTTGTTAGAAGGGACTGCCCTATTGTTGTAGTGAGTTGAAACTTTTTGACCCTCGGCCGATATTCTGAAATATCATTTTGAGAGAAAAAAAATTCCCATTGAGTTACACTTGTGCATTGCTATGAAGTTCCGAAGGAGAATGTCCAGAATTCCTGGACATGAGGGACATGCGGAGGGGAGTCATGCTGTGTTTCTAGGTTTAGCGTTACTGGAAAGTGATCACTTCCGAATGGATTTTTAATTACACACCATTCGAAATCAGGAAAGATAGAAACAGAGCCGATCGGCAGGTCTATTGAGAAGTATGAATTATGATGTGGATTATAATACGTCTGTTCTATCTTATTGAAGAGGCACGCGCCGGAGGTTAAAAGGAAATTTTCAATGAGTCGACCTCAGGCGTGGCATCGTGAGTCTCCCCACATCGTGCTATGAGCGTTAAAATCATCCACGAGTATGTAAGGCTCGCGAAGCTGATAAATGAAGTTATAAGTCTGTTTTTTCGAGATGATGGTTTGGGGGTATATAAATGGAACATACAGTGACCAGTTTATTAAAAAGAATAGCCTGAACGGATACTGCCTCAAAGGGCGTCTGAAGGGTGACGTGTCGGCAAGCTACAGACTTATCGGCTACTATGGCTACACCTCCGGAGGCGTTAGCCTCGTCCCAGTCTTTTGCTTTTCGTCCCAGTTTAAGAGACGAAGATTAGCTCACGCGCCTTTTCCAGGCGTCGTGACGCGAGCTTGGTCTTTCTTGGATCGATCGCGAGAATCTCGCCGCTTCTTAGGTGCTGGTGGCGCCGTGTGGCTGGTGGTTGTGTCCATCGCCTCTTGCGAGGCACTGGACACGCGTTCTTACGAGCGCTGTGTTTCACGTGAAGGCCTCGTCTCGGTAGACGAGACCTTTGAGGCCACCGGCCCTCGTATTTCCAATTGCTAGTGGGTACAACGGGGCGTGGCACTTGCGGAGACGACGGAAGTTTGCGCGCATGCGCGAGTAAGAGCGGGTGCGAGAGAGGAAATGGGACTTTTGCTGAATATACGACTCTGTCTAGGCAATACGGAGTACTTTCTTAGCGCGTGTTGTATGCGCTTGTCCCTATAGGTGTGCCGGCAGAAGTCGCGGGGAGCGGTAGTTCGCAAGTTGGCGGCTCGACGCTATTATATTTATTCAATCGTGTTATTTACTAATTAAAACAATTTGTCATTATTTGGCATTATTGGCGGCGCCTCCAGGACACCAAAGCGGCAACGGGGACATCAAAGCTAGAACCCGGACTGGTCCGTGGGTTGGGCTCGCAGAGGCCTGCGCGTGCCAGGGGTATATAAGAAATGGCTGTCCGCGATAGCGGACAGTCAATTTTCTTGTGCGAACACCCCCTGGCACGCTTCGGCCTCCGCGGCCCCAACCCACGGGTCACCCTGCTTCTGGCTTTGATCCCCCGCTACCGCTTGGGTGCCCCGGAGATCCTGCGCCGCCTGCTTTAATATAACCTGAGACCTCCTGAGGCCTCCGTTTGCCGGTTACATGTGCCCTCCTGGAGCAGTGCTTGTAAAAAATGCAATCTATCGTCGCGACTGAAAAAACGACCCGCGACTTCACCATCAATCACCAACACCAATCAGAACCAAACACCAAACAACACCACTCAGAACCTTTCTCCTTCAGACTCAGCGATCACCAAATGCGGCGTCCGTGCCCACTGCCTCACCGCGCGGGCAGCCAGCGGCGGAGCGTAAACAAACTGGGCCGTACTCTGCAATGCCGGCATGCCTAGAGGAGAAACACATACAACACACGTTAAGAAACCTCCTCCGTTGCGCCTAGGCAGACTCACATATTCAAGGAGCAAAGGCCCTCAGATTTTCTCTTTCTCACCCTCTCTTACTCGCGCCTGCGCAGAAACATCGAGCGCCATGAAAAGCGCCACACCCCGCTGTACCAAAACGCCAACGTCCCGGAGGTTGATGGTACCTTCTGCTGGGGCGGCGGAGCCACGCTAGCTGCAGCCGCTGGGGAAGGGGGGGGGGGGCGCATGGCATCACTGCCGCCTCATTTATTTAAACGAATACGTTTTCATATAACCGCTAGATCGTTGTGGAATTCCCTGTAGTGGTCCACCACTACAGGGAACTATTTAAGCAATTATTTAAGGAATAAGCAGGCAATCTAAAATGCAGCGGTGGTCTTCACAGCTGGAAAATGCTGTTATTGCATTAAGTGAGCGCACAGCAGAAGAATCACTGACATATGCTGTCTTATTTTATTTATTTCTTGCCCGCGGAAATTTAGCGCCTGATAAACTTCTGCTGTAGACCCATCAACTTTTACTCAGCAGAAACGCTATGAGCTGAATTGACAATTCTTTTGTGATGTTTTAGGTTTAATGTTATAAACTCCTGCCAACCCAAGCAATGTCACGCGGTTTATATATTACTGAAACAGCCCTGGCTAATGTGGAGTACCTGTAATTGCCTAGCTCCTTTTATTTGCAGCCTTTGATTAGTGCCCGGAGTAAAGCACGTGCAAATCTCAATGAATTTCACACAAATTCCAGGACTTTGATTTTATCATGCCATGCGCGCTGCCTGATCCTTCTAGTCATACCGAAGTACGCCACTTCACCTCACTGTTCTAGGTGAAGCATCATTTCCAGCAAGCACACAGGGCAATATTTCTTTCTTTCCGTATAATAAATGCCTATTTTTGCTAGTGCTTCCTGACGCAACCGCTCGGATTTCACATGAAAACTTTTGCACGAAGGCCGCATTGCGTCTACACTGCTTGAAACTAGGCTTTTTGTGCTGTAGTAGGTTTTGCTGCAATTCTTAAATTAGAAAGTGACTAGGTGTGGGGTGTAAACAAGGCGGACGGATCCAGCGCATTTTATGTTCGTGTTCTAAATATTCTCTGTTACACCTTCTACAAAATATGACATACATGCTGAAACATTGAAGAGTCATCATCATCATCAGCCTGGTTACGCCCACTGCAGGGCAAAGACCTCTCCCATACTTCTCCAACAACCCCGGTCATGTACTAATTGTGGCCATGCCGTCCCTGCAAACTTCCTTATCTCATCGGCCCACCTAACTTTCTGCCGCCCCCTGCTACGCTTCCCTTCCCTTGGGAACCAGTCCGTAACCCTTAATGACCATCGGTTATCCTCCCTCCTCATTACATGTCCTGCCCATGCCCATTTCTTTTTCTTGATTTCAACTAAGATGTCATTAACTCGCGTTTGTTCCCTCACCCAATCTGCTCTTTTCTTATCCCTTAACGTTACACCTGTCATTCTTCTTTCCATAGCTCGTTGCGTCGTCCTCAATTTGAGTAGAACCCTTTTCGCAAGCCTCCAGGTTTCTGCCCCGTAGGTGAGTACTGGTAAGACGCAGCTATTATACACTTTCCTCTTGAGGGATAATGGCAACCTGCTGTTCATGATCTGAGAATGCCTGCCAAACGCACCCCAGCCCATTCTTATTCTTCTGATTATTTCTGTCTCATGATCCGGGTCTGCCGTCACTACCTGCCCTAAGTAGACGTATTCCCTTACTACTTCCAGTGCCTCGCTGCCTATTGTAAATTGCTGTTCTCTTCCGAGGCTGTTAAACATTACTTTAGTTTTCTGCAGATTAATTTTTAAACCCACTCTTCTGCTTTGCCTCTCCAGGTCAGTGAGCATGCATTGCAATTGGTCCCCTGAGTTACTAAGCAAGGCAATATCATCAGCGAATCGCAAGTTACTAAGGTATTCGCCATGAACTTTTATCCCCAATTCTTCCCAATCCAGGTCTCTGAATACCTCCTGTAAACACGCGGTGAATAGCATTGGAGAGATCGTATCTCCCTGTCTGACGCCTTTCTTTATTGGGATTTTGTTGCTTTCTTTATGGAGGACTATGGTGGCTGTGGAGCCGCTATAGATATCTTTCAGTATTTTTACATATGGCTCGTCTACACCCTGATTCCGTAATGCCTCCATCACTGCTGAGGTTTCGACAGAATCAAACGCTTTCTCGTAATCAATGAAAGCTATATATAAGGGTTGGTTATATTCCGCACATTTCTCTATCACCTGATTGATAGTGTGAATATGATCTATTGTTGAGTAGCCTTTACGGAATCCTGCCTGGTCCTTTGCTTGACAGAAGTCTAAGGTGTTCCTGATTCTATTTGCGATTACCTTAGTGAATAGTTTGTAGGCAACGGACAGTAAGCTGATCGGTCTATAATTTTTCAAGTCTTTGGCGTCCCCTTTCTTATGGATTAGGATAATGTTAGCGTTCTTCCAAGATTCCGGTACGCTCGAGGTCATGAGGCATTGCGTATACAGGGTGGCCAGTTTCTCTAGAACAATCTGCCCACCATCCTTCAACAAATCTGCTGTTACCTGATCCTCCCCAGCTGCCTTCCCCCTTTGCATATCTCCTAAGGCTTTCTTTACTTCTTCCGGCGTTACTTTTGGGATTTCGAATTCCTCTAGACTATTTTCTCTTCGATTATCGTCGTGGGTGCCACTGGTACTGTATAAATCTCTATAGAACTCCTCAGCCACTTGAACTATCTCATCCATATTAGTTATGATATTGCCGGCTTTGTCTCTTAACGCATACATCTGATTCTTGCCAATTCCTAGTTTCTTCTTCACTGTTTTTAGGCTTCCTCCGTTCCTGAGAGCATGTTCAATTCTATCCATATTATACTTCCCTATGTCAGCTGTCTTACGCTTGTTGATTAACTTGGAAAGTTCTGCCAGTTCTATTCTAGCTGTAGGGTTAGAGGCTTTCATACATTGGCGTTTCTTGATCAGATCTTTCGTCTCCTGTAATAGTTTACTGGTATCCTGCCTAATGGAGTTGCCACCGACTTCCATTGCACACTCCTTAATGATGCCCACAAGATTGTCGTTCATTGCTTCAACACTAACTTCCTCTTCCTGAGTTAAAGCCGAGTACCTGTTCTGTAGCTTGATCTGGAATTCCTCTATTTTCCCTCTTACCGCTAACTCATTGATCGGCTTCTTATGTACCAGTTTCTTCCGTTCCCTTCTCAGGTCTAGGCTAATTCGAGTTCTTACCATCCTGTGGTCACTGCAGCGCACCTTGCCGAGCACGTCCACATCTTGTATGATGCCAGGGTTAGCGCAGAGTATGAGGTCTATTTCATTTCTAGTCTCGCCGTTCGGGCTCCTCCACGTCCACTTTCGGCTATCCCGCTTGCGGAAGAAGGTATTCATTATCCTCATATTATTCTGTTCCGCAAACTCTACTAATAACTCTCCCCTGTTATTCCTAGTGCCTATGCCATATTCCCCCACTGCTTTGTCTCCAGCCTGCTTCTTGCCTACCTTGGCATTAAAGTCGCCCATTAGTATAGTGTATTTGGTTTTCACTCTACCCATCGCCGATTCCACGTCTTCATAGAAGCTTTCGACTTCCTGGTCATCATGACTGGATGTAGGGGCGTATACCTGTACAATCTTCATTTTGTACCTCTTATTAAGTTTCACAACAAGACCTACCACCCTCTCGTTAATGCTATAGAATTCCTGTATGTTACCAGCTATATTCTTATTAATCAGGAATCCGACTCCTAGTTCCCTTCTCTCCGCTAAGCCCCTGTAGCACAGGACGTGCCCGCTTTTTAGCACTGTATATGCTTCTTTTGGCCCTTCACTGAGCCCTATTATATCCCATTTACTGCCCTCTAATTCCTCCAATAGCACTGCTAGACTCGCTTCACTAGATAGCGTTCTAGCGTTAAACGTTGCCAGGTTCATATTCCAATGGCGGCCTGTCCGGAGCCAGTGATTCTTAGCACCCTCTGCTGCGTCGCAGGTCTGACCGCCGCCGTGGTCAGTTGCTGCGCAGCTGCTGGGGACTGAGGGCCGGGGTTTGATTGTTGCGTTCATATAGGAGGTTGTGGCCAAGTACTGCACCAGGGTGGCCAATCCTGCTCTGGTGAGGGAGTGCGTTACCGTTTCTGGTCACCGGGATCAGGCCACACTCCAGGCCTGTTTGTGCAATTTTATCAACACGTGGATTTTTTTTTAATCCGGTGGAAAATTGCCGGCACCGGGATTCGAACCACGGACCTCTTGCACGCGAGGCGGGTGTTCTACCTCTACGCCACCGCTGCACGCCCACATTGAAGAGTGCTACCTGGCAAATCGCTTGCGAGAAAATTTCTTGATTCACACCTTCGAACTCTCTGCTCAAACTTCTATTCTTGCAGTATGGCGATTTTTCAACATGAAAACATTACCACATGCTTTTGTCATACCAACGTCTCTGATAATATTTATTTTTATTTTACAGTGGAAGCATCTCCTCCAAGTAGGGGTGAAGTCGCTATGGGAAGGGGTAGCAAATTCAACGAAGTCACCGCGTTATCGCGGTCCCTGCGGAAAGGGGGGGGGAGGGGCTGACTAGCCCGCCGTCATCCAAGCGCTGACCAACCTGCCTACCGACGTCAGCTCCCTGCCTTGAAAGCCCCGGTCAGCCCACCGTGCTCGGCACCTTGCCTAATTCCTATCCTGAGGGCCCTGCCTGACCCACCGCCATCCACCTAGCTTCACGAGAACTGGCTATTTGGCGCCTGCCTGCAATTAAACTGTTTGAACATAAGCGAGCGTCACCCATTTAGGTCCACGCAAAATGCCTGTTTGTGCAATATTTACAAATAAACTGTCATAAAGCCAATTTCAGTATTCTTTTATTCTTATTTGCATGTACAGGCGCCCAAATCTTTAACTGGTGTGCGGGAGCGGCGACTTTTCCGGGCGTCAGCGCCGTATGACGCTGCGAGGCTGGAAACAGCCTAGTAGACGATGGGCCCAGCTGAGCGCGCTTTGTCCGCATGCGCTTAGCCTCAGACTGTTTCCAGCCTCGCCCCGTCAAACGGCGCTGACGCACGGAAAAGTCGCCGCTCCCGCACACCAGTTAAAGATTTGGGCGCCTGTACAGATGACTTCTGCTTCTTGACATATCTTTCTTTCGAGCTTTCCTAGCTACTATTGGGAGGCATACAGTATGAGGACAATTGCTATCAAAAAATGCCGCTAGCAAAGATTCGCGGTAAAAATGGCTGCGTACTCTGGAGCCAGCGTATTTACAATATTCGTCATGCAAAGGGCATTGGCTCAAAGCTGGCATTACTAATGGCAACCATATGGCTCAACACTAGTACTACGCTGGCACCACAATGGTTGCTACATTGGCACAATATTCGTCCAGTCTTTGGCTTTAACGCTGGACCAGCATTAGATTGGGTTGCACTTTGGTACCAATCTTCAACCAATGTTGGCATATTGGCAATTTCTGCCAGGATTGGGCCGTGCTTGAACCATTTCTGGTGTGTTGCCTAGGCAGCGACCACAGCTTCCTAATTCTGCGGTTTGCCGATTCGAACATAGTCTCGCAAGGGAATAGACCGTGGCGTCTAAATTCACGTCTCCTAAAGGACAGGCAGGCAACCGCAGAGGTATCATCCATTCGCTTTTGATCGCTGCACAACAGAGATAATCTAGATGGCACAGAATGGCATGACGTGAAGGCCAGAGCGCGTGAGTGCTTCAGGTCTTGGGGCAAGCGTCGAGCGCGCGAAGAGATTAAAATTGTCTCCGAGGCGATCATCCTGCTCTCGAGGCCACTGTCCAGCGGGCCTGGTGTTGCTCCGGCGCTGGTCTCACTCCGAAAGAAACTTCAGATTCTCCTGCAGCGACGCTGGGATGGCTTGAGAGCCAGAACCCGAGCAGAACAGTGGGAAGTGGAAGCGTGGTGTAGCAGAAATATCCTACGTAGGCATCTTTCAAAGAAGAGCACAACCCTCTCTTCCCAGTAGATCCAAGTGATGGAAGCAAAGTCGATTCACCAGATGGAGTTCTTGCACTGGAGAGGCAGTTTTACATGACTTTGTATGCCGAACCAGTTGCCTCTCTAGCTGTCTTTCCATTCGTTTCACCAGCTGAGCCGCCGTAAGTCTGTGACTCAGCCATAGATGAGGACAAGCTATTTTCGGCTTTGAAGTCTATGAAGCATGATCGCAGTCCAGGATCCGATGGTCTGACAGTCGAATTTTATGTGAAGTTCTGGCCATTGTTAGGGAAGCGTTCACATCATTGGTGAACAGGCTACTCAGTGAACGGACTTTGTGAGCGTCTCAACGAGAGCGGCTAATCACTCTCCTTTGCAAGGATGAGTCGAGAAGCTCCGATCTAAGAGCATGGAGCATGGCGTCCAATCACACTTCTGAACTGCGATTACAAGCTCATAGTAGAGTGTCTACGTATGCGATTCACGCCAGTACTCAACACTGTTTTGGGTCGATAACAGACATGTGTCCAGGGGCGCTACACTCATCTTCACGGTTTAGCAGTGAGGGACCTTGTCCTGTGGGCAAATACCAGGAAACTTCCAAGTATTCTTGCTCCTTTGATCAGGAGAAGGCTTTCGATATAGTTAGCTATAAGTACGTTTTCCGTGCTTTGGAAGAGGCTAGTTTTAGTGTGGGTTTTCGGCAGATGGTCCAAGCTTTGTATTCTCGACCGACTTGTGCTGTTCTCATACAGGATCGCGTCTCGGAGGCATTTATTGTGAGACGTGGTGTACGACAGGGGGACCCTCTCTCGCCTGCCCTCTACGTACTCGCTTTTGAACCGCTTCTGCAGAGGTTGTCCTGTGACAGTAGAATCGGCAGGTTCCTACTCCCACAGGGTTCGCCTCCTGTTGCACTCTTTGCCTATACGGATGACTTGTCCATTGTCGTCCCGGACAAGGCATCAGCTTGCATAGTCTTGGATGTCATGGACAGTTACTGCAGGGTGAGCGGTGCAAGGTTCGATAGGTCGAATAATGAAGTCATGTGCTTGAACTCCACTCCGTCCAGTCCGCAGCCAGTTCATGGTCTCCTCGTGAAAACGCGGCTGCGCATTCTAGGTTTCCAATTCGAACCAGGTGGTCTCTCGTGAAAACTGGCAACAGGCTAAAAAGCTTGAAACCAGGATTCAGGAATTCAGCGCGTTGACATGCCCATTGACTGCTCGAGCGACAATTCTTCGCTCACTTCTGTTTTCCTTCCTTACGTATGTGGCGTGTATGTCTCCTGTTCCAACCCGAACCAAGCTTATCTTGGAGAGGGTCCTCTTTCGCTTCCTCTGGAACGGGAAAACTAGTTGTGTAGCTCGGCAGGTGCTCAAGTTGCCCGGGAATAAGGGAGGACTCGGAATTCCCGACCTGGGCGTTGTGGTTACTGCGCTACACCTCAGGTGGGCCCAGGTCGCTCCTTAACTCAGATATGCTCCTGACACGAAGCTTTACTTCCTTTCTTCTTAGCACCCGACTCCGCTTGTTTTCGCAAAGCAGATTTTCCCACTGTGTGCCTCGCTCAGGTTTCCCGTCCGCCATTTATACGGCGGCTGCCAATTCTCTGGTGCGCCTCTGCAAGGTTCACCCCTACATCGACGTAGTTTCAACTCTAATCCAAGAACTAGTCGATATCCTCACCCTAGGTCTCCCCCCGCATCGCCAAAGGTACGATCTGTCCATCCGCAGGCCAAGCTGGAAGCTCATTACGGCCAGTTTCCTCGACGCTAGGCGAGCTACGTCCATGTACCACCTGGCGCGAGGGTGCCTACCGTTGAGTTACAGGCCCTTCACTGCTTGGCACAGAACAACATCGATTGCCTTGAACGTATTCAGAGAGAGGCCGTAAGGATTTTTTAAAATAAGTTTTCACCGTTAGACTCATCTTCTGATTTAATACAAGCGAATGGCATTTCCTTATTACGGACATGAAGGCAAAAATTTAGATTAGAATTTCTTTACCAACTCTTGGAAAACCGAAATTAGCGCTATATGCATCAGCATATTCGTCACCCTTAACTAGTAGGGCCACCCGACACCACCATAAAAACGCCCTAACCCCATACTTTGCTCGCACAGACCTATTTAAGTTTTCTTATTTCCCGAGAACAATTATTGAATGGAACTGCCTTATCACAGCAAGTGATCAAACTGTGATGTAACCTTTCTGAGCCTGTATTATTGTTGCTTTTTTTCGTTGCTGTTTTGTTTTGTATTTCTTTTGTATTTGTATCGACCGCCCTGCTTGTACCATGAGTCCGCAGTATTGTATAAATAAATAAAAATAAAATAAAAACCTTAGTAATGAAAAAGTTACTGGCAGCTACTCCACTGTACCGGACGGAATATGCACTAGGTTTTTTCGAGTAACGCAATTGCTCAAATTTTAAATCTGGGTGTATGGTAGTTAATCGAGACACCTTGTATATATTTATGGCCTCTGCATGCAAGTGACGATGTTTCCATCCCTAATAAATGTTGTGAAGGATCATCATCATCATCATCATTAACCTGGTTACGCCCACTGCAGGGCAAAGGCCTAACCCAAACTTCTCCAACTACCCTGGTCATGTACTAATTGTGGCCATGTTGTCCCTGCAAACTTCTTAATCTCATCCGCTTTCTGCCGACCCCTGCTACGCTTCCCTTCCCTTGGAATCCAGTTCGTAACCCTTAATGACCATCGGTTATCTTCCCTCCTCATTACATGTCCTACCCATGCCCATTTCTTTTTCTTGATTTCAACTAAGATGTCATTTAGCCGCGTTTGTTCCCTCACTCAATCTGCTCTTTTCTTATCCCTAAGTTACACCTATCATTATTCTTTCCGTAGCTCGTTGCGTCGTCCTCAATTTAAGTACAACCCTTTTCATAAGCCTTCAGGTTTCTGCCCAGTACGTAAGTACTGGTATGACATAGCTGTTATACACTTTTCTCTTGAGGGATAATGGAAACCTGCTGTTCATGATCTGAGAATGCCTGCCAAACACACCCCATCCCATTCTTATTCATCTGATTATTTCATTCTCATGATCTGGATCCACGGTAACTACCTGCCCTAAATAGATGTATTCCCTTACCACTTCCAGTGCCTCGCTACCTATCATAAACTGCTGTTCTCTTCCGAGACTGTTAAACATTACTTTAGTTTACTACAGATCAATTTTTAGACCCACCCTTCTGCTTTGCCTCTCCAGGTCAGTGAGCATGCATTGCAATTGGTCCCCTGAGTTATTAAGCAAGGCAATATCATCAGCGAATTGCAAGGTACTAAGGTATTCTCCATTAACTCTTATCCCCAATTCTTCCCAATCCAGGTCTCGGAATACCTCTTATAAACAAGCTGTGAATAGCATTGGAGAGATCGTATCTCCCTGCCTGTAGCCTTTATTGGGATTTTGTTGCTTTTTTTATGGTGGACTACGGTGGCTGTGGAGCCGCTATAGATATCTTTCAGTATTTTTACATACAGCTCTACACCCTGACTCCGTAATGCCTCCATGACTGCTGAGGTTTCGGCTGAATCAAACGCTTTCTCGTAATCAATGAAAGCTATATGTAAGGGTTGGTTATATTCCACACATTTCTCTATCACCTGATTGAGTGTGAATATGGTCTATTGTTGAGTAGCCTTTACGGAATCCTGCCTGTTCCTTTGGTTGACAGAAGTCTCAGGTGTTCCTGATTCCATTTGCGATTACCTTAGTATATACTTCGTAGGCAACGGACAGTAAGCTGATTGGTCTATAATTGTTTAAGTCCTTGGCGTCCCCTTTTTTATAGATTAGCATTATGTTAGCGTTCTTCCAAGATTTCGGTACGGTCGAAGTCATGAGGCATTGTGTATAGAGGGTGGCCAGTTTCTCTAGAACAATCTGCCCACCATCCTTCTACAAATCTGCTGTCACCTGTTCCTTCCCAGCTGCCTTCCCCCCTTTGCATAGCTCCAAAGGCTTTCTTTACTTCTTCCGGCGTTACTTCCGGGATTTCAAATTCCTCTAGACTATTCTCCCTTCCATTATTGTCGTGGGTGCCACTGGTACTGTACAAATCTCTATAGAACTCCTCAGCCACTTGAACTATCTCATCCATATAAGTAATGATATTGCTGGCTTTGTCTCTTAACGCATACATCTGATTCTTGCCTAATCCTAGTTTCTTCTTCACTGCTTTTACGCTTCCTCCGTTCCTGAGAGCATGTTCAATTCTATCCATATTATACTTCCTTATGTCAGCTGTCTTACGCTCGTTGATTAACTTGTAAAGTTCTGTCAGTTGTATTCTAGCTGTAGGGTTAGAGGCTTTCATGCATTGGCGTTTCTTAATCAGATCTTTCGTCACCTGCGATAGCTTACTGGTATCCTGTCTAACGAAGTTACCACCGACTTCTATTGCACACTCCTTCATGATGCCCGTAAGATTGTCGTTCATATCTTCAACACTAAGGTCTTCTTCCTGAGTTAAAGCCGAATACCTGTTCTGTAGCTTGATCCGGAATTCCTCTATTTTCCCTCTTACCGCTAACTCATTGATCGGCTTCTTATGTACCAGTTTATTCCGTTCCCTCCTCAAGTCTAAGCTAATTCGAGTTCTTACCATCCTATGGTTACTGCAGCGCACTTTGCCAGGCACGTCCACATCTTGTATGATGCCAGGGTTAGCGCAGAGTATAAAATCTATTTTATTTCTAGTCTCGCCATTCGGGCTCCTCCACGTCCACTTTCGGCTATCCTGCTTGCGGAAGAAGGTATTCATTATCCGCATATTATTCTGTTCTGCAAATTCTACTAATAATTCTCCCCTGCTATTCCTATAGCCTATGCCATATTCCCCCACTGACTTGTCTCCAGCTTGCCTCTTGCCTACCCTAGCATGGAAGTCGCCCATCAGTATAGTGTATTTTGTTTTCACTCTGCCCATCACCGATTCCACGTCTTCATAGAAGCTTTCGACTTCCTGGTCATCATGACTGGATGTAGGGGCGTAGACCTGTACTACCTTCAATTGGTACCTCTTATTAAGTTTCACAACAAGTTAATGCTATGTTAATAATGTTAATGCCTCTCGTTAATGCTATAGAATTCCTGTATGTTACCAGCTATAGCCTTATTAATCAGGAATCCGACTCCTAGTTCTCGTCTGTCTGCTAAGCCCTGGTAGCACAGGACGTGCCCGCTTTTTAGCACTGTATATGCTTCTTTTGTCCTCCTAACTTCACTGCGTCGTATTATATCCCATTTACTGCCCTATAATTCCTCCAACAGCACTGCTAGACTCGCTTCACTAGATAACGTTCTAGCGTTAAACGTTGCCAGGTTCAGATTACAATGGCGGCCTGTCCGAAACCAGGGATTCTTAGCATCCTCTGCTGCGTCGCAGGTCTGACCGCCGCCGTGGTCAGTTGCTTCGCAGGTGCTGGGGACTGAGGGCCGGGGTTGTAAAGTATAGGAGAGTTTTTTTTCATGAATCGTTAGCATTGCTTAGCGGAAAGAGAAACAAGTATCATTCACGTGCATTTCACACGCCGTTGATAAAACACTCTGCCGTAGGGGTCACTGAAGTCCGCAGGTTTTATTCATGCTCAAAAAAGTACGGAAAACAATTTAAAGCGAGATGAACAAGCAGCAATATATTCATTCTCTATGCACAGACTATCCATAATTTTAGAAACAATTTTTAATTGGCTACCTCCTTCTCTTTCAAAAATATATTAAACTTTGTCTTGTGTGTATATTTAAATATATATGTGTATGTTTACAGCGGAAATTTAAAACTATGTTGAAGTGAGAAAATACAGATGAGGCAGCCGCTGCTGGCGCTTCTGGTGCGCTTGTCCTCCCATTGTCGGGATTTGCAGAAAAGCGAAAGTATGAATTGAAAACCGTGCATGTCCGCGCCAAGAGTGATGCGGTAAGCGATCAGCCACAATAAAATTATGAGTGAACAGGTCGAGGCAAGTGAAAAGAAACCTCAAATGATGTGGGTGACACTGCTTTCGTAAGGACAATTTAGGTGTGTTGAGGGGTGGAGGGTAGGCTTCGGCATCGCCGGTGGGTGGGGGGTTCCTCTGCCCCCTCCAGTAAACTCAGGAGGGGTTCGAACCCTGGAGCCCCCCCCCCGAGGTCGGCGCCTATGCTGTCATTGATCGGCAAAGTGGTGTCACCGTTCTGAAAAGTGGTGTCATCTAAAAAGAACACTCCACGGAATGTGCGTCAAATACTACTTTAATTAGAATTCCGCAAGTAAAAATCACCTGAGAAATCGTAATATGGCCGGTTTGTCATCTTCGCCGCAACACTAAACTCGGCTACGTAACTCAGCGACATGCTCAGCGACCAGTAATGCTCTCGCATTTACACAGCATAGGAATTGCTTAGGTGCCCCATAACATGAGCCGATATAGGGACAAAGAGGGAACTCGGTAGAACGTCAAAATGAATTGGGCCAGCCTGGCCCGTTACTGGCACTTAGACAGAGCGCCCAAACATATGAACGAGACCGGCTCGTCATACTAACCGTAAAAAAAAGAAAAAAAAAACGGAAAAATAAAAAAAAAACGAGCATAGGACCCATTCATGGCACTTAATGGGTTGACGTGCTCTCGGAATGGACACATCGTTTGTGATTTCCGCAACTGTTGGCCTTCGTAACTCCGACAAACTTTTTACGATCAGCGGTGTCCGCACGTGCGCATGATATGGTATGCTCTGTCCTGAGCCGTCAAGTGTTGAACTCCCTTGTCAGGAGAACAGGGCCAGCCGCCTTCCATCGCCTCAGCGCCGCCAATTCCGTTCGCCTCAACTACATCACTGTCAGTCTTCCGTTGGCCTCCTCTCGGGAAACTAGCCGATGCAGCCTCCGGAGGTGATACTGCATTTACGACCCGGCCTGCAAGTCATCTAATTACCCTTGATACATGGCGCAACCTTCTTGAAGTTCTGGTTGATGTTGTGTCGCTTA
Source organism: Dermacentor albipictus (assembly GCF_038994185.2). Taxonomy (NCBI): domain Eukaryota; kingdom Metazoa; phylum Arthropoda; class Arachnida; order Ixodida; family Ixodidae; genus Dermacentor; species Dermacentor albipictus. The sequence goes on along the minus strand of NW_027225575.1, from coordinate 2,052,945 downwards.
TTGCTCTCAGTGACACCGGCGCACAGATCTACTGAGCTCGAACCTCCGCCGCCGCCTCCAGGAAGTGCTGACGCCCGTGGATTCACCTATATCGTCCAAGTAGCCGACGGAAATAAAGCGGCCGTACTTGTAATGTGCACTGAACGCATCATTATTTTTAGTCATCACACATATCTGTTTTCGTTGTGCTGGAACAGTGATCCCATGACATATAGGCCTACAGGTAGGTCGATGGTTAAACAGGGACTAACTGCACGGAGAGATTGGAAGCATTAAGCCTCCGGCTTACGTTCATTTCTATGCAAAAATCATTAATTTCCTATAAAATAAAAATAAATACAGATGATAAGAAGACCTCACCATTGAATTCGACTTCCTGCCCACTCACGCCGTCTTAATCGACTGCTCCGACCGAGTGAACAACAATCGAACCTCTTATACCATCCTCAATTTTGATTTCTCGACGCGCTTGCACATCTGACTGAGCCCATTGACCGAACACAAGGTTTCCGCTCTGCAAACGCTTCACCGCCGTCAGGTTTGTGCTGCGACCACTTCACAGACATGATATCCGAGAAACTCGGGCCAGCACAGGTCGCTGCCCTTCGCCGTGCCCTCGTTTCCTACCAGGATATCTCTGACGTTGGCGACAGTCTATCAAGTCAAACCTTCGTATTGACCCATCACATTCATACCGGTGATTCGCGAGCCCCATTCACGAACGGCCATAGCGTGTGTAAGCACCTGAGCGTTTGTCATGCAACAAGAAGTGTAGAAAGTGCATGGTAAAGGCATAATTAAGTCCTCGTTCAGTCCTGGGGCCTCGCCCGTCGTACTTGTTAAAAGGAGGACAACAGCTGGAGATCTGAGTTGACTACTTCCATCTCAACCAGATTACCAAGAGGGATGTGTATGTTCTCCCACGTATCGATGACACGCTCGACTGCTTGAATGGGGCCAAGTGATTGTCCTCAATCGACCTATGCGAATTATATTGGGAAATCGCTGTGCACGGCCAGTACTGACAGAAAACCGCCTTCGTGACTCCTGATGGCCTCCATTAATTCAAAGTGGTGCCTTTTGGCCTATGCAATGATTCTGGTACTTTTGAACACATAATGAACTGTCACCTCCTATGCTTCAAGTGGTCGATGGGACTTTGCTACTTGGACGATGGTATTGTTCTATTGCGATATCAGTTATATGGACACTCCAAGCGCATTTCTGCCGTCAGCGTCGCCGCGAGGTTCCGTATAAAGTCCAAGGGAAATAAAATCGTCGCCGCGCACCGTATGTCCGAGTGAAAGCGTCCCAGGGTGAGACGGCGATCGCGGCAAACGTCGCGCACGAAATGGAGGAAAGTGGGAAGAAAGCATGCCGTCTTCCGTCGCGCGGAAAGCTCCATGGGTAGGGGAGGGTGGGATGCGCGCGCCCGCCCGGGCCACTGTATGTTAAAAGCCATCTGCGACGGGGACACGGTCCGTCGTGGGTAGGTAAGGGTGGGGGGTTCTAATCCGGGCGGCTTGGGGTGACAGCGCGCGCTCAGACCGCTGTATCTTAACAGCCATTTGCGACGGGGACACTGCCCGCCGCGCGCTGTGTTTTCGTCACTTAGTTTGCGTTGATGCGAGCCGCAGCACGAATGTCAGCTCGCTCGCTGCTGCTGCCGAGCTTCATCACTCCAGCGTTTTGACTGCGTGTTTCCGCGGTCATCGAGTGAGATGTGTTCATGTTTGCGTGTGCGCACGTGACACCATGCTTATTACTTTACTTGGTATGCCCATGTTTACAACTTCATACGGGCGCGATAAAACTATTGTACGTACTTCGTATAGCTGTCCACTAACTTGTTATCGCCGTGGATGCTTCGCTTTTTGGACGAAACTGTGCATTTTTTCCTGTATCTTCGAAAGCCATCTCTCACCTCTCCACGGGCTTGATATTTTCAGCCGTGCTAGCATTCAGCTTAACGGACCCTGCATGAAAATCTATGGGCACTTTGCTGAGCTAAACTGCGGTAGGCGAAAGCCTATCTATGACTGCGTCTGTCGCTGTTTTCTGAACTGTTCTGCGAACGGACGCCGCCGTGGCCGCTAGCATGGGATGCAGTCACAGCCATATCTTAGAATAAAGAACCAACTTTAGAGAACGGAAACTGTACCTTCCGCAGTGGTACGAAAATAAGCAGCGGCAGCGCATGGAACTTACTTAGATGGACGCCAGATGGCGCTACTCAACCGGAAAGCGGAAGTGCGTTTTTTTAGAGCAAAATCCAATATGGCCGTTTTTCACCGGTAGCGTCCGCTGGTGCGCGCCGTGCTTGTGCTGCCGGCTATGCGGCACGCCTCAGTGCCTTGGCTGCCGCGTAGCTACTAGGAAACCAGAGAGCCTCTACTGACGCCCATACAAACAAGCCACAAGTGAGTGAACAGAAAGTGCGACTTTACTGGCAGAAGACAAGCAGTGTATACATTCTCGTGCAATAGCAGAAATAAAATTTGCATGTCGAGATACGCTGGAACCATTGACGCGAGCTCGTAAACGGCTCACCGTCGTCGTCGCACATGGCGGTCTGGTAACGAGCGATAACCAGCGGCGCAAGCAGATTGGACACAGTGTCCCACCTCTTTGAAGCGGCAGTCGCCGTTAAAGATGAGCAACTTACATTGCGAAGCAGTCGGGTGATGCTGGCATCTGCTGCCGCAGCCAACACAGGGACATGGACTACCCAGCATTATAGCGTTAACTACTTTCCAACCTGCACGGTTCTTTTGCTTCGGGGGCCGCTAATGTGTGGCTCACAATTGGTGTCCCACCTTGTCTCAATATGGACAAGTCGCTTTTGTGGGCATCACCTTCGGCAGCCATTTTTACGGGACTTTCCACCCATGTGGCTATCAACTTCATACACATGAAGTATGCTGGTCTCCGTTCATGCTTGATCGTGGCCGAGAAAGGCCACAGGCACAATGTGTCCATGATTGCAGCCGGAAAGTGTGAACGGGGAGGGCGAATCACAATGTGCGTAAATTGGGAGTCTATGTCGCTGTGCAGACTGCAGGAACGAATGCTTACTTCGAGAGACTGCTTCCCAATGCAACTGACCAGGCTGCCACATCCGAGAAGCATAACACTGTGGCATAACCAAGTGAAATAACAGCGAAATTAAACATCACTCAAACACCGCATAGGGTTCAGACAATACATTATACATTGGCTACGAACCATATGGCAACAGTGAGCATTCACGTACACGGGTCTCTAACGGTACAATCAGCCGCCTACCTACAGGCATAGTGCTTGCCTTCGTCGCACGTGGTGGTCTGGTAGCGAGCGACAACCAGCGGCGCAAGCAGATTGGACACAGTGGTCCACCTGTTTGAAGCGGCAGTCGCCGTTAAAGATGAGCAACTTGCATTTCGAAGCAATCGGGTCATGCAGGCATCTGCTGCCGCAGCCAACACAGCGACATGGACTACCCGGCATTTTAGCGTTAACTATTTTCCAACCTGCACGTTTCTTTTGCTTCGGGGGCCGCTAATGTGTGGCTCACAATTGGTGTCCCACTTTGTCTCAATATAGACAAGTCGCTTTCGTGGGCATCACCTTCGGCAGCCATTTTTACGGGACTTTCCACCCATGTGGCTATCAACTTCACACACATCGGACTATGTAAGCACGTATGCTGGCCTCCGTTAATGCTCAATCGCAGCCAAGATAGGCCATAGGCACAATTTGCCCATGCTTGCAGCAGGAAAGAACGAGCGGGGAGCACCAGTTAAGGTGCGTGTATACTGGGATTCTATGTCACTGTGCGGACTGCAGGAGCAAATGCTTACCTTGAGAGACTGCTTACCAACGCCACTGACCAGGCCTCCGCATCCGAGAAACGTAACACGGCGACCACAACCAAGTGGAGCAGGAAACCCAGATTCTGAAATCAATCACTTCAGTGTAGCTTGCGCAATGACCCAGGCGATCGAGGAAGAAGAGCGATCATCAGCGAGACTAGGAATATGGAAAATGAGAAAGCTTGCATTCAAGAAAGAAGTCACTCTGCTCTGCAAGCATTGAAGGCTCGAAACATTAAGAAAAGTAAAATGGCACATAACACACGGTGCGTAGGTTAATGCAAGACACATGCCGATGCTGCATCAGCTATTTCAGGAGAGGAATTGTGCATGACAACATACACTAGAAGACACTGCTATAAATATGTGACGTTACTAGACAGTGACTGCTATTAAGTATCAGCGAAGAATTGGTTGACCTTTATGTTTGGATGAGGATGAATGATCTCTAACGAGGATGGGCACTGAAAAAGCTTGTATTTATAGAAAAATTACGCTTGGGCACAAATGGAATTGACATGGCCAGCAAGCTGATTAAGGGCAAACTGACGGAACTATTTTGGTCAGCATCGTCCGTGCTTGGTCAGAAGGTGCAGGTGCATCTGAACACGAATATGACACAGTCCTCTGCAGACTTGATATCTCATCCAAATTCTTGTGCATGCGCTTCTTTGTTCGTGGTATAAAAGCCTTGAAAATTCAGCTCCAGCCCCTTCCTGTTGGTGTAGATGGGAGCTCCTGTGATGACCAAGATGTGCTTGACATAGACTCTGTTGAGGCAGAACAGTGACACATGAGCTACAGCACAGATTAGCCAAACTCATGTAGTGTTTTCTTTTATCTTCGAATCAATTATACTGAACCGTAAATATGAAAAAACATTCATATCTTCTGCAAACAAATGACATGTATCTCAAGACTAGCAAGCCAATACAGCATATATCAAGCATATTTATAGCTGAACCAGGTGTTGTTTACCTTGTAGTAGCAGCCAAAGTACACACAATGGCATTGTTGTAGCAGGCAGCAGCTTATGTTTAGTGCATGGAGTGTGTTGCTTTATACTGGTGCCGTCCTCATTACTGCATATCTGGAACAGAAATATTGACGGCATCAGAAATTACAAAAGCACAATCTTGCAATATGAAATGCAAAAAGGTGTGACATACACATTGTAATGGCTTGCGACTACGGAACAAATGCAAATGTACACTGTCTGGTATAGGGTGCTTAAGTAGCATGTTAAATATGTATTGCTATTGTCCATAAAATTGATGTCTGCCTAACTACAATGCATGTCAACAGCTTAAGTAATAAGATCACAAATGAGAGCATTTGTGCGCTCATTTATACACTAGACGAGATCATACTGTCACGTGGAGTGACGTATGAAGAACACAGTAGCAATACTGCGAAAGACGAAACTGACTTTTATTTTGCGAACCTGTGCCCACAAAAACAGGCTACACTTAAAGAACGGCGACAACGGCGAACACTGTCGGCGATCGTCAAAATCTGATCGGCGGATCAAGCGCGTCGGCTTTTATACATCAGTCGTCGAGTGTTCCAGACTAATCGTTGGGACCCGCGTGCCTTCCACAAAGTTCTACACAATTCGCGTCGCGCACACATGCAATCAGATTACATAAGGTTCGGTCACAGACAGCGGATGGAACCGTCGATAACATTCCAGAAACTTCCGATACATGCAGGCGCGTCCTGTGCTGTGCGATAACATTTGTTAGGTGGTGAAACGTGTCGCCCGATAGAGGCAAACAAGTACACGTGTCAATACTGCTGGTTCCACGAGCAAATGCATGAAAGTCATGAAGCTATTAGAACTGATGCATTATTCTTCTGCACGAACATGATGAACCGCTTCACTACTGCAAAAATAAATGCCCTACGAGAAACCAAACTGAACAGCAAAAACATTTGGAACCAACAAGTTTGAAATATGGGTGAATTATCATGCTTGCAGCTGTTCAATAAATTAAATTTTGTACTTTCACTTCATTTTACCAAAGGATTATTCGGTTTTGTGAACAAAAGAAGTTGCCGGTAGACTCGAAAAAAGTTTTATATTTATATTGAGAAGGCAACTCAGTCATCTGTGGCCACGGCTACACTAAGATGAAAAACGGGACGCGCGTTCCAATATCTCTCTTTCTTTTTTTCCTGATTGTGTGTGTATAACGACGGCCTTGCAACTAAAGCTTTATTTAGGAAACAGCAACGGAGGATCCTGACTGCCTATATGTAATGCAGGATCTAGTTCCTTAACTTGTCTCCGCCTGGAAGGTAATGAGTCGAATATTATATAACGATTAAAGCAGCGGTATTAAACAATTCACCGTTATTGCTGTTGTCAGCCGCAGCAGAATCCAGCTCCCGTCTCGATGCAGACGTATTCCGAATGGCTCACGACCGAAACCTAGCTTTCTGGCTTACATGTCCGCTTGCAAACACGTCACTTCACCCCAAGTTAAATAACGCGATACATCGAAGCGCAATAAACTAGTGTTAGCAACAAAGAAGCAACCAGTCTAAGTGTACGAACGAATGAATCCGTGCCGCCGTGTACTCGAAAATGCCAGTAAAAATTTTTAAATCCAGGCCATAGGTCACGTGAAAAATCGATGATGCTGAACGCTATTTGCGTTTATAGTGACAAAGAAACAATAAACTTACTAATAAAAAGTACAATATCTAATTAGCAATGATAATTTTGCCCTCTTTTTTATGTAAGAAAAATGCTTCGGTAATTGTAGGAGAAAGGTTGTAAGATAAAATTGCGCTTATTACAGCGCCTCTAGCGGGAAATATTGGAACTAACGTAAGCATCCCGAAGTGATTCTACTATGCTAGTTTTATTAGCAGCGGCGCGCAGTCGATTTTTTCGCCCTCTGTGGTCATTTGTTGAACTTGAGTGTGTGCTACCCCTGCCATATGGCTATATGGCTGCAAGGTTTGTGGCCGACTGGTCGCCGATGTGCGCGAACCCCCACGCGCACGTCTGCGCTCTACCACGCGCCCACTTGCTACAGCGCTGTTGGCCAACACCTTCTAGACTGGTATGGCGCCTCCTGTCCTCGCTCCCCTCGCCGGTGATCACCGGTTTCCTGCCTCCACCACGGCCTGCGCCCGGACACTCATGAGCCACTAAAGGCTTACGCCTTAAAAATCTGCGTAGTCGGTTACCTTTGTTGACACGTTGGCGTGCAGCCAGACACTGACAAAGTCCATGCGATTAGTCAGATCCCAGCTCGGCCAAAAACATCGACAGTGTTCTCGGCCTGTACTTCCGCCGTTTTGTAAAGAACTTTGCGGATGTAGCCGTCCTCTCTGGCCTACTGAAAAAGGACGTCGCTTTCGCTTTGGAGTCTTCAGCAAGCACACGCCTTTGCATTGCCTATTGCCATCCTAATCAACCTGTTCCTACACGTTTCGACTCGTCAACAAGCAAAGAAATTCGTACCGATCTAGGTGGCCAGGACATAGGTACCGTCCTTGCGCAACAGCACGACCTACATTACGTGATCGCCTATCCTGTAGCCACCCTCTGTCGCCATCGGAGCAAAATTACTCCATTAAAGAGCATGAGTACTTAGCTCTGTAGAGCTGAGCACTCGTGCTGTGCAAAGTGCATGGTAATAACGAAGAAGTGTCAACCTCCACGGTCGGCACTTCTTCGTTATTACCATGCACTTGGATGACTTGCGTCACACAAGAACTCCACTGGACGCCTTGAACATTGGGCGTTGCGCTTGTAAGAGTACACATTTTGTGTGTTCTACAATTTTTGATGTCCTCACTGGAACGCCAGGTGTTTGAGTCGCCACCGAGACCATCACAGACACAGTGGAAGATGAACCTTAAGCATTCATCTTTCCATTTAAGACTTCATCCACATAGCCGCCGAAGAGCGCCGCGATCCACCTTTGCGGCCTATGATAGACCTGCTCAAGTATGCTCACCCTGACCCTTCCCTACAGACGTTCGTGGCTGCGGCTGCCGCATTTCGATGGGGGCGAAATGCAAGAACGCCGTATACATTCTGTGCACGTTAAAGAACCACAATGTAGTCGAGATAAATCCGGAGTGCCCCGCCACTGCGGCGTGCCTCATAATTCTATCATAGTTTTGGCACGTAGAACCCCAGAATTAGGTTTTTAAGGCACCTGCCTTACATTGCCTTGTTGGGCGCAGATCCAGGAGGGGGGGGGGGGGGGGGGAGGGTCCGTATTCCACGACTCTTCCTCCTGCTCCCCCTCTTTAAAATTTTTCTGCGCAACGCCAGCGTGACAAACTAATGAAGCCCTTTTTTCACAGGTGTTACGGTTCTTTTGCCCTGAAGAGACACGAACGGTTGAAAACCCAACAGCACGTAAAACAATCGCCGTACAGAAAACACCGATCCGACAACCTACAACATGTTTACAAGTTTTATTTTACATTTTGTATTTGTAATCTTGCCTTTTTTAGTTTATCCTCGATGCCTTAATCCCTGCGATACATCAGCGATCTGTATGTCGGCATTTGTCACAGGTTGACTGTCGCCCACGAACACACCGGGAGGCCCAGCACCGCGGTCAGGCTTAACACAAGGTTCAAGGTTCTTTTAATATTGTTACGGAAGGATGAAAAAAAGAGAGAGGAAGAAGAAGATCGCGAGACGCTGGCTGCTGCGTGTTGTTACTAGTCAGACATTTTAACCCCATCGACTTTGCTTGTATATACATTGTGAATACAATCTTATACTCCTAACATCACAGTAACATATTGGTGGGAGGTGTGGGGTACCACGGCAAAAAACGAAGCTACGCAGTGGACGCCGCATCACCGTCCTCACCATGAATGACAGTGAACACTCGGGATCAACGTCGTTGCCGCCTGCAACGTCACCATCGCCCGCTACGTCGCTGTCCCCTTCGGTTGTGGTTGTGCAACCCAAGGATTCCGGAACTTTCTGCGGGACTGATGGCGCCGACGTTGAAGAGTGGATGGCTATGTACGAACGTGTGAGTGCAATCAACACATGGGACCCTACGCTTATGCTAGCTAACCTGTTCGACCTAAGAGGCACGACAAAGGTGTGGTTCAAAAACCACGAATAGGAGCTGGGACCAGCTGGGACCAATGCAAAGAGAACAGAGTTGTTTGGCAAACCAGCCGGCCGTAAAATTGCCGCAAAGCAGGAACTGGCCTCTCGTGCCCAATCGCTCACAGAGTCCTATGTTTCGTATATCCAGGACGTGCTGGCGCTTTGTCGTAAAGCCCATCACGACATGACAGGAGCTGAGAAGGTAGGGCATGTGCTCAAGGAAATTGCTGAGGATGCCTTTAATCTGCTCATGTGCAAAAGCTGCTCTACAGTTGATGCTATCATCAAAGAATGCCGTCAATTCGAGCAGGCCAAAATCCGACGCGTCCTGAACCCATTCACCAGACATCTCAATACTGCCGCAACGTCGACGTGTGACGATCAGGGCGCACAGCAGCCTGCGTGGCCATCAGAGGACGTGGTCCGAATCATTCGACGTGAACTGGACGCGATGGCGCCCGCAGCTTTCTGTTCGCGTAGCTATGATGCTACCCCTTTTTTCAGTTCCCCTCGTGGAAGCCATCGTTCGACAGGAACTTGAAAACCTTGGCCTACATTCTGTCTGCGCTGTCACCAACCCCAGAGCCAACGAACGCCCTTCTACTATTTTAGCTTCACCCCGACGCTTCTCTCCGCGTTATCGCAGCCCGACTGAGTGGAGAACCGCGGACGACCAGCCGATATGTTTCACCTGCCGCCGCATTGGTCATGTCGCCAGATACTGTCGTAACTCGTGGCCCTCAACACCTCGCACGCCGACCAACATGAGCCGTTTTAATGGAAATGTCCGCAATGGTTCGCCCACCGCCGAGTCCAACAACGCTGACATTTCTGTTAGGAACACGTGGTACAGTCACTCGCCATCGGCCCGCGGACATCAGTCTCGCTCACCGCAGACACGTCACCCATCTTCCCGTTCGCCGCAGCCACGTCACCTTTCATCCCCTGTGGCTTTTGGCCGCACCCTTTCAGAAAACTAGGAAATGCAGCCCTCGGAGGTGGTGCTGTATTGCACACTACTGCAGCGAATCCTATGTCGGTGCCCACAAGGAGAAGTGCAATTGACTTTAAAATAGACGGCGTACCTGTCCAAGCACTCGTCGACACTCGAGCCCACGTATCTGTGATGAGTGCTAGCCTACGTAGACGCTTAAAGAAGGTCCTCACCCCAGCAACTGCCCGACTGCTTCGTTTGGCCGACGGCGGCGTGCTGGTTGTACTTAGAATGTGTACAACGCGCATAAAGAGAAGTGTATAGCCGGCCGCCATACTTCTGTTCTCTTTGCTGTGATCAACAACTGCCCTCACGACATTACCCTTGCATTGGTCTTTTTATCCCATCATCCCGCTCTCATCGACTGCGCAACCGACGTTATTCAGTTAGAATTGCCTCAAGTCGCCGATGCTCCGAGCACCGCTCCACCGCACTTTTTTTCGCTACAAGATGTGCGTCTGTTACCTGAGGCAGTCACTTACGTCAATTTGACCGCACAGCCACAGATTCCCGACGGTGAATATGGCCTTCGCCTCATCATCGACGTGCTTTCGAACCGGAACGTCGCTCTTCCGCATACGCTGGTGGCGATTACTAAAAACAACGTTGTTCTTCCACTTCTGAATTTCAGCCTGTGCCCTTAAGTGCTTCCATCCGGCATGTTCTTGGCCAGCGTTTCGAATACTTCCGAATATGACACTGAAAGTCTGAATGCCGAGAGCGGTTTCTTAGCACCAATTGCAGCTCACAGCTCTGGTTCCCTAACGGATGACTTGGCGAAGATGATTGCACCTGACCTCCCCTCTGCACAGGCCGCGGACATACGTCTTCTCCTCGAATCGTACCTTGACATCTTTGATTTCGGCGACAAGCCTTTAGGACAAACATCTGTTGTTCACCACCTTACCAACACTGGAGACACGAATTCTATTCGTCGGCGTCCTTATCGTGTATCGCATGCTGAATGTCGAGTCATCCAATCAGAAGTGGACAAAGTGCTCCGCAAATGGGTCATCGAACCTTCAGCCAGCCCTTGGGCTTCGCCTGTCGTCCTTGTGAAAAAAAAAAAAAATTGTACCTGGCGTTTTCCCGTCGATTATCGGCATTTAAACAAGATCACCCGACAGGCATGTACCCAGGATTTTTTTCCTGGGGTGGGAAGGGGGGGCCACCACCTCCATCATCATCATCATCATCGGCCTGTTTTATATCCACTGCAGGACGAAGGCCTCTCCCTGCAATGCGATCTCCAATTACCCCTGTCCTACGCCAACCGATTCCAACAAGCGCCCGCGAATTTCCTAATTTCATCGCTCCGTCTAGTCTTTTGTCGTCCTCGATTGCCTTTTCCTTCTCTTGGTAACCATTCTGTAACCCTAATGGTCCAACGGTTATCTAACCGGCGCATTACATGACCTGCTCAGCTACATTTTTTCCTCTTGATGTCAATTAGAATATCGTCTATACCCGTTCGCTCTCTGATCCAAACCGCTCTTTCTCTCTCTTAACGTTATGCCTAGCAATCTTCATTCGATCGCTCTTTGCGCGGTCCTTAACTTGCTCTCAAGTCTCTGCCCCATATGTCAGCACTGGCAAAATGCACTGATTGCACACCTTACTTTTCAATAATAATGGTAAGCTTCCAGTCAGGAGCTGGCAATTTCTGCCGTATGCGACCCAACCTATTTTTATTCTTCTGTGAATTTCCTTCTCATGATCAGGGTTGCCTGTGATTAATTGACCTAGGTAAACGTGCTCCTTCACAGTCTCTAGTGGCCGACTGGCGATCCTGATCTCTTGTTCCTTTGTTGTTATTGTTGTTGTTGTAGCCTGTGGCACGTGTGGCTCCTACCCACGATGGGGGATTGGCCAAGAAATGGGTGGATTATTCCAAAATAATATAGAGCACAAATTTCCTAATATCTATGCGAATAGTATTGAATAGGGTTGAATTACCGGCTAAAATAAAATCAGGAAGGTGCTGTTGAATGAGGAATAATTAATTTAAAAGTAATAAAAAAATAGAATTTAGCAGGGCATTCGTTTAGATTCTGTAAGGAATGTTTGCACAGCGAAGCATGCATCCCTGTGGCTGAATCCCAAAGTGGACGCCCCGAACGAAAGAATTGCAGGTCCTGTCAAGTCCAGGCCAATTCTTCGAAAAGGTATCTCCAACAATCTTTTTCTTAACGCAGCAAAGCGGCGGCAAGATAGAAGAAAGTGCTGTATCGTCTCCTCCTCCTCACAAAAAGAACAAAGGGGAGAGGGAACCAAACCCGACCTGTATAAATAGAAATTTAGGGAGGGAATGCGGCAGCGTAATTTGGTGAGGCAGACCTCAAGCATCTTTGTGTAACAAGATTCGCTATGCCAGGGAAATACCAGGTGTTTATACTCTGGAGAAGCTGTCAAATGTAGGTTTCTGGGTTTCTGTTGGCTTCAAATGTGGTTTCTGTCAAATAGGTGTTTCTGTATCCTGTTCATTACTGTTTCTAAGTGAGGTATCGTGACTCCTCTTGGTACTGTATGCAGGTCAGCTTAGAATTTTTTCCGCTGCTTTTACTATATCTTCGAGATTGCTGATGATATTCCCCTTTTTATCTTTTAGTGCATACATCATGATTTGTCCTATGCCAGGTTTCTTTTTTACTTATTTCAGGCTGCGTTCATTCTTTACGGCTTCTTCAGTCTTTCTCATGTTATAGTTTCGAATATCAGTTATTTTCGCCTTGTTAATCAGTTTTGACAGCTCCGCGAATTGCGTAACGCTGTGCGGCCGCCAGTCCCATACAACCGCGTAGAGCGCAGGACTCTGCGATTCTAGACGTATTGCGCTCACCGCGAAAGGTTAGAAAAACACCCACATAAGCACAACAGAGAAGTGGCTACGTGAGGCGGTTAGACCGATAACTGTAGAAGCGTCATTCAAAACAAGTAATTGTTCTCCACTTCCGGCGGCGATTTCTCTACTTCCTTATTAAATAAAAAGATGTTGATCCATAAATAGTCTCATAAACAACGCTTAACTTTTTTATTATTCGCTTTTGCTTGCAGTTTGGTTGTTGCCTTGGCTCTCTCCCTTAGTATATCACTTAATTTCTCGACTCCTTGCGATTTTTGTTTCCAGTTGCCAATTTTGCACGAAAAGTGCTATACAGTTAGGGAAAAATAGGCGAGGTAACGGGCGACAGTCATCTTGTTTATGGGTTTAAGGGTTATCAGGGTTTCATGATGGACGCTCTTTCACACTATTTTATTTCCCACCTTATCTAAGCCATATCACGTGTATATGGTTCCGGGCATCTGCCAGCGTCGCGGCGAGCCGTAACTCAAGGAAATAATGAAGCAAAGGGAAAAGTTAAACGTTTTCTCCGGCCGCAACTCGTTCCATGAGAGTACAGACTAGCTGAGTAACAGCCGCATCCCTCTCCTGGTCCCAGGATCAGCCTAAACAAAGAAGGTTGAACTAACAAAAGCAACAGCTATGCGCGTGACGGTTGAATAGATGGTGACAACTGAACGCATCTCGAGTTAATCGCGCGAGTGCGGGATCTATGAGAAACCTGTCCTTCACATTACAAGAGGTGCCGAGAACTATACCGCCATCTAAAAGGAGTGAAAAAGGCAGCATAATGCTGACCGATGAACAGCTGTCAAGTCTCAACATTGATCTGTTGGCGCTTTAGGAATGTGTGAGGAGTGGTGGCGTGGGTGGGGAGGGGAGGGTATGCGACTTGATCTCGGGGGGGGGGGGTGCCCGGGCCCCCCCGGCCCCCCCCCCCCCGAGTACGTGCCTGTCACCCGAAAAGACGTCTACCCACTACCACGCATCGATGACGCTTTAGACTGTTTGCACGGAGCTAAATACCTCTCGTCCATCGATCTTCGATCCGGCTATACTGGCAGATTTCAGTTGATGAAATGGACCGCGAGAAGACGGCCTTCATCACGCCGGATGGCTTATAATATAAGTTCAAAGTCATGCCCTTTGGCCTATGCAATGCTCCTGCGACATTTGAACGTATGATGGACTAAACTCTGCGAGGCTACAAATGGACCACCTGTCTCTGTTACCTTGACGTCTTCATTGTTTTTTCTCTCACTTTCGGCAGCCACCTTACCCGACTCGCTGCCATTCTTGCGGTGTTCCGAAAAGCCGGCCTCCAACTGAACTCCACCAAGTGTCAATTCGGGCGCAGTCATATTACCGTGTTGGGACACCTCGTTGGCGCATCCGGTATGACTGCATGACGCAAGCGGCCACGGCATCGGCGCTGTTCGCTCCCAACAGCAGAATAGTACCGAGTGCGTGATAGCTTACGCCAGCCGCCCGCTGTCACCTGCCGAGAGAAATTACTCCATCACCGAGTGGGAGTGCTTGGCTTTAGTTTGGGCTGTCGCCAAGTTCCGGCCATATTTGTGCGGCCGCACGTTTTCGGTCGTTACAGACCACCACGCCCTCTGCTGGCTGTCTTCCCTCCGGTACCCTACAAGACGGTTTGGTCGCGGGGCTTTGCGACTCCAGGAATTTTCATTTGTTGTCATCTATAAATCTGGACATCTGCACAAGGACGCTGACTGCCTCTCGTGCTACCCCGTGGATCCTCCCGATCCTGTTGCGCATGATGCGGTGACCTGCGTGATGGCTTTGACTTACATTAGCGACATGCGCGCCGAACGACAACGCGACGCATCCTTAGTGCAATCTGGCAGCACCGACGGCACGTGCCGCATATTAGTGCTGCATGACGGCATCCTATACCGTCGCAATATCAACCCTGACGGCCCTGAGTTGCTCCTTGGGCTTCCTCGTCATCTGCGATCCGTCGTTCTCGAACAACTTCACGATGCAGCGACGGCGGGACACCTTGGAGTTTTGCGTACATACGACCGCGTACGACGCCGGTTTTTCTGGCCGGGTCTCTACCGCTCTGTGTGTCGTTACGTTGCAACTTGCGAATTGTGTCAGCGCCGGAAGAAACCTCCCCTGCCACCTGTCAGCCGACTCCATCCTATTGAAGTTCCCTCTGAACCATTCTTTCGCGTAGGCTGCTTGGCCCTTTTCCAATGACGACTAGAGGGAATAAGTGGATCGCTGTCGCTACTGATTACGCGACATGCTACGCGATAACAAAAACGTTGCCGACTAGTTGCGCAACAGACGTCGCCGATTTTCTTCTCCACGACGTCATTCTCCACAACAGTGCACCTTGACAGTTACTTAAAGACCGCGGCCGTTCGTTCTTGTCTCGAGTTATGGACGACGTCCTCCGCTCTTGTGCCACAGAGCACAAGCTGTCCGCCGCCTACCACCCATAAGCGAACGGTCTTACGGAATGTCTCAACCGAATACTCACAGAGATGCTTTCGATGTACGTTTCCAACGATCACCGCGACTGGGACGCCACGCTGGCCTACGTGACATTCGCGTATAACTCGTCCCGACATGACACCGCGGGATATTCACCCTTTAACTTTTGTATGGTCGCCACCCCACTTTGCCCTTTGACACCATCCTACCTTCTGTGCCCCGCGTTGCCACTGAGTACGCTCGTGAAGTCATCGATCGCGCTCACATGGCGCGTCAAGTCGCCCGATCTCGCTTATTAGCCTCGCAGCATCTGAAAAAAGAGCGTTACGACCAGTGCCATCGTGATGTTCAATTCGCCCCAGGTGCTTAAGTGCTGCTTTGGTCACCATGTCGTAGGGTCGGCCTGTCCCAGCAGCTTCTCTCTCGCTACACAGGGCCTTATGAAGTCCTACGTCAAGTTAACGACGTCAATTACTAGATCGCGCCGTTACAGTTTCATCCATCCTCAAGTTTGTCGCCTGTTGACGTCGTGCACGTTTCGCGGCTGAAGCCATACTTCGCTCGCAGTTTTTCAACTACCATGCGCCGAGACGGCGCTTCACCACCCGGGGGTCCTGTTACAGAAGGATGAAAGAAGACAAGAATGGGCTGGGGTGCGTTTGGCAGGCATTCCCAAATCATAAACAGCAGGTTGCTATTATCCCTCAAGAGAAAAGTATATAATAGCTGTGTCTTACCAGTACTCACCTACGGGGCAGAAACCTGGAGGCTTACGAAAAGGGTTCTACTCAAATTGAGGACGACACAACGAGCTATGGAAAGAAGAATGATAGGTGTAACGTTAAGGGATAAGAAAAGAGCAGATTGGGTGAGGGAACAAAAGCGAGTTAATGACATCTTAGTTGAAATCAAGAAAAAGAAATGGGCATGGGCAGGACATGTAATGAGGAGGGAAGATAACCGATGGTCATTAAGGGTTACGGACTGGATCCCAAGGGAAGGGAAGCGTAGCAGGGGGCGGCAGAAAGTTAGGTGGGCGGATGAGATTAAGAAGTTTGCAGGCACGGCATGGCCACAATTAGTACATGACTGAGGTTGTTGGAGAAGCATGGGAGAGGCCTTTGCCCTGCAGTGGGCGCAACCAGGCTGATGATGATGATGATGATGATGATGATGAAAGAGGACAGAGAGAGGAAGAAGAAGATCGGGAGACGCTGGCTGCTGCGTGCTGTTACTAGTCAGCCATTTTAACCCCATTGACTCTGCTTGTATATACATTGTAAATACAGTCTTATACTTCGAATATCCCCGTAAAAATATTTGTCAGAAGTAACTTGTATTTTCGTTAAAAAAGCGCGCTTAGCGAGCGTCGTAAGTTGGCGGTCATTCGCTTTATTTGATTTAGATCCTTTTTGACATTGACTATATCAAGCACTAGCCCTTCACTATCGTAGCCACATAGCACATGACGTAGAGCTATACACATTACTGCTGTCTCTATGCCTCAGGAAATCCACTGTGTCGGGGCCAGAACAGAAGCGGCACGCTTGAATTCCAACGCCTATTGTTTAAAAAAGAAATGTGTCGTTAAACGCTAACTGAAACGTCGAATAAACTTATTATTATTATTATTACTCATAAGCAGCCAGCGCAGTCATCATCATCATCGCTAATCACCATCTCGCAGTCAGAACTTCCCTTGAAAAAAACCTGGATCCGCACCTGCTTCTGCTAGCCTTCAACCCCTTGACATCGCATAAATATCTTGTGTAAATGTCGTCGGGGCTCGCACAATGCGGATGCGCAATTTCGCGCTGTCTGCCCAGACAAGCCCGGGCTCCGCTGTAGGCACAGAGGAGGCAGGAAGCCCTCAGCAGTATCTGCGCGTGGCTGAAAAAGTGAGCGTACTAGCGGTGGCGGCAAAAGATTTACGTTTTTCTGCAGTTGACTGGGCCTAGGATTGGGTCTCCTATGTTTGCCGAGTATCTTACTAGTGAGTGGGTATAACTTGAGTTTGATTATGCCTCGAGAGCTGCATTTACTTCAAGAAGGAAGACGAAGACGCAGTTTCACCAAAAAGGCAAATAATCGATTGCGAAAGCAAATTACTATACAGGCGCACGAAGTAAGGATAGCACTTTTATTTGCTGTATCAACTTGTAAACGTTCGCTCGCTAACTAAACAAGCACGGAGTCAGCGCGCACACCAAACATGAGCACATCCCACTCGATGACTGCGGACACTCGCTGTCGAAACGCTGCGTAAGTGAGCGCGGCAGCAGCAGCGATCGAAGTGACCTTCGTGCCGCCTATCGCTTCAACGCAAACTTAGCGCCGAGAACACACAGCACGCACAAAGATACGAGCCGTCGAAGCACCTACACTCTGCCCCCGACACAGATCGCACTCAAGACACGGCCGCGCGCAGCCGCCACATACGCCGTTGCAGCCGCAGTAGAACGCCCCTCCTCCACCCCGTGCCTCGCAACGTTGGGTGCCTCGCGCGCGACGGAAGACTGCGCGCTTCCTCCCTGCCCTTCTCTCTTTCGCGCGGGCGAGGTTGAGCCGCGATAGACAAGTCCCGTCGCACGCTCTCACTCGCACATACAGCAGAAGGCGCGCGGTGACGGCGTTATCTAGTGTTCGTGCATATGCTTCCGCAGGGAGCAGAATCGCGCGCAGCTCCGCCGTTGTGTTCCAACTCTGCAGTGAAGCAACTCCTCGCGCGTGCAGGAGGCAGATGCCGCGCAGTGTTCCATTTGCTTTTTTGTCTGCTGGCCACGAGCTACATGCGGCAATTTTGCGCAAGTGCTGAGCAAGATGACACTTTTTAGTGCCATCTTTTTGTGCACAGTGCAGATGGCCGAACCGCTGACCATTACACTTGCCGTGGCGTCCCTCAGGGTGGGGTTCTTAACCCCACTTTGTTCAACCTTGCAATCCCTGGACTTGCCGATGTTCTACCACATACAGTAAACCTTTCCATATATGCTGACGACATATGCATATGGGCCTCGGCAGTTACACGTCTCCAGGTGCGTGCACGGTTCCAAAAAGCAGTGACCCTAACATCATCGTACCTGCGTGCTCACGGCCTCAGCATTTCGACCGAGAAGTGCGCCTTAGTCGCTTTTACCCACAAGCCCATGACTTGGTACCCCATTTCTATTGACCACCAACCAATTTCCTACGCAAAAACTCACCGATTCCTAGGCGTTATTACAGACAGAGACCTTTCATGGAGCCCCCACATCTCATATTTAAAGAAGAGGCTTACTTTTATCTCCCATATATTAGGTTTTTTGCCGGTAAAACGTGGGGCACATCCGTGGCATCTATGTTTCAACTATACAGGACGCTCTTCCCTAGGATACTTGCGATACAACACACTAGTGCTGTCCAATGCTAACAAAACTAACATCCATGTCCTGCAGAGTATTCAAGGCCAAGCTCTTCGAACACTTCTGGGGCTATACCTCGAAATGCTTCAACCGTGGCAAGAATTGCCACCGCCAGAGACCACCCAATAATGACCTATATAGCTATCGACGCACTCCGGGCGCATGTTCGCCATATATCCAGAGTCTCTGACCGCCATCTCGCTCGCTTGCCTGAGAAAAGACCCAAGGCAGCGTTCTCCAGATCGATTGCGGCTGACCGGCACTCTTTGTCTTTGAGGCACTCACCCGCAACAAGAACGCCATCTCCTATGTGGTGCTTGAAAAAGCCTCCTATGTACCTTGCTGTTCCAGGAATAGTGAAGAAAGCTAGCCTGACCACCGCGGCTCTCAAGCAGATCACATTGGAACTTCTGCATTGTTCATACGCTAACCGAATCCATGTTTGCACGGATGGTTCCGTCTCGGAAAATTCTACGGGCGCCGTTGTTCTACCATCTCAATCGGTCGTCATCAAGTTTAAGACTTCACACGTAACGACATCTACATGTACCGAACTGGCCGCTCTTCGCGCTGCTGTCGAATACATTGAAAAAGAACCGCCCAACAAATGGGCAATATTTTGTGACTCGAAAGCAGCCCTCCAGAGCTTGCGAAGTTTACGACGTGGCAATTATGAACAGCTGCATGGTGTCACAAATCAACGAAACCTGCCATTGCGCTTCTGAACGAGGACATGATATCATATTTCAGTGGCTGCCGGGACATTGTGGCATCGTTGGTAATCACCTCGCCGATGACGCTGCCCGACGTGCCCAGGCTGGCTCACCAACACTCCTTATACCTTTATCCAGAGTCGACGCTGCAAGAGAGCTTCGCAGTCTCGCTCGTACCAACACGTTAGGTTGCTGACATACACCACAGAACTCTAAGTGTCGTTTACACAGCCTCGACCCATCACTAAAACTTACATTACCAGCGAACCTTCCACGACGTGGCGCAACACTGCTGTGTCGGCTGTGGGTAGGAGTAGCATTCACCAACTCCTACAGCTATCGTATTGGAATGGCGGATTCACCAATGTGCGCTAAGTGCAAGTGTGAAGAGACCATCAGTCACCTTCTGTGCCACTGTTCTCGCTTCGATAATCAACGTGAGACTCTCCAGTGTGCCTTAAATAGAGTATCCGGATGACAGGCCATTTACGGAAGTGAAGATCTTGGGAGCCTGGCCTCACAGTTCATTAGCCCAGAAAGCAGTTCGAGCGCTTTTTCACTACCTGAGGGCAACAGACTTGAGTGCCCGACCATAGACAACCTACACCTAAGTTCTCTCTCTCTCTCTCACTCCCATTACCCTCCCCACGTGTAGGGTAGCAAACTGGACTCAGTCTGGTTAACCTGTCTGCCTTTCCTTCTTCCCTTCTCTCTCTCTCTCTCTTAGTGCAGGCTACGCTAGAACGATTGGCGTAGCCGGAGGGGTGCCAACCCCCAGAAATTCTTTATTTGTATGTATGTACATATATACACGCATATATACAAACACACGCACGAACGTACATATAAGGAGTAGGACCCGCCTCGATCCTTTGAAATAATATCCCGACTGCGCCCGTGTATCGAACAACCTAATAGTTCGCGTGCAAACGCGCATTTCCTTGCAACAAAAAGCGGTGCAATGATTTTCAGCATTCATATGAAGTTTTCTCGCGGAGGCTGGAAGGCAAGAAATGTTTTAAACGGTACTTAAAGAAAACTGCCCACACGTGTGGTGGACAATTATGTGAGCACATTTTGTCTGCCAAAACCAGACGAATAAAGATCGTCGCCAAGAGAACTATCGTGCCTGCAGTTATGTCAGTGACCGTTAACCGTGACCGCCATTCATCACTAACCATCGTTCACAGCAGCTGCACATTTTCGATATATGCGGTTCAGACACGTAAAGTTCGACGCATTTCAAATGTTCACATGCACACACTTTATGCAAAGCTTATTTTTACAATTCATACAGAAAACTTAGCTGCTTCGTAACCGCAAATATGCAAGTGGAAAAAGATTGAACATGCGCAACCTTCTAGATCAAATTTATTTCGTACAAGAAAACGGATGAACAATGGCTGGTGGCAGCAGGGGATGAGTGCTGGTTCTTGGAGCCTTGGGGGGCAGAATTCAAAGACACTGGAAAGGCAACAAGTTATTAACAGTAACAACATGTTATTTTTATTGCACTATAATCACAGATGATGGCGAACATGCAAAGTAATTATTCACACATTGCCGACTGTAATATGACAATACATTTTATTTTATCTCTTCATACTGCTCAGGTTAATTTCCTAAAACACAGCGCTTATTAAACGTACAAAAATAATTTTATATTCCTCACGTCTACAAAGGCTGATCGGACAAGCAACATATTGCAGGCGGTAAATACTAAAGCTATCACAGCTGTCTCATCAGCGGGAGCGCACGATGTTTTCGCTTAACTCAAAACAATGAACACCAGCACATCGTTACATGAATTAGACCGCATTACATGAAAAATCGGAACGCGGACAAAAAAAACAAAAAACAAAAAAACAGAGTAGAGATAAACCAGGGTGCAGCGGGCAAATTGTATCTGCCAGTATTTACTCTGTTTTGAGCACACTGTTCTAGAACCGCATAGTCAAAACAATCGTGCAAGCGATACAGAGAACTGGGCGAGTTGGTAAGTTAACATTCTTGGCGTATATGTGCAGCGCGATACAGACGTGTGGTTCATTCTTTGTCCCACGTCTGTGTCGAGCTGCACATATATGCCAAAAATCGTACAAGTGAGCAAGCTTTCATGCCAGGCGTATGTATTTCAGCATGTACAGGAGTGTTACTTGAGTTAAATGCTGCTTTAGTGTAAACAAGCCGAACTCACTTCTGTAAACAAGGCGAACGCACCTTGCATATCCTTTCGGAGCCGGCCGGTCTCGTCCGTCCGCACGGCACCGCGCCACGGCACCGTGGTCATTCATCATCATCATCAACCTGGTTACGCCCACTGCAGGGCAAAGGCCTCTCCCATACTCCTCCAACTACCCCGGTCATGTACTAATTGTGGCCATGTTGTCCCTGCAAAAGTCGTAATGTCATCCGCCCACCTAACTTTCTGCCGCCCCCTGCTACGCTTCCCTTCCCTTGGAATCCAGTCCGTAACCCTTAATGACCATCGGTTATCTTCCCTCCTCATTACATGTCCTGCCCATGCCCATTTCTTTTCCTTGATTTCAACTAAGATGTCATTTAGCCGCGTTTGTTCCCTCACCCAATCTGCTCTTCTCTTATCCCTTGACGTTACACCCATCATTCTTCTTTCCATAGCTCGGTGCGTCGTCCTCAATTTAAGTAGAACCCTATTCGTAGGCCTCCAGGTTTCTGCCCCATACGTGAGTACTGGTAAGACACAGCTGTTATACACTTTTCTCTTGAGGGATAGAGGCAACCTGCTGTTCATGATTTGAGAATGCCTGTCAAACGCACCCCAGCCCATTCTTATTCTTCTGGTTATTTCAGTCTCGTGATCCGGATCCGTGGTCACTACCTGCCCTACGTAGATGTATTCCCTTACCACTTCCAGTGCCTCGCTACCTATCGTAAACTGCTGTTCTCTTCCGAGACTGTTAAACATTACTTTAGTTTTCTGCAGATTAATTTTCAGACACACCCTTCGGCTCTGCCTCTCCAGGTGCAGTGAGCATGCATTGCAATTGGTCTCCTGAGTTACTAAGCATGGCAATATCATCCGCGAATCGCAAGTTGCTAAGGTATTCTCCATCAACTTTTATCCCAATTCTTCCCACTCCAGGTCTCTGATTACCTCCTGTAAACATGCTGTGAATAGCATTGGAGAGATCGTATCTCCCTGCCTGACGCCTTTCTTTATTGGGATTTTGTTGCTTTCTTTATGGAGGACTACGGTGGCTGTGGAGCCGCTATAGATATCTTCCAGTATATTTACATATGGCTCCTCTACACCCTGATTCCGTAATGCCTCCATGACTGCCGAGGTTTCGACTGAATCAAACGTTTTTTCGTAATCAATGAAAGCTATATATAAGAGTTGGTTATATTCCGCACATTTCTCTATCACCTGACTGATAGTGTGAATATGGTCTATTGTTGAGTAGCCTTTACGGAATCCTGCCTGGTCCTTTGGTTGACAGAAGTCTAGGGTGTTCCTGATTCTATTTGCGATTACTTTAGTAAATACTTTGTAGGCAACGGACAGTAATTTGATCGGTGTATATTTTTTCAAGTCTTTGGCATCCCCTTTCTTATGGATTAGGATTATGTTAGCGTTCTTCCAAGATTCCGGTACGTTCGAGGTCGTGAGGCATTGTGTATATAGGGTGGCCAGTCCTTCTAGGACAATGTTCCCACCATCCTTCAACAAATCTGCTGTTACCTGATCCTCCCCAGCTGCCTTCCCCCTTTGCATAGCTCCCAAGGCGTTCTTTACTTCTTCCGGCGTTACTTGTGGGATTTCAAGTTCCTCTAGACTATTTTCTCTCACATTATCGTCGTAGGTGTAACTAGTACTGTATAAATCTCTATAGAACTCATCAGCCACTTGAACTATCTCATCCATATTAGTTATGATATTGCCGGCTTTGTCTCTTAACGCATACATCTGATTCTTGCCAATTGATAGTTTCTTCTCCACTGCTCTTAGGCTTCCTCCATTCCTGAGAGCATGTGCAATTCTATCCATATTATAGTTCCTTATGTCAGCTGTCTTACGCTTGTTTATTAACTTGGAAAGTTCTGCCAGTTCTATTCTAGCTGTAGGGTTAGAGGCTTTCATACATTGGCGCTTCTTAATCAGATCTTTCGTCACCTGCGATAGCTTACTGGTATCCTGTCTAACGAAGTTACCACCGACTTCTATTGCACACTCCTTAATGATGCCCGCAAAATTATCGTTCACTGCTTCAACACTAAGGTCCTCTTCCTGAGTTAAAGCCGAATACCTGTTCTGTAGCTTGATCCGGAATTCCTCTAGTTTCCCTCTTACCGCTAACTCATTGATTGGCTTCTCATGTACCAGTTTCTTCCGTTCCCTCCTCAAGTCTAGGCTAATTCGAGTTCTTACCATCCTATGGTCACTGCAGCCACCTTGCCGAGCACGTCTACATCATGTATGATGCCAGGGTTAGCGCAGAGTATGAAGTCGATTTCATTTATAGACTCGCCATTCGGGCTCCTCCACGTCCACTTTCGGCTATCCCGCTTGCGGATGAAAGTATTGATTATCCGCATATTATTCTGTTCTGCAAACTCTACTAATAATTATCCCCTGCTATTCCTAGAGCCTATGCCATAATCCCCCACTGACTTGTCTCCAGCCTGCTTCTTGCCTACCCTGGCATTGAAGTCGCCTATCAGTATAGTGTATTTTGTTTTGATTTTACCCATCGCCGATTCCACGTCTTCATAAAAGCTTTCGACTTCCTGGTCATCCGGACTGGGTGTACGGGCGTAGAACAGTACTACTTTCAATTTGTACCTCTTATTAAGTTTCACAACAAGACCTGCCACCCTGTCGTTAATGCTATAGAATTCCTGTATGTTACCAGCTATATCCTTATTAATCAGGAATCCGACTCCTAGTTCTCGTCTCTCCGCTAAGCCCCGGTAGCACAGTACGTGCCCGCTTTTTAGCCTTGTACATGCTTCTTTTGTCCTCCTAACCTCACTGAGCCCTATTATATCCCTTTTACTACCCTCTAATTCCCCCAATAACACTACTAGACTCGCCTCACTAGATAACGTTCTAACGTTAAACGTTGCCAGGTTCAGATTCCAATGGCCACCTGTGGCCAATGGCGGCCTGCGGATTAATGACCACGGGCCTGTGGTCATTAATCACAAGTAATTTCCCCTATGTTGTCCTTGGTGTCAGTGTTTGTTGGCTTCTTGTGATATGACTAATAAAATACGGGCCCCTCGGATAACCCCCTTTCTTCTCGTTTATTACATAACGAGGGTCTCGAATCTGGCAACATTGATGCCGTCAGGTAGCATGTGTGGGTTTATTGACCGGTTGCCTTCATCCAAAAAGATCACGTTCTCGTGACGCCTGCGGCAGAAACGACGTTCCACGTCCGCCGCCAAGGTCTGTGAATGGTGGCGCTGGCTAACACTTCCAGGGGTCTACAAGGAAACATAAATACCCAAGAAAGGGAACGGGGAAACGGCGCCGCGGTAGCTTAATCGGTAGTGCATCGCACGCGAAATGCGAAGGTTGTGGGGTCGTTCCCCACCTGCGGCAAGTTGTTTTTTCATCCACTTTCATTTGCATTAATTTATTGTTTCTTTATTTAATTCATTAATCACAAGTAATTTCCCCTATGTTGTCCTTGGTGTCAGTGTTTGTTGGCTTCTTATGATGTGGCTAATAAAAATCGGGCCCCTCGGTTAACCCCCTTTCTTCTCGTTTATTTTTCAGTTGTATTTCAGAGGGCCGAATGCTGACTAAATCTTCGCCAGCACGTGTGCTCGCTCCCGTTTATTCGCTTTATGTACGTCTGCCTGTAGCTCGCGGCATGCGTGTATGAATTCTTCTAAATGCCATTCATGTTATCACATTCTCGGGAAGTTGAGAGCCTGAGTGGCACAATGCAGGTCACGAACCTAGCTGTTTATTGGGCGAACTTGTGCCCAGTGAAAGAAGTAACACTCAGGACAACGACAGCGTCGAGCATGCTCGTCGATTGTCGAAATTTACCCGCCGTGGTTGCTCAGTGGCTATGGTGTTGGGCTGCTGAGCACGAGGTCGCGGGATCGAATCCCGGCCACGGCGGCCGCATTTCGATGGGGGCGAAATGCGAAAACACCCGTGTGCTTAGATTTAGGTGCACGTTAAAGAACCCCAGGTGGTCAAAATTTCCGGAGTCCTCCACTACGGCGTGCCTCATAATCATAAAGTGGTTTTGGCACGTAAAACCCCAAATATTATTATTATTGTCGAAATTTGATCTGCGGGTCGAGCACGTGGGCTTTTAAACATGATTTGTCGAAGGTTGCAGCGTAATCGCTGGTGCTGGTATATATTCGAAAAAGTACAGTTGCGGACGAAATATTACGGGACCTGCGAGTTCGTGTCAAACAACATTCTTGCGCCCGTTAAGGAAGCTTAAGCACCTTGTTTCGCTGCGGACCTTGGAGGCTCGCTTGACCACCTGTACACGTCTGCGGGGGTGAAGTGCATCATTGTTTCCCAGACGTCCCAATCGCCGTCTGAAGGCATACTCGGTTGCCTACACAAGTCTGCAGGGCGAAAGATTTCCTCGTTTCTCTGAAACCGCCCCTAAGCGCGACCAGTCGTCCTTCAGACGGTCCTCTGGTTGTTGGGCACAATTCCGGTTATCTGTCGCCTTTGTTCGCGACAGCTTTGGCGCCTGTCTGCTGCTTAAGCAGCGAGCCGCGTCTACGTAACGTGCGGTAGCCCGGTGCGTTACCTAACTCACATAACACAGACTGGACTGCGTCACACGCTTGAACTTTCACTAACCTCGGCTTGCGCGTTTGTCATGCCTACCATGTGCCTATTTCGAAACCCCCGCAGCAGATGCAATCAACGTGAGCCGACTAAATAATGTACCGCTTGTCTATCACATGACTGTAGGGCCTACTTCTACTTTATATTTTTTATGACTACGCTTCAAGATTGTCTCGTGGCGCTCCCTCCTATTGTTTTCCTTCCTCCATGACCTGAGTAGTGGTGTCCATTAAAATATACCGCTAACCAAGCACATTGGGCCGAGTGCAACGAGCAGAGTTGCGAGTTGGGCCGATTTTTTTTGGAAATGCAAGATGAAGGGGATGGGTTCAAGAAAGGTTGCACTGCGAAGGCTGGCTGCGCGTCGTAATGCTCCCAACTAGTTTATTTGCTTCCTCCATGGCGTGTCTATCCCTCACAATGGCGGTCCAAAAACAGCGTTCCCTGATCGCAGTGCAAGCGTGTCAGCGTTATGCAAGTGAACGTCAAGCAAACGGCGTACTTCCCTATGGAGTCACGATGCTGCGACTTTTGGTGAAAGATGAGGTTAAATGTGACTAGCCTTGCATGCAAGAGCAACAAAGAGACTCTAAGACAGCCGGAGGGACTACAGAGTTGGACAGTAAATCCTTCTCATCGGTTTTCTTTTTGTTTTTTGCGCATCGCAAGCGATGCTTTATCTTCGTTTTCTTCTTTCATCCTTGTGGAAAGAATTCCCCACTACGCTTCATCGTTTCGGACAACCTTACTCGTGAATGTGCAATCATTAAGTACTTTTCTTATGAACACGACTCCAACTCCAGGCAGGGTCTGTGGGCCCGGAACCTCCCAACAAGAAACACACCGAGGAAGACGGGAAATATACCTTATAGCTTCAAAAGAGACCCAAGAACCTTGCGGCATTTGCTTTAAACCACGCGCGTTGCTTGCGAGCTTCACGTGCTTGATATCTCGTGACTGGCTGGCTGCATGGATCTTTGCATGCGCGGTCCGGACGCGAGCTGCGCATTTTGCTCGCAGTGAATTCGTTTCATGTCTGCCATCGGAACCTGACTGCCAGAACCAGCGCTCCCGAAGCTTCGCCTGTTCAATCAGAGCCCGACCAGCTTCAAGACATGTCAACCGCCGCTGTTCGAAGGCGCGACAGGAGAAGGAAGCTGAAGCCCAAGCTGTCGTTCGGCTCGACAAGCGGCGGTCCCAGTAGTTTGCCATCCAACATGAAGGCAAACCTACCGGAACTCTTTGCCCTTCTCAAGCTGCAGCACCAACCTGGCCTTCCAGGAAATGGAACAGAAGCAGCTGCTTCCGAACACAATTTGCAAGGTGAGAATCTGAAGACTTCAGAGACAACTGCGAGCGACAGCTGCAACGCTCAATCATTACCGCACAGCACCAAGTCTATCGGCACGCAGGAACTTGAGGCAAGCGCGTCCAATGTTGTCGAGGTGGGAACCAGCGTCAGTGGAGAGGATCAAGTTGTCCCCAATGTAGCGCCCAAGCCGAAGGCACCCACTGAGACAGATGTAGTGGATATCGTGAGGCAGCTGCGAAAAGTGCTGCAGGAAAAAGGCCCGTCTCAGGAAAACGATCTAATGGAAGCGCTTAGCCCTTCGCAGGCTCAGCTAATACGCGAATTGTACGGCTCCCTAACTGTCTTCCTGGACCGGCGCCCAGGATTTGCGGTGGTGCATGAGGACTTATACTCTTTTGTGTATTACCAGGACCCTGATGACGAAGATGTATGTGGCTCCAAACCCGTTCTTCAGGATGGAGATACCGCCGGGTCTGCATGTTCCAACGCCAGCGGACGCCAGCACGTGGAGGCTGATGACGGCGAAGCACGGCGCGCGCATGTCAACTCATCGACCAGCAGCACTTACGAGTCAGCCATCGATGGAGAGGACAAGGAACAAGAACAGCATAAATCAAAGGACGGCTGGAGCCAGGTACTTTCACCTCCTCGTTGTACGTCACGCGATCTGCAGCCGGTGCAGGGTACGTGCGATGCCGTAGCCCAGACCCAAGGATGGGACCCTGCCCAGTTCTCTGAGTTGGAGTCGACGCTGCGGAACCGCGACGCAGAGATTGCGGAGCTGAAAGAGAGGTTAGAAACTCTCCGTGATAGTCATGTCAGTGAGGTGCAGGAGCTTCGTGTGGAGATTGACAAGCTTCTCCAGACACCTGCACCAGCACCACCGCGGAGTGCGGCGGAGGCAAAGAATCGCACCGCCAAGAAGGAGTCGAAGCCCCCCGGCACGAAAGGGGCAGGCGCACAGGTCAGCCCGCGGCCACAGATGCGTCCATTACCTCGTCCCAAGCGAGATGAGAAATCGCGCGCGCTTCCCATTAAGCCAAAGCCCCAGCCACTTCCTTCGGCTGACAAAAAGTTCAGGAGGTGCGCAAAGCGGCTGCAAGTGCCAGGATCCCATGAAATGCCCGACAGTAAGGATGAGGTTGCAGCTCCACGCTCGGACGTCGAGTCCAAGCCGCCCAGCCAGGGAGAACCGCTGTCGAAGAGCAAGATGGAGCAGCAAATCTCAAAAATTGTACGTATGGTGAAGAAGCGCAAGCCAGACTACACTGACGAAGAGATCCGCAGGCGGGTGGACCACCTTCGCCGGTCACAAGGCGGTTTCTCTCGAATGACCTTTAATGCCATCGTTGCACTGTTTCTTGCCAACCTGAAAGCCGTGCCGGAATAAAATAGTTGATAAAACGTGGAGGCACCGCTTCTGCAAAAAAAAAAGAGCTCGTCACGCTAATGCTACCTGGGGCCCTGCTGCATTTTTTTCCCTTTCTTCCTCTTGCTTAATTTTGTTCTGCCACAATTTAAAGTAGTGTTACTTCGTCTTTGCCTATGCTCATTGATTCATGTAATAAATTCTGGCAGATCGCATAGTGTGTAACTTTTTCTTAAGTAATGTCACAAGAATGCAAGCCGAGCAGATGTTTCTGCCGCAAAAATTTTTATGTGATTAGCATTTTTTGTCCACTTCAGCCATTTGGAATCTATCTATCTATCTATCTATCTATCTATCTATCTATCTATCTATCTATCTATCTATCTATCTATCTATCTATCTATCTATCTATCTATCTATCTATCTATCTATCTATCTATCTATCTATCTATCTATCTATCTATCTATCTATCTATCTATCTATCTTTTTACGCCGACCCAGTGGCTCAAGTTCTCTAGCTGCTTGAGCCACTAGGTATGTGCTCTTGGTCGTGATGCCTCTTGGTCGTTTCATTGTCATAGCAGCTTCGTGACCTTACTCGTCGTCACGATTTCTACGCCGACACAGTGATCCAAGTTGTTAATTGCGTCAGCCACTATGTGCTCATGCTCGTAATGCCGTCGTGGTCGTTGCATAGTCGTCATTCCAGCTTTGTCATCCGTCTCTCGTAATGCCATTTTCGTCATACAGTCATCATGCATTCGTTGTCACACCCCCATCGTGGTGCTGTTGTGGTCGTTACATCGTCGTCATTCCATCTTTGTCATCCGTGTCTTCTCATGCCCTCGTCACCACACCATTGTCGCCATACAGTCTTTGTGATAGTCGTCGTAACGCCATTGTCGCTAAACACTCGGCGTCATCCCGTTGTCCTCATACCATTGTCATGCTATTGTCGTTATTGTGTCCTCTTCGTGCAGGCGTCGACATGCATTCGTTGCCGTACCGTCGTCGTGATACCGTCGTGGTCTTTCTATCGTCGACATTCTAATTTTGTCATCCAGCTCTCGTCATGCCGTCGTCTCTTTATCGTCGTTGCACCATTTTCGTCATGCCATTATCACGCTGTCGTTTTACTGTCATCATCACTTCAGTAACGTCGCCCCATTGTCGCCACGCTGTTGTCGTCATACCACCTTCACAGCTCCATCGACGCCAATCCTTCTTCGTCATTCTATTATAATTATGCTGTCGTCATTCAATCGTGATTATCCGCCGTTGTCATGTCATCGTCGTCATTTCGTCAATGTCAGGCCGTCGGTCCTGTTACGCATCCGTCGTTAAACCGTCGTGGCCGTGCCATCGTCGTCGCTCAAGCTTCGACATCCGACTCTCATCAAGTTTTCTGACGCTGTCGTTTTACCATCATCACTTCATTAACGTCATCCTATTCTCGTCATGCCGCCGTCGTCATTCCATTTTAATTCTGCCGTAATTGTGCCGTCGTCAATCAGTCGTGAGTACGTCACCGTCGTCATTTCGTCGTAATCAAATAGTCGCTACCATGCACCCGTTTTGTCATACCGTCGTCGCCATGCCATCGTGGTCGTGCCATCGTCGTCATTCCAGCTCTGCCGTTAGACATCGCCATACCGTCGTCACTCCATAATCGTCATACACTAATCGTCATCCCATTGTACTCATGTCGTCGTTATACCATTGTACCATTTAGGAAACGTCATCTCATTGTCGTCATATCGCCTTCGCCGTTCAATTGACGTCCTTTCTTCGTCGTCACTCCATCGTCGTCAATGCGACGACGTGATACAGTTGTCGTCATGTCACCATGCTCGCATGGGCGGCCTCGGCAAGCTAGTGCCATAGCAAAGTGGGACGATACCGAAGTCTGTCGCGTATAGCCGAAGCAACGAAGTCTAAGAATGACCAGTACAGGTGGTAAATAACTGTGACTAGAAATACGGTGTGTCACTACATGTCTGGAATGCTAATCACATTACCATCGAAAGTCATCATGAGATGAGGTCTGCTGGAATTTTTTACAGCGAAGCTGTTAGCCTCTAGTTGGTCGGTATTTTCAGTGTCCGCATCCGTTAGCGAAAATGTGGGCCGATCCTTGCGCCCGCGCAAGGCCAGGAGCAGTGGCTCGCACCTCCGTACGGCAGAGGCTTCAAGCGCTCAGACCTGTTTGTCGCGACCGCCACGAAAGCGAAGGTGTCTGCTTCCGTCAAGGTGCGTCCTTGCACACCTCGTCCAGCGTAACGGCGGAGGCCATCACCCTAGCCGCACGAGCCACCGAAGCAAAGGATCAATCGGCACACGTACTAAGGGACCGTTAGGACGCATGCCAATTGTACCTGCCGGGACTTTTGCCGGTCAGCGTCCTGCGCATCCTGGGACCAAAACTCACACAAGACCATGCAGAAACTTCGTACTCAATTCTGAAACTCGGCAAGAAGAAGAAACAAACTTTACTTCTTCTTAGTGCCGAATTTCAGTTTCAGCGAGAGAGAGAGAGAGAGAGAGAGAAACAACTTCATGTAGTCTCCTGCGGAACGACACAATGACTAAATGGCGCCGTGACGCGGGCCCTGACGTCTCCTCAGCGGGTGGTCTCTACTCAACACCAGCGCGTATTACTCCCGCGGTCGGTCGCCCTGAGGGGCAACGTTGCGTCGGTTTCGCTCGGCCTTTGT
The DNA here is from genome assembly GCF_038994185.2 of Dermacentor albipictus. Taxonomy (NCBI): domain Eukaryota; kingdom Metazoa; phylum Arthropoda; class Arachnida; order Ixodida; family Ixodidae; genus Dermacentor; species Dermacentor albipictus. The sequence continues at coordinate 2,021,355 of NW_027225575.1, read as the reverse complement.
CTTTCAAGAGCCTCCGAGACCTGTTGGACGGCCCAGGCTTGGCTTTCGTGGTCGTAGCATTCCGCCGCAGCCGCGAGTCGCGGCGGAATCGTTGTACATGTCGAAGCTTCGTCGGGGAACTTGGTGCAATCCCATAGGATGTGCGTCAGGGCGGCCCTCTCGCGCTGGCACACGCGGCACACATCACTCACATATAATTTCGGGTATAGATGAGTCATTAACACTGGGGTGGGTAAGGACCCAGTTTGCAATTGTATGAACAGCACCGCCTCCGCTCGGCTCAGCCCCGGGTGCGGGGCTGGGAAAGTCCTTCGAGCCAGGCGGTGGAACTGTGTAAGCTCGTTGAACGTCGTCATGCGGTCCTTGGCACTACATCACGTTGGACGGTCGGTTGCAGCGGCGCGGTTGGTTAGCGCTCGCGCCACTGCGTGTGCCGTCTCGTTGTGATTATCGTGCTTCTCCGACGCATCGTTGCCCGCGTGCGCGGGGAACCATTTGATTCTAATATATCGATTCTCTCGTTGCATGTCAGCCGAACACAGAACGCGCACAGCCTCACCACACACTTTGCCCTTTGCATAATTCCGCACTGCACTTCGTTAATCGCACAACACCGTCTGGCACGCGGGGTCGGGAATGGCCAGGGCAATGGCCACCTCCTCCGCCTGACACGCCTCTCGGACCCGTAAGCTCGCCGCTGCCCTCGTCGCGCCGGACGACGCCTCGATGACGGTAGCTACGAACGCCGCGCAGTCTCCGTGGTATTCTGCCACATCCACGAACCTTGCGTGCTCGTCCTTGGCGTGAAAGTCGATGAGGGTCTCGGCCCTCGCCGCTCATCTCTCCTTTTTAAACTCCGGGTTCATGTTTCTCGGGATGAGGTCTACCCGAATCTGGCGCCGGGTCCCGTCCGGGACAGAAACGTCGCTACTCGACTTTTTCGCCCCGGGCGTGAAGCCTAAGTATTGAAGTATGCGCCTGCCGGCTTCGGTCATAGAGAGCCGCTCCAGCTGAGCGGTCCGTAGCGCTTCCGCAATTTCCTCGAGCCTATTGTGTACCCCCAGGCTCAGGAGCTTATTGGTGTTCGAACACTCGAATAGTCCGAGCGCCGCCTTGTAAGCTCGGCGTATCAGGGCGTTGATTTTATTCTTTTCACACTGCATCCAGTTGTGGAAGGCTGCAACATAGGTGACGTGGCTGATTACGAAGGAGTGCACAAGCCGAATCAAGCTTTCCTCCTTCATCCCGGCCTTGCGGTGGGCGACCCGTCTGATGAGACGTATTGCGGTGGTAATCTTGGCTGTAATGCGGGAAATGGTCTCGCCGTTGCCCCGTGGCTTGTATATAATGATGCCGAGCACCCGGATTTTGTCGACCTCCGGTATCACTTGGCCGTTCCTCGTCACGATCTTGATGGCCTCGTAATCCCTCGTTTCGCTCTTGTTACGTCTGAAGTACTTCCGTGGTAACACCAGCAGTTCTGACTTGCTCGGTGAGCAGATCAAACCATGACCGTTCAGCTGGTCTTCGATCGCGTCGACGGCTTCTTGCAGCGTGCTCTCAATGTGACCATTGCTGCCTCCCGGAACCCACAGCGTGATGCCATCGGCGTAGATGGTGTGCCAGACGCCCTCAACGCGAGAGCGTCGCTTGGCCACCCCAATCATAACGAGGTTGAATAACAACGGCGAGATGACCGAGCCCAGGGGGGTCCCGACACTGCCGAACCTCTTCTCTTGGACCCGTAGATCGCCGGCGCAGAGCTCGGTAGTCCGCCCCGTCAGAAAGTCCTTGATGTAATTGTACGTTCTTACGCCCATGTTGAGTCTGGACACCTGGGCTAGGATCGCAGAGTGCTTCACCTTGTCGAAGGCGCTCTGCAGGCCCAGCCCCAGAATGGCCTTGTTGTCTTTCGTTAGGGTGTCATCGTCAATGATATCTTTCTTCAACAGAATCATCGCGTCTTGGGTGCCGAGGGAACGCTGAAACCCGATGATCGTGGTGGGGTATAGTCCCGACTCCTCCAGGTAATCCTGCCACCTACACATGAGGACGTGCTTCAACACCTTGCCCACGCAGTACGTGAGCGAGATGGGCCGGAGGTTGTCCGTGTTCGGCGGCTTGCCTGGTTTGGGGATGAGGATGGTCTTGGCAGCCTTCCACTGCTGGGGCAGTGACCCCGCCCTCCAGCACTTGTTGTAATAACCGGTGAGGTTTTCGATGGCCACATCGCTGAGGTTCTTGAGCGCTCTGTTCGAGATGTGATCCGGGCCGACCGCCAACTTGCTGTTTAGTTCGTGCAGGGCCGCTCGCACCTCCTCGACGCTGATGTCGCGGTCGAGCTTCTCGTTGGCCTGACCGCCGTACTCGGGATGCCTTTCCGTGAGTGTAACCAGAAGGTACTTGCTGCTATGCGTCTGATTACTTCGGTTTCCCCGTTTTCCTTGACTGCTCTGTGAATGATCTTTGTGAGGCGGTCACGTTGGTGGGATTTTGTTTTAGTCTCGTCGAGCAGATGCCGCATCAAGTTCCAGGTTTTGCCGCAATGCATCTGCCTGTCCGCAGCGTTACAGATTTTGTTCCACTGTTGCGTGCAGAACAGCCGACAATGGACTTCGATGGCGCGATTCAGCTCCGCCACCTTCTTCCTTAGGCGCCGATTTAGTCGTTGCTTCTTCCACCTGTTTAGGATTGATTACTTTGCTTCGAATAAGTGCGCGAGGCGGCTGTCAACATGTCGACCTGCTCATCCGTTTCTATGACTTTGGTCGCCTCCTTGGCCTTCCCCGCGATGTGGGCTGACCATTCTTCTATGTTCTCGATTTCCTCCATCTCCGTTGGTAACAGGCAACGAAAGGCATCCCACTCCATAAAATTATGTTTTCTGGTATCCTCCGAGGACTTGACCTCCTCCGGTATGATGACCTCTACGATGTAGTGGTCGCTGCCGAGCTCTGACCCCGTGTTGCGTCAGGAGATATTTTCCTTCTCGTCGTTCTTCACGAACGTTAGGTCCGGCGTCGTATCCCTGGACACAGAGTTCGTAATCCTTGTAGGATCAGTCGTGTCTGTGATGAGGGTGAAGCCCAGGTCTATTGTGTCTTGGGACAGGTCTCGCCCCTTGGCCAATTGCTTGTTATATTCCCATGCCGGGTGCGCCGCGTTGACGTCACCGCAGGCGACGAGCCTGTGAGTCCCCGCCACGGTGCTGGCTCTGTGATGGAGCGTCTTGAATTTTTGCGTCCAGTGTGAAGGGCTACTATAGACGTTAAGCAGAAAGGTGCTGTTCTTTTGTTTCTTGCCCGTAACAACCTCGATGAGAGTGTATTCAATTTTACTGTTGTGCAACTGGTGCTCAATGAAGGTGAGTCCCTTGCGAACCAATGTGCATATCCCTCTACCACTGCTGACCTTCGGATACTTGGCGTATACCCGATAACCGGGTAGCGACACTGCATCAATGCGAGTCTCTTGTATCATAATTATATCCGGCTTACGTGCTACTTGTGTTATGTGTTGCTGCAAGACTGCCCTCTTGCTAGCGAAACCATTACAGTTCCAGTGCCAGGTCACGAGTCCCTTCACTGCTGCAGTTCTTGCTGTTGCTGGAGCGGCCATGATTCCTCCTGATTGTACTGCTGCGTTATTTGCTGTATTGCGTTCGTTAACTGCTGACACGTCCGCTCGATGACAGCGAACCTGCCGTTAATCATCTTGGTGAAGCCTGTCTTAATATAATCTTCGAGCCCGCCTAGGTGTTCCTCGATTTGGTCGACCTTGTCTTTCAGATTGTCCACCCGGTCGTTGAGCTTGCGCTGATTCAGGTTCTCGATCGCTCATCGCTTGGGCGCCGGTTCCTTCTCAGCTGATGGTGGTGGTACAGCGCTGCTGATGCTGGGTGTGTGTTCGCATGATATCGCCTGGGGCGTTTCGTTATTGGTGAAACGGGTAGTCAGAAGCTTCTTGATTTCCGCCATCTCGTTTGCCATCTTGCTAATAGTGGCCTCTTACCTACTGACGTTCGTCTCGAGCTCGTTGTTTTTGCGCCTAAGTGCCTCGTTGGCTTCCTTCAACGTCCTCATCGCCTCGTCTTCCCTCGTCTTGCTGTTGTTGTTGCCATCGACGGTCTTGCTGGTGCTAATGGTCTTGGCCGTTGCGGTGGTATTGGAGGTGGTGGTGGTGGTACCCCCCTGTGCTTTCTTGGCACCGTGCCTTGCTGCATCGGCCCAGCTCACGCGGTCACGTGACTGTGATCGCTTACGGCTAAGGCTACGCTATCTACTCTCGCTGGCCCTGCGCTTCGAGACGGAATGTGACGCGCGGCGACCAGCTGGGCCGGCAGATGTTGCGGTTGCTGACATCAGCGATGGGAATTCCTCAGCTCTGAGAGACGCTCGTTGTTGCTGCTGCGCTTGTTCGGCCATCTTGCGCTCCCATTGCCTCTTCGTAACTACGTATGGGACCTTGTACCTATTCTTGCAAACCTTGTCACCGGTCAGATGTGGCCCTCCGCACAATCTGCATGTGGGGGTACATCTATGGTCTTCCTTGGGGTCAACGGCCCCGCAAGCAAAGCAAGCCCCCACGTGAGGGTTTGGACAAACGTCGCAGCGGTGGCCCACCTTTCTGCACTGCTTACATACATCGAATTGTTTTCGATATAGGCTGCACTTGGTGAGAACGCGACCATAGCACACGTAATTCGGGACCTTCAGGCCCTTGAAAGCCACGATGACTGTGGTCGAGCTACCAATCAACAATGTTCCGGTCGATTGCGGCCGTGGAGTCCTTTATTGGGATGCCTCCAGTAACGCCTTTAACGGTGCTATATGGCGCGGTTTGATATGCGCCAACCACGTGTTCCTTGCCACCAATGCAGATCGATTTTATCTCGGCGTAACGTGAAGCACGTATATCGTCGTGGGTACTCACCACCATGATGTTTTGTTGCAAGTTGGGGCAGAAGGTGTCCGCTGCTCCGTCCTCCCTTGATACGTTCACCACCGTCATTATGGCCGATGCCACGGTGGCGGTCTGAGTCCTCGCAATGTTAAGGCCTCCCCGAGGCCGCACTATCACCTTGGTCTCCTCCCTCGGTAGAGCGTCCGGCATCCTTGCTGCCGTCGTCACCGAAGCTCTCACGTTCCTGGCAAAGTTCTTCGTCGTAGGTCTTGACTGGCGAGCGGCAGTCCCCTCGCCGGCCAAGGTATTTATACGCCGGCCTACGTGCGACCAGTCTGCATCGTCGTTGAATTCCTCGGAAGAAATTTCTTCCCTTTGAACTTCAACACACATCTGGCTAACGCCAGAATTCGCCTGGTCCCGAACAATCGACGTCTCCATGTCGGTCAATTGACATGTTTGTACAGTCGCCGCCCGAAGCCGACGACCTTTACTCGCAGAGGTTAGGCCTGGCTATGGGCAGTTCCAAGCTGTTCGAATAGGCTTAGTGGAACGGCGCCGGCCTCCATGGAAAGTCCCGGAAAATTGGCGAACAAGCGTACCTTTTGGTAACCACCGGTACCGGTTGATGACCCGCACTCTCATGGACACAGTGGTAATAGTTATACCGCGGTAAAAAAAAAATTAGCGCTGCAAAATTGGTCATAAAACCCCGAGCCGATGTGAGCACGTCAGCTCATACCATGGCTCATACCCGCCAGCCTTGCAGCGAGAAAAATTTTGTTTTCTTGTATATTGCCTGTAGGCAACACTCGGTAGTAAAGGCTTAATAGCGTAAAGAAGACGTGTGCCTTACGTGTAAAAGTGTAGATCCATCAGAGGTTAAAATCCGCAGGCTGGAATCGACCATTTTTCGCGAACAAGAAGAGTGTCGAAATTCATCCGGAGTCCGCCAGACGACGTGCCTCATTATCGATTGTAGTTTTGGCACGTACAGTACCATAATTGCATTAAAGTTTAACACTTCTGCCACGATGCGTTGTGCCGTGTGAGGCAGTGACAATGCTACCCTCCTCGGAGGTCATAAACAACAATGCACAACAACGCCTCGAGAAATCACGTCTCGCTCTGTGTGCTGTGTACTTCGGGGACAAACAGCAGTGGTGCACGCAGGGCAATGTGTAACATTCACGTGACATAGTATTTCATCCAGTTTGAGTAACAGTTTTGATGGTGGTGGTGCTGCACATCTCCATCGTTTGTCGCTCAGCTACACGCATCGCTCATTGCGGAACACAGGATCCGACGTTAATTTTACGTATAAAACCGACAGGAGGAACAGTCCTCGTAACTGACTTTGAAAGCTGCTACGAGTCCTTGCCAGGGGCGTAGCCAGGGGGGGGAGGGGGGGGGGGCTTATGGGGCTTCAGCCCCCCCCCCCCGAAATTTTTTCGTGCTGTCGATGCACCGCCGACCAAAGCGGCCCCCGGCGCCGGAAGTCACTCTGGATTTTGTCTAGAATGTCTTTTTGACGCTCGAAAAGACATTTAACCGCGAAGATTGCAAACTCGGGCTGGATTTCGTGGCAATGCCCATACAACGGGAGTCACATTACGCCAAGCAGTCCCATCCGAGCACAAAGTTTCAAGGACGCTTTGATGGTGAGCGGGCTCGCCGCGGCATCTCACTGAGGTCACGGTATCTATGGAGCGCATGGATATCAATTGCGAGACTTTATGGGTATAAATCTATAAGCTCTTGATGTGAAAGGTGCATTGACATTTCCAAAGTCGTGCTTTAGATTTTCAATTGCGGAACTTTGTGGGTTTAATGTTGTTATAAACATTTGACGCCAAAGGTCTATTGACTTTTCTAAAGTTTTACATCGGAACATACAACGAGACAAGCCAAATCAATACACTAGCAGACGAGTTGACAAAGCAGGCAGCGAGGTGCAATGAGACGAAGCGTTGGGGTGGTTCATTTGTGCCGTCATGTCACATAAAAATATCAACATTTCTTTTTAACCTACGCCAGAACATCCATGTCAAGACACTAAAGCCAGCCAAAGTAACCACGTTCTTATTTATTTTTCTACTTTGACTTTTATTCGCGAGTACACATTGAGCCTCTTCAATTTTTTTTTGTTGTTCTCGCTACCCTACCCGCGGGCTGCCAGAGCCAGCCATGGAGCGCATACGTTTTTCTCGTATGGCCCCGACCACCGTGCGGTGCACTTCGGTGCGCGTTCGGTTTGCTCTGGCCGAGTGGATTTTCACCGGACAGGGTTTTGGACGCTTTCTGGCTAGCAGACGAGAAAAAAAAAACAATGGTCGCTCGCCGCCATCACTGTGGGGACTCGAAGGATTGCACCGCATTCCTTGAGCGGAACCTTTCCGGAAAGTCTTGTTTCGCCGCTGTAGGATACTGAGCAGTATGCGTATGGTTCTCAGTGGACCAAGCGTCTCATGTTTTCTTCGGTATTCCTTCCGTAGCCTCATTAGGTGCCCGAAGTAGGCATTAGATTCTGGCCAACATACTTACCTATGCGTTTTTTTTTCATTTCGGTGCCTCCGCCCCTCAGGAAAAAAATACATTGTTGCGGCGCAGCGAATTGTCGCATGGTGAAAGTTCGATTTTCATACTTCTTTTGCGGAAAGTAATGGGCGACGAGACGCTACAGTTGCCAGATACGTTTATTATATTATTGCGAAAGCAATTATATGGACACTCCAGGCGCATTCCTGCCATCGCCCTCATGTTTCGTATAAAGTCTAAAGGTGATAACATCGTGACCACGCGCTGCATGCTGTATGTGCGAGTGAAAGCGTAGGAGGGGAGGTGGAATGGGTGAGCCGACGATGGTGGCTCAGTCTTGTGTGCGCAAAGGAGAAAAGCGGGGAGCAAGCGCGCCGCCTTCCGTCGCGCGCAATACATCGGGGGGAGTGGATGGAATGGGGGCGGAATCTAGGATTCTGTGAATTTATGATTGTGCAACATGTTTATTAGCCTTGTTTGACGCATTATATACAGTTACTTCTTACATACATAGACTCATTGGAGACTTATACGTATACTTAAATATCTTGTTGCGAGGTTTTGTGTATACATGCAGTGAACTTTGTTTCCAGTGACACTTTTTTGTCCTTTATCAAGCCGTATTTTCGCATTTGCATATCCCATTGTATCTTTGCATTTCTAATGTACGAGGGCGAGTCAAATGAAAGTAAGCCTACCCTAACCGCGCAATAATGGTTCGGTTCATTATCTGCGAGGCATGCGCGCAGGAGAACGGCATGTCTCATTTACAAAAGTGACACGCAGGTGTGAAGATAAATGTTCTTTAATGCTCTCATACACTGGGTTGAATATGGTTGCGTCACATAATGGACACTTCAAAAGTTGAACAGCTCATGTGTCGCGGCGAAGTTTTTGACAGCTGAAGGTGTTTCCAAAACAGAAATTAATCACCATATGACTGCCGTGTACGTTGAACACTGCATTTCATTGACCACTGTGAAGCGTTGCAGCAAACGGTTCAAAGGACGTTGCAAAGACATTCCAAGACCGGGTCAAAACCATCGTGCAATCACCCCCCACACAATTTGAAAGGTTCATGAGCTGCTGAAACAAGAACGGAGGATAAGCATCGATGAACTGGCAGACCGTCTGAACATCAGTCACGGTTTGGTTCATGCCATAATTCATGAGCTTCTCGGTTATCGGCTCTTTGGTGCGCAATGGATCCCCAAGATTTTTATCCATCGCGAGAAGACAGAGAAGTTTCGCGCTGCCTTGACGCATCTGATCGGGTATCACAATGAGCATGACGATTTCTTGTCTCCAATTGTGATCGGGGACGAACCATGGTGCCACTTCTACGAGCGTGAAACACGACAGCAAAGCTTACAGTGGAAACATTCGAATTTACCACGCCCAAAGAACGTAAAGGCCATCATTTCCGCTGGAAAAGCGTTGTTGACTTTTTTTTTTTCGATCGACAGGGTCCATTACTGATAGAATTTGCTAAATCCTGAGAGGCTATCAATTGTTTCCGATATTGTGAAACGCCAGAACGGCAGCGTGTCGCAATCAAGAACGAACAACGTGGAAAATTGACGAATGGGGTCATCTTGTTCCACGACAATGCCTGTCCCCACGTCGCTTATGTGGTTAATACAAAACTGGCAAAGTTCAAGTGGGAAACGCTGCAACATCCGCCATACAGCTCAGACCTGTCACCTTGCGACTTCTACATTTTGGGGCAACCGAAAAAACAGCTCAAGGGAACCAGATACAGACTTTTTGAAGCAGCATTAACCCAAGGAGTTTTAGAAGACGGGAATCACACAACTCGTTAGTCAATAGGACAAATGTCTAAATTCTCATGAAGACTACTTTTAAATAAAGTACCCCGGTGTTGGCTCATTCATTTGACTTGCCCTCATATATCTTGCAGAACTCCTGCTTTTTATACGTGCTCTCTGTTGCGACTATAACTTCGGTGCAATTACTCACGATACACGACAAGGGACAGCTACTCCTGCGTAATACATTGGAACAAACGACAGCGTCATTGAGATTTTTCACTGGCCATTGCATATATACAAGAATGTAAGCACGGTTCTTGAATGACAAAGTTTCATTAACATATTTGTCCTCAACTTGTTCAGTTCATTGCCTTTTAATTTTTCATATCAGCGGCATGCACTGCTTTCCTGGTTTCGAACTGATATTGTTCTAAAGTTCGTGATATTTTCTTTACTTAATATACAGACAAAAAACATGGAAGCATTGACGTCAGTTATGTTGGGCACAATTTTTGGCACATACGAGTATAATATTTTATGAAAAAATACATATTTTACTTGTATTTACAGTGCGCAGCTTTCAAGAATTCATTTGCAGCATCTTTGGCAATGACAATGCAGTTATTATTCATGTATTTGATCCCTCGATAAATTGTTTAAGAGGAAGCTTTAGCTCGGGCCCAATCCGACGCGGCCTATTCAAATACTTGCAAAACGCAGAAACGCTTTTCTGAGATAAGCCTGATAATCCCTTTTATTGAAATTGGTTACATTTGAGAGAGAAAGTTAAATCCTAGTGTCTGTTGGAAACAGAACTTCGATTTAGGGCCTGAATTTTGTTGAAAATGTTTTGGAAAATTCGAAAGTTTGAAAAAATAGAAGCACGACGTTTACAAACTAATAGCTATGCATGAAGACCAGATATTGTGGTTCTGTAAACGGCATTTATTATAACAGTCAAAGCGGACAAGTTTGCTGTGTCAATTTGTATCTTACGTGAATTGGTTACGTTGTGTACAACGGTTCTGCAAAAACCGTATTTCCACAACACTAAATTTTTTTTGAGATTCATGTGTAACATATCTATTTTGTCCGCTGTAGATGTACTATAAGATGCAATTCACAGAATTGTGATATCATTTTTCATTGTTGAGTCACGGAGCTTTAAACTTGATAGTTTCGTTTTCTGAAAATTTTCAATTTTGGCCAATTTTTAATAAATAATTGACCACCTAAATGAAACATTCGAAGCCAGTAGTCACTAGAATTAAACTTTTTCTTTTAAATGCAACAAATCTCCTCAAATTTGGTGAAGTGGTTGCAGGGAAAAACGAAGTCCGCTTCTACATGTACTTAAATAGGAGCACCCGAGCTAAAGCTTCCTCTTAAGGAGGAGGCTGAGCTGCAACGTGCAGCTACATTATATATATATATATATATATATATATATATATATATATATATATATATATATATATATATATATTAAGCCAGTGGCGTAGCCCCCCCCCCCCCGAACAAAATTTCTGGCTACGCCACTGGTCCTTGCCTTTCGTCGTAGTTTATTAAGAAGTACTAAGCGAAAGCATCTGTCTTATCTCGTTTTGGTTCGCTTTATTACCTCAAAAACCCCATAGGAGAATTACATAAGGTGTGCGTATGCATATATTCATGATATATTAGGTGGGAATCGCAGCGTATACGTGAAATTCTAAATAAAACACACATGAACGATATTTGTACATAATTACATTAGGTACATAATTACAATAGCACAAGTAATGAATCTGAAAACATATCCCGTATTTTTTTAAATCTGAAAGATGGTCTTATCGTTTACATGAATGTATAGGTGCACAGGTTATGGCGGTAATTTGGTGGGCCAGGCTGTTCCAATCTGTCGCCGTGCGAAAAAATAACGAGCCTGAAATAGTAGTATATATGAGTCCGAGCGCGGTGTTACGAACTTCCAACCGGTGCCACCAGTATTACGACATCCAACCGGTGCCGCCAGTATTACGAACTTGTACCGCTGCACCACGATTACGGCTTTGTGGTCCCGTAGCGCTCGTCACCCGTTTCGTGACAGAGCGTTGGTAGCGATGACTCCGAGCCTGGCGTCGATGAGAATAACAAAAGGGACTTTATACATTATATACAGGTTATCATACAGGACATGAACGGGTCGGCACTGGGGCCGAGTGCTCACAACAAACGCGACTGTTCTCGCACGACGACGTCCGGCGAAAACGCGTGACACATCTCACCCCAGTCGGGAGCGACACTCTCTCCCGGTGGGGTCGGCAGATCCTGTTTTCGAGCGGCGTGTCGCTGCTTTTATAATCCCCGAGGCCCATTGTCACTCAAACGGCCCAATACAAAGTCAGCACACGACGGTCGTCCGAGGGGTCCAACCAGCGACCGCGCTGGCCACCCGGTTCAAAGTTCGCGCGCGCGGTGACCTCCAGGCAAGGGAGGTGCGGCGCCGGGCTGTCGGGCACACGCGGGCACGTCTAAACACGCTGCTTCGCCGAGGCTTCTCCCGCACGAAGGCGCAGCATCCTGACTTGTGAAGGGAGAATTAGGGCGCTCGCAGGATAGATTCTGCATCTTGCAGATTCGGAATCCGGGCTTGTGGTAATGGCACAACAGCGGCCACCTTGGTACGTGTGCCGAGTCTGGTGTGAATGCGGGAAGCGTGAACAATGCACGGTAGTTGATTATGCGAAGTATGATAAAACTTATTGAAAACATAGAGAAATGAGATATGATGTCGATTAGTCCGGATTTTTTTTAATGGCCGGACGCTGATATCATAAGAATGTATGAACCTTATGGTACGTTTTTGCACTGACGCGTTGGTGCGGGCTTCATACTGCACGTGAATATTTGAGTTTAGGTCTGATTATAGTTTGAGGCTAGGAATTTCCCATGCTTGGGGGATTATTTAGGTTACGTTTCATGAAACCGAGAGACCTATTAGAAGACCAGATGACGTTAGTATTATGTGCGCTCCAAGACAAGTCATTAGTAAGGGTAACACCAATAAGGTAAGATCGCGCAGTTTCTACGTATGTCATTTATTGTGCATGGGTAAGCTACAGGTTACGTCGGTCGGAGTATAGCACTACTTTGCAATTATTTGGGTTAATCTTCATTAGCCAGCAATAGCGAGTGGTTAATATCTTCTTAAGCGAGATTTGATCACACATGCCAGTAATTGTTTGGTAAACGACGCAGTCATCCACAAATAAGCGAATATTGCAGGACACATGCACTGGACAAGTCGTTTATATATATTAAGAGGAGAATCTCAAGAACAGATCCTTGTGGAACACCAGAAGTAACTGGTAGGAAATCAGATGTGCTGTTGTTAATAAAGACGAACTGCAAGCGGTTACTAAGGAATGCTTGTCCATCGCAATATATGGGGCTGCATATTCGCCAGAGATAATGTTGATAATAATCGTTGATGCGGTACCTCATAATATTGTCACGTGTTAGTGATAGTTGAGGACACAGGAACAAAACTGTGAATGGCGAAACTTATCTGAAAACATATCCCGCATTTTTTTTATTCTGAAAGATGGTCTTATCTTTTACATGAATGTATAGGTGCACAGGTTATGGCGGTAATTTGGTGGGGCAGGCTGTTCCAATCGGTCGCCGTGCGAAAAAATAATGAGCCTGAAATAGTATATATGAGTGCGAGCGCGGCCAACTTGGTACGTGTGCCGAGTGTGGTGTGAATGCGGGACGCGTGAACAATGCACGGTAGTTGATTATGCGAAGTATGATAAAACTTATTGAAAACATAGAGAAATGAGATACGATGTCGATTAGTCAGGATTTTTTTATATGACCGGACGCTGATATCATAAGAATATGATCAATGTATGAACCTTATGGTACGTTTTTGCACCGATTAGAGCGCGTTGGTGCGGGATTCATACTGCACGTGAATATTTGAGTTTAGGTCTGATTATAGTTTGAGGCTAGGAATTTCCCATGCTTGGGGGATTGTTTAGGTTACGTTTCATGAAACCGAGAGACCTATTAGAAGACCAGATGACGTTAGTATTATTGGGCGTTACATTATTGGGCGAACGTGCCCAGAAAAAATAGGCTACACTCAATGCTCAACGAAAACGGCGAACACAGTCGGTGATCGTCGAAAATCTGATCAGCGGGTCAAGCGCGTCGGCTTTTATACATCAGTCGTCGAATGTTCCAGAGTAATCGCTAGGACCAGTGTGTCTTCCACAAAGTTCTACACTATTCGCGTCGCGCATACATGCAATCAGATTACGCAAGGTTTGGTCACAGACAGCGGATGGAACCATCGATAACATTCCAGAAACTTCCGATACATGCAGGCACGTCCTGCGTTGTGCGATAACATTTGCTAGGTGGTGAAACGTGGTCGCCCGATAAAGATAAAGGAGTACGCGTGTCAATATGCTTTCGCTAAGTCCAAAAATACTGTATCTGTCTGTTGGCTTGTATCTAGATTAGTGCAAAGAATATAATAATAATAATAATTATGGGGTTTTACGTGCCAAAACCACTTTCTGATTATGAGGCACGCCGTAGTGGAGGACTCCGGAAATTTAGACCACCAGGGGTTCTTTAACGTGCACCTAAATCTAAGTACACGGGTGTTTTCGCCCCCATCGAAATGCGGCCGCCGTGGCCGGGATTCGATCCCGCGACCTCGTGCTCAGCAGCCCAACACCATAGCCACTGAGCAACCACGGCGGGTTTAGTGCAAAGAATAAATTATGGGGTTTTACGTGCCACAACCACTTTCTGATTATGAGGAACGCCGTAGCGGAGGACTCCGTAAATTTCGACCACCTGGGGTTCTTTAACGTGCACCTAAATCTAAATACACGGGTGTTTTAGCATTTCGCCCCCATCGATATGCGGCCGCCGTGGCCGTGATTCGATCCCGCGACCTTGTGCTCAGCAGCCCCACACCATAGCCACTGAGCAACCACGGCGGGTAATTACTGCGAAGATCATGAAGACAAACTACCAATCGGGTTTCGCAGGAAAAGCCTTCGCGAAATGCGCGCCTTGAATGTGGCAAAAGGTTATGTCTAAAAATTTCGTAATTTTTGCATAAATGATATGCACCATGATTTTGCAAGGTACGCTGGGTAGTGAGGTGGGCCAATAGTTAAGTGGGGAGTTCTTGTCACCTGATTTGTAGATGGGAACGACCCTCCCCACCTTCCTTCCGATCACGTGGTATGATGCCAGCGGAAAGCGAGGGCGAGATCATCAAACACAAATAAGCAGCACTTATGTCTTTAGTATTAAAGTGGAGCTGTTAGAACCTCGCTGGGTGTCTCTTGACGTTCGCAGCTTCGCCGAGCTGGGGGAGAGAGAGCTGAGAGGGAGTGAAAGCATAAAAATAGCATAGCGATGCTGCGAGGGTGGGTGGAGCCTAGCGGGGGAGAAGGAGCAGCGCGGCTGTCGACACAGGTGTGTGACATCATTCTTCTCCGATAAAACCGTGCGCACTCGCTTACTGCCTTGGTCCTGCTCGCTAAATCTAGCTAGGAAAACACAACCTAGCTACACTCAACAATCTAGCTTCCCTACTGTTCTAAACAGAACAACCACAAAATGAAGCATAGAGAGTCAAAGCAAGAACCAAGCACTGACCGCAGACAGCAGCACGTCGCAAAGTCCATCTCGCCGCTGTCAGCCAGTTAGGATTGGGGTCTCAATCCCATCGCTCGTAACCCGTTGTCAAGATTGGAGTCGGGCATGAATTAGAAGGTAGCTGGCCCATGCCGTCGTCCAACTTATCCACGCTGAGGACGTTGATGAAGGGAAGGACTGCTTCTCATCGATAGTGAGGAATGTGGGTTTATTTAGATTATCTACATGCAGTTCATCAGTCTAGCATGACTACGAGAGAGTAC
This sequence comes from Dermacentor albipictus, assembly GCF_038994185.2. NCBI lineage: Eukaryota > Metazoa > Arthropoda > Arachnida > Ixodida > Ixodidae > Dermacentor > Dermacentor albipictus. Next base: position 2,006,207 of record NW_027225575.1, on the reverse strand, counting down.
ATCAGTCTAACATTACTGCTCGAGAAAAGTGCATCAGTCTAACATGACTGCTTGAGAAAGTGCACTGAGCAGCCGTACAACAGCGGTTTATAAACACACGGTCCTCCTCCGATACCCAGGTGACGGTAACGGCCGTCCAGTCATCGTAAACAAGTCGCCTCTCTGCGGGACGGTTTACACACACACACTCACACACACACTTCCTTGCGCGAGGTTCACGGTCTGGAGCCGACGTCAGACGGACTTCGTAGAACTCAGGGCTTGTGTCAGGAAAGGTGCCTTTTATTCCCCGAGCTGACCCCTGCAGCGCGGCCCGGTGCCCATTGTCTTGCGTCTTGGACGGTGCGTGGGAAGGAGCCTCGAACTACGTTCCCGCGAGCACTCCGCCGCTCGCGGCAGACCAGGGCGGCGGTGGCGGCTCAGTAACAATGGTTGGTCCGCCGAGCAGATTCAGTCACAACGGCGACGAGGCTAGAGCGGAACGGTGGCGTTCCAAAAGAAGTTGCCGTCGCTGTCGCAACTGGCTGGCAAAACTTGCACCTCAGCTGGGCCGTTCTTAACAGCCGATACCGAAGATAGTGAAATGCCGGGCCGACCGTGGCGGAGGTGAAGCAGGCGTTAAACACTGCCCATACGTGGGCCAATACCGAGGATAGTGCAATGCCGGGCCAACCCGCAGCGGAGGTGAAGCAGATGTTAAGCCCACCCCATGGTGTGCCGATTCCGAAGATATTGCAATGCAGGGCCGACCCGCAGCGGAGGTGAAGCAGGCGTTAAGCAATACTCATACGTAGGCCGATGCCAAAGATAGTGCAATGCCGGGCCGACACGCGGCAGAGGTGAAGCAGGCGTTAAACACTGCCCATACGTGGGCCAATACCGAGGATAGTGCAATGCCGGGCCAACCCGCAGCGGAGGTGAAGCAGATGTTAAGCCCACCCCATGGTGGGCCGATTCCGAAGATATTGCAATGCAGGGCCGACCCGCAGCGGAGGTGAAGCAGGCGTTAAGCAATACTCATACGTAGGCCGATGCCAAAGATAGTGCAATGCCGGGCCGACACGCGGCAGAGGTGAAGTAGGCGTTGAGCACTCCTCATACGTGGGAGACGCAACCCACACCCGGCGTGCTTCGAACGTGCCTCGCATGCATGGGCTCCGCGAAACCTTCTCCTGGCTTTGGCATCTCGCCGGGATATCCTCCAGTTTCTGCTGCCGAGCACGCGAAGGTGTATGGACATTCCTGACACCTCGATTGCCCGGACCCGCCGACCACCGTTTCACCAGGGCCTCACCATTGACCAGCCACCAGTGGCGTTGGGCCGCCGAGCTGAGCCCAACGCTCGGCGCAACGCCACCTCGCCCGCAGCGCGCAGCTGCATCTAGCGTCGCACCGGATTTTGCTGCGCCGGCACTCGCTCCCTTTGCCTCGAAGCCGCCGATATGAAAAGTATAGTCGACGGTACACTTATCTCCCAACAAGAATTTGATGACGACCCCCGCTGGACCCGAATGCTCCAAGCCCACCGAGCGGCCTATCCAAAGGAAGCCGTTTCAGCCACGAACGCCCACCTCAAGTCCACCATGGCACCCCCGCCATCGCCGAAGATTCACCGCCTACGCCACCACGTCCCGCTGCCTCGACTCTGGAGGTGGCCTCGACCTTCGGACAACCACCAATGGGGCCCTCCTTGCCTCACTCTGTTCCAGCGCCAACGTTGAATACGCCGCCGCCCGTGGTGAAGACCGCGTACGCATGAACCCATACAACTCCTCTGTCACCGTCAGTACGCCCTCGGAGCAACGCACCCGGCAGTACGTGCATACCTCTGAGTTGCGTCTCGCCACCCAGCTGTACCCCGTGCGCACTTATGTGGTCGCACCCGACAACGCCCTCCGCGGCAGAATCATAAACAATCATAAACCAAGAGGAGGTAATCGAGGACCTGTAGGCTATGAATCCCAGCAGCACTTACGCCATCGCAGACTCAAGGCAGATGGGTCGCACCCGGTCCATCCTGATCACTTTCGTCGGCACGAAAGAACTCCCTCGCACCGTGGTGTTCAACTGCGGCCTGTTCATCTGTCACCCCTTCCACCCCAAGGCTGAAGTTTGTGTCAATTGTTGGAGCCATGGTCACCGCTCCGACGTATGCACGAGGCCCAGGTCCGGACGTTGCCCACGCTGCGGAGCTGTGCACGCGGCTCGGAACCCCCCTCTCTCCACTCCTAAATGCATCTTGTGCAGCGGCACACATGTCACGGGGTCCCTCCCGTGTAAGCTCCGCTTCAAACGGGGAGGTCCCTCCCCACTCACATCCAGTCCCAAGTCAACGTCATCCAACTCAGCGCAGTCAACACCATTCGCCAAGGAGTCCCGTTCATCCCGCCCCCGTCAATGATCCAGCTCCCGATCAAGCCAAGACCGCAGCCCCCACCGCCGCTCCGTCTCATTTCCACCGCTATCGGGGCAAGACATTTCGGGGCAAGTCATTTTCGAAATAAATAAATTATATATATATATATATATATATATATATATATATATATATATATATATATATATATATATATATATATATATATATATATATATATATCAACTGCTTCCCAAGTGAGCTTGCGATCGCAGCCTCCCACACCCGACCCCGAAAAAGAAGAGCTCAAAGCTCAAATCGCAGCACAGAGCAACGACATTGCCCTACTAAAAGAACAGTTGCAGGCGCTGCTCGCGCGCCCCCACCTCCCCACCTCTTCCCCTCACCAAACCTCACAACCCATCGCTCTCCCGCCCCCGCCGCCACCACTTCCCGCCCCTATGTCCGCCTCCTCTGCGGCCGCGTCTTCTCGTGCCGCCTCCCCCTCCCGCAGCCCTCCACATAAGAGGCGCTCCTCTACCGAACCTGCCCCCACCTCGGAGATGGAGGCTGTCATCCGCCACACGGCCTCGTTCCTCGAGGCACATGAACGACGCCTCATGGCCGCCATTACAGCTCTGCGTACGGACACGCAGACCTGGATGGCTCAAATTAACAATTGGACAAAATTAAGGCCCGCCAGGGTTCCCTCAAGGCCGATCTTGCCCAGATGACCAATAATTTCTCATCCCTCCTCCCCTCATCCTCATCTCCCAAGCACCCCGCACCAGCAGGGGCACCCCGGCCTCAAGATGACCAGACAACCCCCGCGCCTTAATTTCTTGCAGTGGAACTGCCGCGGCTTCCGCGCAAAGCGGAACCCACTGCTGCAGTTCCATCTCCAGAACATCCCTCCCTCCGACCTCCCCGCTATCATCGCCCTTCAAGAAACCTTCTCCCCAGTAAAATTACGTGAGTACACAGCTTTCCACCCTGCTTCCCCTTCACCTCCGAACGTTGCCACGCTAGTTCGTCGCGCCTACATGGCAATCGAACCTCCGCTCGACGTTCCGGAGTGCGCTCACCTCTTCTTGGAACTACTTCCCCGGCGGCGGCAAGATGCCACCCTTTTTATCCCTAATGTATACAGCCCTCCCCGCACAACTGCAGCTCCTCTCCTCCTCCTTCTCCGCAACGCCATCTCACGTGCGAGCCGGAACGCGCTCCTAATTCTTGGGGATTTTAACGCTTATCACGTAAGTTGGGGCTACCCCAAGAACTACAGGAAGGGCCTGGCGCTATGGACCTTCGTGCACAACGAACAGTTGACCGTCCTTAACGATTTCTCGGAACTCACCCGCATTGGCTCTAGCGTACAACGGAACACTAATCCGGACCTTTCCATCTGCAAAAATATCCCGGACGCGGTGTGGGTGAACACCTGGGTCTCTCTCGGTAGCGACCCCTATATCCGGTCCATCTCTTTCTCCTTTCCAACCCGATCTTTCTCCCGCAAGCGTCTGGTGCAGGTGGTGGACTGGGATTGCTTCTGCCAGTCGCGGCAACAGGCCTCCACCTCCATCTCAGACCTTTCTCAGTGGACCACCAACTTGCTTCAGGATGTTTCCTCTGCCACCTTTACCATCCCCACCCCTCCTCACTCCTACAGGGCTGATAGTCGCCTCCTGTACCTCAGGGAGGCGTATCAGTCCCTGCACCACCGCTGGCTTTCCCAGAAACACAACCGCTCGCTACGCCTCCCCCTTGCTCGCCTGGCAATGGACGTGGAGGAGCACTGCTCCTCTCTCACCAGACAGCAGCGGGGCCAGACCTGCGAGGGCATGGCTGGTAACCTCGGGCTGAGGGATACGCGGGCTCTCCTGCGTGTCCTCCTTGACCCGTCGCATTCCAAGGCCACGGACGTGACGCGCCTCCTTCACTCATCTCCACTCTCTGATTCCGACTTTCTTCTTGTTCTTCGTGATCGCTATCTCTGCACCAACCCCCCTTCCTCTCTCCCTTCCTACACCGGCAACCCTAATTCTGCGCTCAACGCAGATATCACCCTCGGCGAGGTTCATGCCGCGCTGCATAAGCTCCGCACCACCTCCACAACGGGGGCCGACCAAATCTCTGGCAAGGCCCTTCATAATGTCACGTGGTCGTGACGTCAATTAACACAGTAGCAATACTGTGAAAGGCAAAAACTAGCTTTTATTGGGCGAACCTGTGCCCACAAAACACGCTACACTTAAAAGCACAACGAGAGCGGCGAACACAGTCGGCGGTCGTCGTAAATCTGAATCTGCGGGTCAAGCGCGTCGGCTTTTATACAGCAGTCGTCGAATGTTCCAGTCTAATCGTTCGGACCCGCGTGCCTTCCACAAAGTTCTACACCATTCGCGTCACGCGATGAAATCAGATATACAAGGTTCGGCGACAACAGGCAGCGGATAGAAGCATCGATAACTTTCCAGAAACTTCGGATACATGCAGGCGCGTCCCGCGCTGTGCGATGGCATTTGTTCAGCGGCGAAACATGGTCGCCCGATAGAGATAAGTACACGTGTCAATACCCCCCTCTTAAAAAGCATCGACCCGATGCTACATACAAGCGAAATAAAAACACCCGTAGCAAAGAACACAACAAAAAATAAGGAATTTCGTCAGCGTCCGTAAAAGGGTTTAAGGCGCACCACGTGGACCACTTCAGATCGTGCGCGGCGCCGCTGTGAATGCGAAATGCCGTCTGGCACGACCTCATAGTCCAGAGCGCCAATACGTCGGATGACCTTGTAGGGTCCGAAATAGCGTCGGAGTAGTTTCTCACTGAGTCCTCGTCGGCGTATCGGGGTCCATACCCAAACACGGTCGCCGGGCTGGTACTCGACGAAGCGTCGTCGGAGGTTGTAGTGTCGGCTGTCGGTCCTCTGCTGGCTCTTGATCCGCAGGCGGGCGAGCTGTCGGGCTTCTCCGGGGCGCTGGAGATAGCTAGCGGCGTCAACATTCTCTTCGTCAGTTACGTGCGGCAGCATGGCGTCGAGCGTCGTCGTCGGGTTCCTGCCGTAAACCAGCTTAAATGGCGTTATCTGTGTTGTTTCTTGCACCGCCGTGTTGTATGCAAAGGTCACGTACGGCAGGACCGCGTCCCACGTCTTGTGCTCGACGTCGACGTACATTGCTATAGCATGTCGGCGAGGGTCTTGTTGAGGCGCTCTGTGAGACCATTCGTCTGCGGGTGGTAGGCAGTTGTCCACCTGTGGCTTGTTCTGGCTGTATTGCAGAATGGCTTGGGTGAGCTCTGCTGTAAAAGCCGTTCCTCTGTCGGTGATGAGGACTTCTGGAGCACCATGTCGCAACAGGATGTTCTCCACGAAAAATTTAGCCACTTCGGCTGCGCTGCCTTTCGGTAGAGCTTCAGTTTCAGCGAAGCGGGTGAGATAGTCCGTCGCCACGACAATCCGCTTATTTCCGGAAGCTGATGTCGGAAACGGTCCCAACAAGTCCATCCCTATCTGCTGAAAAGGTCGGTAAGGAGGCTGGATCGGCTGTAGTAATCCCGCTGGTCTTGTCGGCGGTGTCTTGCGTCGCTGACAGTCGTGGCATGTCTTGACGTAACGGGCGACATCGGCGGTTAGGCGCGGCCAGTAATACCTTTCTTGTATCCTCGATAGCGTCCGGGAGAAACCGAGGTGCCCAGCGGTCGGATCGTCATGTAGGGCGTGCAGTACTTCTGGACGTAGCGCCGACGGAACAACAAGAAGGTAGTTGGCGCGGACTGGTGAGAAGTTCTTCACGAGTAGGTTGTTTTGAAGCGTGAACGAAGATAATCCACGCTTAAATGCCCTTGGGACAACGTCGGTGTGCCCTTCCAAATACTCGACTAGGGCTTTTAGCTCCGAGTCTCCTTGTTGCTGTTCGGCGAAGTCTTCCGCACTTAATATTCCAAGGAAGGCGTCGTCATTCTCGTCATCTTGCGGCGGCGGGTCAATGGGGGCGCGGGATAGGCAATCGGCATCTGAGTGTTTTCGTCCGGACTTGTAGGTTACAGTGATGTCGTATTCTTGTAGCCTGAGGCTCCACCGTGCCAGCCGTCCTGAAGGGTCCTTTAGGTTAGGTAGCCAACACAACGCGTGATGATCGCTGACCACCTTGAATGGCCTGCCATATAGGTAAGGGCGAAATTTCGCTGTAGCCCAAACGATGGCGAGGCATTCCTTTTCGGTTGTAGAATAATTGCCTTGTGCTTTTGACAATGATCGGCTAGCGTAAGCTATCACGTGTTCATGTCTATCTTTTCTCTGGACTAGGACGGCACCGAGGCCCAGGCTACTGGCGTCAGTGTGTATTTCGGTATCGGCGTGCTCGTCGAAGTGCGCAAGTAGGGGCGGCGACTGCATGCGTCGTTTGAGTTCTTGAAATGCGTTGGCCTGTGGCGTTTCCCACTTGAACTCGACGTCACATTTAGTTAGCTGTGTCAGCGGCTCAGCGATGCGTGAAAAGTCCTTGACAAATCGCCTGTAGTAGGCACACATGCCAAGAAATCTCAGCACTGCCGTCTTGTCGGTGGGCTGCGGGAACTTTGCGATGACAGCTGTTTTCTGCGGGTCGGGGCATACTCCGGATTTGCTGATGACGTGGCCTAGGAATAGAAGCTCATCGTAAGCGAAGCGGCACTTTTCTGGCTTCAGAGTGAGCCCTGATGACTTGATGGCCTCTAGTACTGTGGCAAGCCGCCTAAGGTGATCGTCAAAACTTTCGGCGAATACAACGACGTCATCCAAGTAAACGAGACAGGTCTGCCACTTCAATCCTGCTAAAACCGTGTCCATCACGCGCTGGAACGTTGCAGGCGCCGAGCACAGTCCAAATGGCATAACCTTGAACTCGTAGAGGCCGTCTGGGGTGATGAAGGCGGTCTTTTCACGATCTCTTTCGTCCACTTCTATTTGCCAATAGCCAGACTTGAGGTTCATCGAGGAGAAGTATTTAGCGTTGCAGAGCCGATCCAATGCGTCGTCTATCCATGGGAGAGGGTATACGTCCTTCTTCGTGATCTTGTTCAGACGACGATAATCGAGGCAGAAACGAAGGGTTCCGTCCTTTTTCTTCACTAGGACAACAGGGGATGCCCACGGGCTTTTCGACGGCTGGATGATGTCGTCGCGCAGCATTTCGTCGACTTGTTCTCTTATAGCTTCACGTTCTCGCGGCGAAACTCGGTAAGGGCTCTGGCGAAGTGGTCGAGCGTACTCCTCGGTGATTATGCGATGCTTGGCGACTGGTGTTTGTCGAAGCCTCGATGACGTCGAAAAGCAGCTCTTGTATCGCCGGAGCAGACTTCGTAGCTGCTGTTGCTTAATCACGGGGAGACTTGGATTAATGTCGTAGTCTGGTTCGGCAACCATGGTCGTCGGGGTAGATGCGGCGGAATCCGAGAGGACAAACGCATTGCTGTTTTCCAGAATTTCCTCGATGTATGCGATCGTCGTGCCCTTGTTGATGTGCTTGAACTCCTGGCTGAAGTTTGTCAGCAACACTTTCGTGTTTCCTCCGTGCAGTCGAGCGATCCCTCTTGCGACGCAAATTTCACGGTCTAGCAGTAGACGTTGGTCGCCTTCGATGACACCTTCTACGTCAGCGGGTGTTTCGGTGCCGACCGAAATAACAATGCTGGAGCGAGGCGGGATGCTCACTTGGTCTTCGAGCTCACTCAAGGCGTGGTGACTACGAGGGTTCTCCGACGGTATCGCATGGTCTTCCGACAGAGTTACTGACTTCGACTTCAGGTCGATGACTGCGCCGTGTTGGTTGAGGAAGTCCATGCCGAGAATGACGTCTCGTGAACACTGTTGGAGGATAACGAAGGTGACACGGTAAGTCCGGTCGTGAATGGTAATTCTTGCCGTGCACATTCCAGTCGGCGTTATGAGGTGTCCTCCGGCGGTACGAATTTGAGGGCCTTCCCACGTAGTCTTAACTTTCTTCAACTGGGCGGCGATGTGTCCACTCATGACGGAGTAATCAGCCCCTGTGTCGACTAAGGCGGTGACTGCGTGGCCGTCGAGAAGCACGTCGAGGTCGGTGGCTCTTTGTCTTGTATTAAAGTTCGGTCTTGGCGTCGGATCACGACTGCGTCGCGTTGACCTGTGGCTGGTATGTGACGTCGTCAGGTCGTCTTTCGTCGTCGTATTCTTTCCTTCAAGACTTCGTCGGGACGGCGGTGTGTCGTTATGTCGTCGAGGTAGTTTCTTCGGCGTCTTCGTCGGCGGCGGAGGATCTTCGACAGTTCGACGGACAGCAACCGCACCTCCATCGGTTGCTGCTTTTAGTTTTCCGGATATGGGCTCGCTGACCGGCCCCGAGCTGGGCCAGTGTATGGTCGGCGCTGCGGCGACAGGTAGCGGCGTGGTGATGGTGAACGCGACGGTCGTCGAGAGCTCCACTGAGTAGCCGCGAGGAAGCCAGCGATATCGCGAGGGCGTTCACCTTGCTGCGGGCGCGGAGCGTTGACGGCGAAACCTCGCAGTCCCATTTCCCGGTATGGACATCGTCGGTAGACGTGACCCGCTTCCCCGCAATGGTAGCAGAGCGGGCGGTGGTCAGGGGCGCTCCAAACGTCGGTCTTCCTCGGGTAGCTCCGCTGGGCGACGGGTGGGCGCGCTGTCGGCGGCGGCGGCGGCGGCGGACGACGGAATTGCGTCGTTGCAGGGTCCTGGCGTGGTCGCGGAGGGGGACCTTGACGGCGTGCGACGGCGGCGTATGTCATCGCTTCTGGCTGGGGCTGCGGTAATTGTGGTTGCAGCTCGGGAACTCCAAGTGATCGGTGCACCTCTTCTTTCACGACGTCGGCGATCGAAGCCACTTGGGGCTGCGACGAAGGCAGGACCTTGCGCAGTTCTTCGCGCACAATGGCCCTGATGGTCTCCTGAAGGTTGTCGGAATCCAGTACTTGGATGGCGTACTGCGGCGTGAGCCCCTGGCGGTTATATTGCCGGGTGCGCATTTTCAGAGTTTTCTCGATCGTCGATGCCTCTGCAGAAAACTCAGCTACGGTCTTCGGCGGGTTACGGATAAGTCCTGCGAAAAGTTCTTGCTTGACACTCCGCATCAGGAAGCGGACTTTTTTCTCCTCTGGCATTTCTGGGTCGGCATGCCGGAAAAGACGGGCCATCTCCTCCGTGAAGATCGCGATCGTCTCGTTTGGCAGCTGCACTCTGGTTTCTAGTAGTGCTTGGGCTCGCTCTTTTCGTACGACGCTTGTAAACGTTTGCAAGAAGCCGCTTCGGAACAGGTCCCACGTCGTTAAGGTGGCTTCCCGATTCTCGAACCAGGTCCTGGCGGCGTCTTCCGGTGCGAAATAGAAATGCCGCAGCTTGTCGTCGCTATCCCAACTGTTAAACGTAGCGACCCTCTCATACGTCTCAAGCCAGGTTTCCGGGTCCTCGATTGTTGATCCGCGGAACGTCGGAGGTTCCCTGGGCTGCTGCAGCACGATGGGGGACGCTGGGGCTGCCATTGGGGTTGCCTTGGCCACACTCTTCTTGGTCTTCTCAGGTAGAAGTCCGTGCTCCGGGGGAAGCTGTTGAAGACGGCGGCTTGCTCGATGCTCCGGGACTACGTTGGTGTTCTCTTTGCGGTCCGGGCTTGGATCACGGCTTGTCGGGGGCGTCCGGTACATGAACGAAAAGCACCTCCACCAGATGTCACGTGGTCGTGACGTCAATGAACACAGTAGCAATACTGTGAAAGGCAAAAACTAGCTTTTATTGGGCGAACCTGTGCCCACAAAACACGCTACACTTAAAAGCACAACGAGAGCGGCGAACACAGTCGGCGGTCGTCGTAAATCTGAATCTGCGGGTCAAGCGCGTCGGCTTTTATACAGCAGTCGTCGAATGTTCCAGTCTAATCGTTCGGACCCGCGTGCCTTCCACAAAGTTCTACACCATTCGCGTCACGCGATGAAATCAGATATACAAGGTTCGGCGACAACAGACAGCGGATAGAAGCATCGATAACTTTCCAGAAACTTCGGATACATGCAGGCGCGTCCCGCGCTGTGCGATAACATTTGTTCGGCGGCGAAACATGGTCGCCCGATAGAGATAAGTACACGTGTCAATAATATAAATACCCCATTCCACGAGGCCATCACTGACTCTTTAACAAACATTGGCATGAAAGCACTCTGCCGTCCGAGTGGACCCACGCTAAGGTAACTTTCATCCCCAAACCTGGAAAACCAATAGACGTCCAAAATCTCCACCCCATTTCCCTCACCTTTTGTCTCGGTAAGCTCTTCGAGCACATTATTCTCGACCGCTTGCGGAACTTTCTAGACGACAACCATTTTTCCCCTATTCTAGGTTCGGATTCCGCCCTTCCCTTTCTACCCATGACGTCATGCTGCAGCTCTCCGAAGAGGTTCTTCACCTTCTTCACGCCTAGCAGACTCGTGCGGTCTTGGCACTGGACATGACGAAAGCATTTGACAACGTCCTCCATTCCGCCATTTTAGATGCTCTTTCCACCCTTAACGTGGGTCCTCGTATCTATGGTTATATCATGGCTTTCCTTGCCCGTCACACGGCTGAAATCTCATTCGGCCCTCTCTCTCTTCTCAAAATTTCACTCTTGGAAATCAGGGCACTCCCCCAGGGTTCCGTCCTCTCCCCCTTCTCTTCAACATCACTCTTTTCCCCATGGCACACGCTCTCGCTACCATTCCTAACCTGTCCCATGCTTTCTACGCCGATGACATCACCCTCTGGGTGACCACCGGAAATGTTGGAGAGATGGAGGCCGTCCCCCTGGCGGGTGCGGACGTGGTTGCCGGTCATGCTCGCGCCGTCGGGCTGGCCTGCTCCACGTCAAAGTCGGAGCTTCTGCTTCCCCCGTCTCGAGGCACGGCCGCCACCTCATCCCTTAGCATCATTATTGACGTGCACCCGGTCCCTCCTGTCTCCTGCCTCCGCATTCTGGGTCTTCTTCTCCAATCCCACGGCAAACACACTGCCGTCCTTTCCCGCCTAACTACCACCATCCCCCAAACCGTCCCACTTAATCGACGTGTCGCAAAACGGCACCACGGCATGCGTGAGCACGACCTCCATCGTCTTGCCCAGGCCTTCGTTTTCAGCCGCTTTGTCTACTCCCTCCCCTATCTCTTTCTCGCGCCGAGGAAGACAAGGTGAACTGTCTCATCCGCCAAGCCTACAAGTCGGCCCTTGCGCTTCCCACCTACACCCCCATTTCTCGTCTGCTGGCGATGGGCGTCCACAATACTCTTTCAGAGCTTGTGGAGGCCCATCGAACTGCGCAACTCGACCGCCTTTCTCGCACCCCCTCTGGTATAGCCCTTCTCTCTTCCCTCTGCTCGACCCCTGTGTCCCCTGCCTGTGTAAACCACCCCTTACCCTCTGTATCTTCCATGCTCACTGTCAACCCTCTTCCCAAGAACATGCACCCTGAGCATCACGCCGCCCGCCGCTGTGCCCGCGCCTCCACCCTCTGGCGCCGGTACGGCACACAATCTAATGATGTGTATGTCGATGCGGCGCCATACAATTCCTACCCCGTTTACGCCCTTGCCACCACTCCCCATGCACTTTCTCCCCTGACCATTGCCACTATACCTGCCCCCACCTCCACTACCGCAGAAGAAGCAGCTATTGCGCTCGCCATTGCCACTACCCCGGCCCGTTTCATACTCAGCGACTCGAAACCTGCAGTCCAACTCTTTGCGAAGGGTCGCATCTCCTCTACGCTCAGCATCCTTGAGCACTCCCCTCCCCCTTTTCGTAGTATCCAACTCTTCTGGGTTCCGGCTAACGCGGGGCACCCTGGCAACGAGGCGGCAAATTCCATCGCTCGCGAGATACAGACCAAGCTGGCCCCCTCCACTCCGAGATGAACACGCGGGACTACCGACTCACCTTCCATGACATCACCCTTCATTACCGCAACTCTCGCCTATCCCTCCCTCTCTCTCACAAATCCCTGTCTAAGCTCGAACAGAGCACGTGGCACAATTTACAGGCCCACACTTTTCTCTCTCCTGCCCGACTTGCCCTCATTCACCCCAGTGCCTTCTCACCCGAATGCACGCTCTGCAGACACCCACGAGCAGACTATGCTCACATTCTCTATTCATGCCCGAAACACCCTCCCCCTGCATCTTGGCATGTATCTAGTCCGCAGGTGTGGGAGGCTGCTTTGGCCAGCTCGGAGCCGGACGTCCAGCTACGGCTAACGATGTGGGCGGCGGAACTCGCCGCCAGGCATGATTTCGTGGCCACGACCGGCAGCCTGAAGGCCACCCACGGAACGGCGGCATCTTAATTTTCTTTTCATTTTTTTGGCCTTCACTAAATAAAGTTTGTGCCACCTCCCCATACGTGGGTAGATCCCGAAGATAGTGCAATGCAGGGCAGACACGCGGCGGAGGTAAAGCAGGCGTTAAGTACACCCCATATGTCGGCCGATCCCCAAGATAGAGCAATGCCGGGCCGACCCGCGGCGGAGGTGAAGCAGGCGTTAAGCACTGCACATACGTGGGCCGATCCCGAAGATATTCCAATACCGACTTGACCCGCAGCGGAGGTGAAGCAGGCGTTAAGCAATCCCCATACGTGGGCCGATTCCGAAGATGTGCAATGCCGGCCTCACCCGTGGGAATCCCCGTATACGTAGGCCGAACTCGAAGATAGTGCAATGCCGGGTCGACCCGCGGCGGATGTGAAGCAGGCATTACGCACACCACAAACGTGGGCCGATCCTGAAGATGGTGCAATGCCGGCCCCACCGGCGCTGGAGGTGAAGCAGGCGTTAAAGGGAAGCTGAAAGTTTTTCCAGAAAAAATGAGTGAACAGTCGTAAGTCATGGTATTCAACCCTCCGAATTCGAATATCGCATCGAAATTGAGCGAAAGAAAGCGCAAACAGATTTTATTTTAACGAAAAGTGCAGCAGCAGACTCAGGGCAGCTCGCGCGCCTCGTTTCCGCCTGTGATTGGTCGGTCGCCTCGTGACGTCAACAATGGTGTTGGTCCGGACCGACTGTTGCCGCTACACACGAAGCACGGTGCAAGGTAGTTTGGTGATATTTTGCTGAGACGGTCATGGAAAATTTCGAGAGCTTGCGTTTCTCTGAGGAGTTCGGCGTTAAAGGGACCCTGAAACGCTTTTGACGATTTTCTACAAACGTACTGAGTCGTTAGAGTAGGTCCTTCTGATCATTAATTGACACATCTAAGTGCTCTGCCTAAAGCGTGTAATTTATTATAAGGTTTTAAAAATGCACATCGCTGCCGATCGCAGCGCACTGCTCGGCGGAATTTTAAGCCGCCCCTACCCATATGACCGAAATCACCCATATGACGTCAGTGGGGCGAGCTATCCGATTGGCTGACCAGGGCGCGTGATCGATAATTTTTCCAACTTTATGGTAAACAAATGATCTTCGTAATAGTTGGAATGTTAGTTAATTTGTTTTTATAAAGAGAAAGTAGCAGAAAGAGAATGCACAAGAACAATATTTCAGTACACTTCAGCACTTCCGGCACACAGCAAGTGTCGTCTGCTTGTGTTACAACGTACTCCATTTTGACGAGAGCTCCGCGGTCAGAGTTGGTCTCAGTCTTTTCGCGAGCACTATGATTCGACTTTGTTGCCTTGTGGACTGCAAACGTAGCGACTGGCAATATGTCAAGCTGCGACATCGTGTCCCTCTGCAGGGCAGCGTACGAGCGAACTGGCTGCTGCGCATCGGACTGCCGCTATGCGATCGGCGCCAGGATTTGCACGTTTGTGGCCGTCACTTTACACCGGAAGATTACTAACGCACTAGCGTTTCGCGAGTCCCGTCTTAGGGCAAACGTAAGCGCAAGGGGACAGGGTCTGGCCGCTTGACTGTGCCGTAACGGGATGAGCCGAGATGAGCAGAAGGGCAAAGGTGAATGGTCTGCACGGTGCAGCCACCTGGTGGCATAGAGCTCAACCATACACAGTAGCAGCAACGAAGCGTATTCTTTTTTGCTGCTGGTGCGTATTTTTCGCAGGAGTGTAATCATCAACACGTTGTTTTTATAAATGTTTAAAATGTTTTACACTTGGTTAGAGCAATATTAGCGCTTTGTTTGGCCGGTTAAGCGCTGCGCCAACAAGTGTCTGGACCGTGCAGACCGATCAGGCCGCTCACGTACGTCTGCGCCAAAGTTCCTTCATCAGCTTGAGTTTATGCCTCCAGTCATTTGCCGATATGACCAGCTTGCCTGTGGCTAACGGAATACCAGACACGTTCGGCGCTACGACAGAATGCTCGCAACGCACGCTGCTTCGACAGCTCTCGCTTGGGGTCGACAGCCAAGCGGCTAGCGGAGAGGTTTCGCGCGGGCGGGGGCGGGCTTCAAAACAACCGGAAGTGGACGATGTGACGTCGCATCGTGACGCAGGACCAGTGAAGGCGGAGCTTAGCCCCGCTCGCTCGGCGAACGAGTTGAGGAGGAAAAGCATGGCTGGGGAGGTGGGTAATTCCTAATCGCTTGTAGCTCCATTAATACGTAACGCTTCACTTAAATTGTGGTGCGAATGTTCTACTTAAGCTGTACCCTACGCGTCTACAAATTTTGTCCGAACCGTTTCAGGGGCCCTTTAAGTCCAAACCCCACGAGAGCGATTTTGCGCGCGACGGCGACGGCTTCGAGCGACAAAACAGGCCGTCGCTTGAACAGATCACTTGGTGTTGTCGCTCGATCACTCGTTTCTAGAAATCTAAAACTCGTCGCCCGGAAGTGCTGTGAGCGACTAGCCAATAGTGCGAAGCCGGAACTGGATGTAAATAACTCATATACTACTGTTTGTCGCACGGAACGAGCAAACTATTGAATTTTACACGTGCAAGAATAAGAACCTAGTGCAAGACGTTCAGAAATATTTTATGCTCATTTTTACAGTAAAATACATTAACTTATATTGATAAAGCACGCGTCACGCTAGTTTCAGCGCGTATATTGCTGCCCTGATAGCGGGAAGTCATCGCCCAAAGCCGTCGCTCGCGTGGAGTTCGGCTTGTAGGCGACGAGTGAACGCGACAGCCATCGCCTCGCTTGTCGCTGTCGCGTGCCAGATCACTTGTATGGGGTTTATACTTTACTCCCTACATGTACGAGCCGATTGCGAAGAGCCGGCCTCTCCAATAAGCAAAAAATGCTGGTGCAAGCAGTGCTTTCCACGCGAACGAAGGCGAATTGTTAGCATCTCCTTGTGTTGGAAATGTTCTTTGGCGAGTATGTTTTTTGCTAAGCTGCACTCAGCGATCCAGTGAGTACGTTTCCGGGCAAATAACTGTAGTATTATGTTCCCGCGTGCCTCCTCGTAGAACGTAAGCGGTGATGCGATCGTCTGCATTTGTGCGCTGCCCCAAAACTGTCGGCAATCTACACAGACAGTTTAAACGCGGTAAACGCTTACCGGCTGTTGTAGCACGTGTAGTACAGAACATCAGCGCGCCATCCGCACGCTACTCGTAACCGGCGAATTCCGTCGGCTACGTGAGACGGTCGGTTTCTCTATGTGCGCGAGAGAAGGGGGAGCGCAGCGTCCTGGCGTGAGCAGGCTTTCCAACACATGCAAACTTTACACTTGCACTGCGTTATGGTAGCTGCATGCAGGCTGTTTCACAACACACGTGCGAATAGAAAGTTCGCGGCGCTTGGCGATGAAAGCTGCGTCAAGGGTGGGACATAAACATGTACCTACCGTTCAGCGTGCTAACACGAAGGAGAACCCAAAGCACGCATTATTGATAAACTCTCGTTGTAATCGTCGTCACGGAAGTGGTTAGAGCACAGCCCTGTTCTTGAGCGCTTGAAGTTCTTTCGCTTCACAGCAGCCTCCCACTTAGCTGAAAGCTTCTTGTCTTGCGGGAGCTAATGGAACATCGGAACATCGTCGCGGCCGCTGGTGTTCGTGCAACCATAGGCTGCACAGAACGCCAGCATGATCGGCCTAAAAGTTCAATTGATGCAGCGCACGTCAGCTACCACTCTACACCTATATATGGGTCTACATATATAGGCTTTGATATATGTAAATACATGTGTGAATATACTTGAATATGTATACTATGTATGTGTATATATATGCGTGCTTGAACTTGAACGTTGCTTGAACTAGTCTTAATTCGAATCTTGTACCCACCCCTTATGTAATACCCCTGAAATCGGGGGTCTTTAAGGAAAATAAACTGAACTGAACTGAACACAAATGAACGTAGGGTCGAGCGAAGCAGATTAGGACGGCCCGCACGCAGAAACATGCACGGTCAGGCACGGTCGCGGAGGCTGCGAAGGAACGGAACACCAGTGCTGACGTCACTATGCTGCGGTTTCCGCTCGCATCGTCAGCAGCATCAGATAGTCAGACAGACCATCGTCGTCTCATGACCAAGAATGATCCCTCTTAATGTACCATCGTGAAATATATACAGCCAGAATGGTCACATGACTTGTGTGAGAACTGGGTAAAAGAAATTAACGCATATAGCTCTTATTTTAGCGCGTGTCTGTGGCTCAGGCACACACACAATGCGTATCAGGATGACGTCACATCTTCCCCGTTTTACAAGCACTGTGTACCTACCAAGAAAGGAAAGCACTCTACAAATCAGTCATCAATGCCGAGTCTTTTCGGCGCTCGTATCGGCGCCCATGGGACGTATTCTGAAACGTTCGCCGCGGCGAACTTTTCGCACTGGCCACGCCTCCGTCGTAGCGGCGCGCTCTGAATGGCTGCTTTGACAAAACCGGAAATTCAGGTGGCGCAAGTGCATTTCCGGTTTTGTCAAAGCAGCCATTCAGCGCGCGCCGCTACGGCGGAGGCGTGGCCAGTGCGAAAAGTTCGCCGCGGCGAACGTTTCAGAATACGTCCCCATATCGCGTCGTTCTTTGCTCTGGTCTCGAAGTTTCGTTCAGCGAAAGGGTCTCTTGGGTGTCGGACGATTGCTTAGCCACGATGTCCGCGTTGTCGGTCGTGTCCGTTGGCAGGCTGCTTTGTTGAGGCTGTCCGGCAGGGACGGGACTGGTTTCTCCTCCGTTTGGGAGCAGGAACAGGTGGCGTCTGTTTCTGCGTACGGTCCCCCTGCAGTCTGGACCAAGTAGGATCTTGGTGTTGAGCAAGGACGAAGGACTGTGCCCTCGGCGCATCTGTCTCTAAGCCATACTTGGTTGCCTGCAGATAAACTGGAAAGAGCTCTCGCAGCATGACGTCCGTCAAAATACATCTTTTGTTTCCGTGTGTACTTTACGTCCTGCTTTTTCCAAGAAACGGTTACCGCTCGCGGTTTTAACGCGGATGGCATGCATGGCACTCGTGAGCGTAAGCAACGGCTCATTAGCAGTTGCGCTGGACTATAGCTGGTTGGGCCCGGTGTGTTTCTATAATTCAGCAAGGCAATGTATGGGTGCGGCGCTTTCTTCAGTAGTCTTTTTAGAGTCCCTACCATGCGCTCAGCTTCCCCGTTAGCTTGTGGGTAAATAGGGCTCGTTGTGACATGCTTGAAGCCGTATTTTCTTGCAAAATCAATGAAAGCAAATGAGATGAACTGCGGTCCGTTGTCAGATATTACCGTTTTCGGGATCCCGTGTCTGGCGAAGATGCTTTTCAGGTGCTGGGTGACCACCTGTGACGATGTTCCTTGATCCAGTAGGGCCAGCTCAGGATACCTGGAATGGTATCGACAAGAACAAGATACACAGCTCCTTTCATCTCAAATCAATTCCGACTTTCTTCTATGGAAGCTCAGTTGTTTCAGATTGGATCATCGGTTCGGAAAATTGGGTGCGCTCTGCAGCACAAATTTTGCAGTTGGCTACGGTTGTTGCAATTTCCTGGCTAATTCCCGGCCACCAGACTGATTCCTTTGCGTTTGCGCGGCAGCGAGAAATGCCTTGATGCCCTTCGTGGATTCTATGAAGCATTTCTTTCCGCAGAGATCTTGGGATTACTAGTCTGGCGTCCTTCAGAAGCAACTGCTTGCAAACCGTGATGTTACCACGATGAGCCCAGAATGGTTTCAAAACTTGCGGTAGTCGATCCTTTGCGGGCCAACCTTGCATGCAAGCTTCGAGCAACGATGCTCACTCGGGGTCCGTTGCCTGCTCTGAGCGTATGCAGTCGAGCATGTCATCTGAGAGCTCATATCGAACGACTCCATCCACATGAGCCGAGACGTCAGCTTCGGACAATTCCCCGATAGACAGTCCCGTGTTCATCACTCTGGCTCGAGAAAAAGTGTCCGCTGTAGCGATGGTTTTACCCGGGACGTATGTGAGCGTGAACGAGTACCGCATAAGACGCAAGACGCATTCTGGACCTTTGGATTCTTGGTGAAAGAGAATCGAGGGGATCGCGACCCAGTAGCGGAAGGAGGGGCTTGTGGTCTCTCTCAAATAAAAACGTGAGGCCTCTCAGAAATTCGTCGAAGCGTTCTGCTGCCCAGGTCAAAGCCAACGCTTCCTTTTCGATTTGTGAATTTCTCTGCTCTGTTTTCGTGAGCGATCTGGATGAATATGCTACTGGACGTCTTTCGGAAGATGGCTGATCCTGGAGCAGTACGGCGCCAAGTCCTTGCGAAGACGCGTCCGCCGAAACGATTGTGGAATACATGGGGTTGTACCTTGCCAGACATCTGTTAGAGCTGAGAGTAGTCTTGATCTTCTCAAAAGCTTCTTGGTGAGTTCCCCAACCCCAGTCACTGTCATTGTTCAGGAGGCTGCGTAAAGGCGCAGATTACAGACGCAGCATCAGGAAGAAACCTTGCGAGGTGGTTCATCATGTGTAATAAGGAACGAACCTCAGCGACGTTTTGGGGTCGAGGCAACTCCTTGATTACTCTGATCTCAGGATCTGGGCGCACACAACTGGCGTCAAAGATCATGCCCAGAAATGCTACTTGCTCAACAGCGAAACATTTTTCCTGGTTAAGGGTTACTCCTATTTGTTCCACTCGTTCGAGCACGTTACGAATGCGGTTGTCATGTTCCACTTTGTTCTTGCCGTACACCAGAATGTCGTCCATGTAGTTCAGTACGCCGTCTAGGCCTTCGACGACCTGCGAGAACTTTCTTTGAAAAATTTCTGGTGCGGATGTGATCCCGAACGGCAACCTGTGGAAGCAGTACCGCCCATACGGCGTTGTAAAAGTGGTGAGCTTTTGACACTCTTCGGAAAACTTTATCTGGTAAAATCCAGAATTCGCATCCAGTTTAGAAAAGACCTTGGCTTCCTGGAAGCTTCCCATACCTTGCTCTACCGTTGGTAGCTGATGATGCTCGCGTCTGACCAATTGGTTCAATTGAGTTAAGTCGACGCATATCCTTACTGATCCAGACGGTTTCATTACGGGTACAATAGGAGCGCACCATTCTGTCGGTTCTTCGACCTTTTGTATCATTCCTTCTCATTCTAGCCTGTCCAGCTCTTGCTTGACTTTTCCCTTCATGGGAATAGGAATCTGTCTGGGTGTAGACAGGGCGTACGGTGTTGCATTCGGAACGAGACGTATGGTATGTTCTCCAGATATGGAACCCGTGCCTTGGAATACCTTAGGATACCTGCTTACGATATCGTCAGCAGTTCCTAAGTCATCTAGGAAGCGCAAGATTCCTAGGGATTTGATAGCCGGTAGTCTCAACAAGGGTGCGCAAGTTATGCACGACGTAAGTGGTCTGTTTCGAACAGTTATGCTATCTTCGGCTGGTCGTCTCTGAGCACTCTGGAGCGCTCTCGCGAGCGGCGTTGTCTTCGGCTGGTTAATAGAGGGTGCGCGCCCTGCGTTCGGCTGGTTCTTCTCGATTGCTCTCCTCTATCTTGGAGCGCTCTGAGGCGCTCCGAGCCCTGTCGTCGGAGCAGTCATCGAGATTGAAACGTCATCGCAGCACCGCGTCGCTGCTGTTGGCGACGGCCCACCGTAACCTTGGCAACCTAGGCCACTGCATGCTGGCGTCTCGACGAACGCTCGTCCCGCCGGCACGTCCACCGGTTTTTCCGGCAGCGCCGGGAGCTTTGGATAGGCGAATCATCGGACGTTGGCAGTAGTCACGTGGTTTCGCATCGGCAATTTCCTACTCCGAGAGCGAGTCGCACGTTCGGCTTGCGCGCTTGTCCTCTACCTTTGAGCTCGGGAAACGCCTGATCTACCCGACTCTGCTTCGGGGCGTACAGGCGACCAGTCGAAGATACCATTAGTTGTCTTTCCAAGCTACTTCAGTGTCAAACTTTCCGATCGTACGAATGCTTGCATTGTTCGGTCCTTTAAGATCACCTGCGTTGTCCAGAGAACGCGGAAGTAAAGGGAAATTTTCCCCGACGACTGTCACTTCGGCTCCCGTATCTACCATCTACTTTCATGTGGAGCTTATGGTCGTTTATCAGTACCGTGACGAAGTGCTCAGATGGTGTGTTCGCCGAATGCTCGACCGTGCCAAGAAATTTATCAAGTTCGGCAATGTCGTCAATATTCCCGTTTACTTGTCTGTTTTTTCGACACGCCTTTTCGAAGTGGCCATACTTTCGACAAAACCTGCATCTTTCTTATTTCACTGGACAACTGCTTTTCGGATGAAATGGTCCGGCGCAGAAACTGCAGAACATTTCACGATAAGTTGGCTTGTGACCACGTGTAAACTTTTTGCTCTTTCCAGAGGTTTTCGCGGCCTTTACTGCGGCGACGCAAACTTCTGGGATAATGCCCTCGTGCTCCTTTAGCTCGGCTTGCTGTTTCTTTACCGTTTCGCTGGTACGCGCTTTTGCCAAAGCAGTGCTCAGCGTGAGATAAGGATCCATCTGTAGTTCTTCCGAGAGAAGCTGGTCTCGTAGTCCTACTACGAAGCGGTCTCTTATTAGGCGTTCCTTCATTTCTTTGAGCTCGCATCTGTCTGCTAGCCTGTTAAGCTCGGTTGCAAACTGGTCTACTGCTTCTCGCAGTTGTTGGCGGCGTAGATTAAAGCGAGCACTCTCGTAGACTGTGTTCTTGGTATGGACGAAATAGCCCTTAAATTTTGACTTTACGAGGTTGAAGTCCTCCATTTCTTCGTCTTTGATGTTTAGCGACCCAAGAATCTTCCGTGCCTTTCTGCTCATTGTATAGAGAAGAGTCCTTACTTGTACTTCGTCTGGTTTCTCATGTAGTCCGGATGCGAATCTGTAGTCGTCGAATTCGTCCATCCAGGCGGGCCAGTCCGCAGCGTTCTGGAAGTCGAAAGGCCTAGAAGGCTTGATTCCTGCCATGCTGAAGCGTTGCTTGACGATTGTCACCGGGAGGACTTGCTCTTGTGGAAGCAGGCGCTCGTTCGCTTGTTGACGGGCTGTTGCAGCGCTACATCGTAGTCAGCTTTGACACATCCCACTTCTGACACCATGTCAGACAGTCAGACAGACGGTCGTCGTCTCATGACCAAGAATGATCGCTTTTAATGTACCGGCGTGAAATATACACAGCCAGAATGGTCACATGACTTGTGTGAGAACTGGTTAAAAGAAATGAAAGCATAGCGCTTATCTTAGCGCGTGTCTGTGGCTCAGGCACACACACAGTGCGTACCAGGATGACGTCACAGCGCGCGGCGCTCGACGAGGGGGGGGGGGGGGAGGGTCTATAGCGCAATTCTAACCGACGATTACGTCGCTCCTAAGCGAAAAATCCCCCCCCCCCCCAAATTTTACTTGCATGGTTTATAAGGTTCCCGCATCCGTATATGAGCGTCTTATTGAATTTGACAGACTCTTCAGCTTCCCTTTAAGCACTCCCCATACGTGGGCCGATCCAGAAGCTAGTGCAATGCCGGGCGAGCTCGCGCCGGAGGTTTAGCAGGCGTTAGCACTGCCCCTATGTGGGGCGATCCCGAAGATACGTTGCAATACCGGCACGACCCGCGCTGGAGGAGAAAAAGACGTTGAGCACTCCCCATACGTGGACCGATCTCGAAGATATTACAATGCTGGCCCGACCCGCGGCGGAGGTGAAGCAGGCGTTATGAACTCCCCATATGTGGGCCCGCCCCGAAGATATATTGCAATACCGGGGCGACCCGCGCCGAAGGCGAAAAAGGCGTTAAGCACTCCCCATACGTGGGCCGATCCCGAAGTAGTGAAATGTCGGCCCGACGCGAGGCGGAGGTGAAGCAGACGTTAAGCACTCCCCATACGTGGGCCGATCCCGAAGATGGTATGCATTCTTCTGCAATTCTGTTTCGGGTTTAGCACCAGGGAATAATTATTTATTAATTTTGCAACAGCAGTAACAACCGTGCATGTACTTATGTACTCATCAAGTATTTATGGAAATAATAATTTTGTAGTGGGAGAAAGTGTTGTGCCTTGGAGAGGAATACTACAAGTGTAGTCTGCTACGACGCCTGCTCGCTGTGAACGAGAGACTTTTCTCGCAGACGACAGGCACTTGCAAACTCTCTCGCTCTTTCGAAAGACTGCGTCGGCTATCACGATTGCTGAACGTCTTCAAGTACGTTTAAGCACATATACTTCAGTGCTAGCTGAGACGCTTGTGGCCTGCTACGAGTATGCTTCATCATATTTTATATTGACGTACCGCTTTCGAAGCGTGCGCCAGCAGCTGTTATGGTGTGGCTTTGCACTTACCCATTTTTTTTTAGACAGCAGACTACAGCCAGGAAACAGCAACCTTTCCTACCACAACCAGGTTTGTGTTCTCAAATGGCCTGAAACACGCATTTCAATGTGCACATAAAGGAGTAATGCATAATGAAGCCCTCAATAAAATTTGATTGTCAAGCCACTAGAAATACAACTGTCTATGTCTTGTATCAGTAGTACCTTCCTTTTGCTATTCAGAAGTTTCAAAGCACGCAACGCTACAGCGCCAACCTAACACATTTAACAAGCCAAGGTCCAAACGTTCAAAACATGTTCTTTCAACGTTTACGATGCCGTCGCTTTCTTATCAGTGCTTCGACACCACACCGCGACACAAACATCGGCCCAGCCGCTGACCCAGCTCGCTATCGCTACTTCGAGCAACAGAACAAAGGCAGAGAGATTTGCGTCGCACTGTCCCACTGCGGGTTATAGCCACTGCGCTTGGAGCGAAACGAAAACTGCCAAAAAATACCTGTAGACTATAGTGCCAATCCATGGCGCAAGGAAACTGAAAAGAAGCCCTACCCCTCCGCGCGCTAGGAGTAAAGTGTGAAGGAAATGACGTAGTAGGTTCTCCTTTGTTTTGCTGTCTTTTTATTTATTTGCTGTAGTGTCCCCGCCTTTCGGGCCACAATGGCGGCTTTGTTATTGTTTTGTGCGCTCACACGTGTTGCTCCGTAGGTTCCGTACCGTCGCAAAGGCGCCGTGCGAGCAGGTTGCGTTGGTCTCCGTGTTTTGTTGCGCTGCGTTATCTGGACCGCGCTCTACCGGATGTTGCTGTGGCCAGGTGGAACAGGAGGAACTAGAGTTCGTGAAATGAACGCGCATGCAACGCTATACGCAATGTACCGCGCCACGACAATAGAGAGATTTAGAATATAGGGGCCCCAATAGTTTGGGGCCCCAAAGAGCTTTGCGGATGTTACCGTTGGGGCACGAAGGAGTAAAGAGCTTTAGAATGGGGTTTTACGTTTGCGGATAGCGTCTTGCGCTGACAGCGCCGCTACGGCGTCAAATAAAAGCTATTAGAAATAATTAAATAAAATATACTATTTTATGACAGGAATAGTAATTTTGACTTGCGTGTATTCGCGTTTAACTACAATTGGGAGGTTATTCTGTAAGCAGCAAACAATTAGTTGCGCTTAGTTTTGAGCAAACCAGCCTTACGTGCCTTCACCAGCCAAATTTAGCCGGGTTAGGCCTACGAGCCATAAAATCCACAAGCGAATTCGGAATCAGCGGCGTCTAATGAATCAATCTTCTTAACACACGCTAGTTGAGAGAAAGCGATAACCGCAGTCACTTCTCTTAGCTTGCGAACTTTACGCGTTACCACGAATCGAACCCAGTTTAGTGCTAGGTTAGAGCCGTCGCTTCGATGGGTGCCGCCATGTTTGCTGGCGCAAAGTTTTTGGGGCCGCTATTTGGGCTCCCGCTAAATCGGTGAAATTGCGTTCCCAACGGAAAACCGAAACGCAGTTTGCGTCTCGCGCATGCGCAGTGGCTTCGACGCTATTTCTTTGGGGCCCCAAAACGTTTGGGGCCCCTATTCTAAAACTCTAATGGCAACGGACGAAGGAATATCCGCAGGAAATTTTGCCCTCTTTGGCGGAATCATGCTAACGTGCTAACGATTGTTTAGTATTGCTGCGGAGCTCGCAGATCCGAGCAGCATGGCTGCGCGCAGCGCGGCGTGGTTTCGCGAGAAATGTAACATGAGAGGAGAGCTGGCCCGATAGGCGGAGCATCGCCATGAGCAACGCCAACTTCCGGCTTCACTTTCGCTTCACAAAGAGTGACGTCAGGGCCTCTCCTGAGTTTCCTTCGTCCGTGTGCCAATCTGTAGCCTGCACTTCCCATCATTCCCATGATGGTTGAACTACAGTGAACTATAGTACATTATAGTGACACGACCGGAATGGCGCGCCTGCGTTTCCGGCGGCCCGTTACGCTCCGGAAAGCCGCTAGAGGCGCTGCCGCTCTTTCATAGCATCTTTCATAGCATTTTTCATAGACCGCAGCATTTTGTGGGATATTCTGGAAGGGGAAGGCTTAGGTAACGATTGTATACAGCTTTTGAGAGAGATTTACCTAGAAAATACTGTTTGCGTTGAATGGGAAGGGATGAGGAGCGCGGAGAAAGTTCATATCAACAAGGGACTGAGGCAGGGGTGCCCTTTATCCCCGCTGCTGTTTATGATGTACATGGTGAGGATGGAGAGGGCGCTAGAAGGAAGTAATATCGGGTTTAATCTCTCATACAAACAGGCAGGTACAGTAATAGAGCAGCAACTCCCAGGTTTATTTTATGCGGACGACATTGTGTTGCTCGCAAACAAGCAAAGTGATTTGCAACGTCTGGCTAATATCTGTGGACAGGAAGGCAACAATTTAGGTTTGAAATTTAGTGTTAGAAAATCAGGTGTTATTGTATTCAATGAAAACAGTGAACAGACAGTGGAGATACAGGGCCAAGAAATACCTCGGGTAACAGAATATAAATACCTTGGTATATGGATAAACGAAGGCAACGGATATATGGAAACACAGGAAAAAACCATAACAGTCAAGGGGAAGAGAAATGCAGCCATAATGAAGCACAGAGCGCTATGGGGATACAATAGGTACGAGGTCCTCCGAGGTGTGTGGAAAGGGGTAATGGTTCCAGGACTTACTTTTGCAAATGCGGTTGTTTGCTTTAAATCAGGGGTACAATCAGGACTCGACGGGAACCAAAGGTCAGTGGGTCGCCTCGCATTGGGCGCTCACGGGAAGACTACAAATGAAGCTGTGCAAGGGGATATGGGCTGGACTAGTTTTGAAGTGAGGGAAGCTCGCAGTAAAATTGAGTATGAAGAACGGCTGAGGAATATGGAGGAAAGTAAATGGGCTGGGAGAGTGTTCAGGTATCTGTACAGGCAAAACATTGATTCACAGTGGAGGAAAAGAACTAGGAAGCTTACCAGCAAGTATGCGGCCTGTGGGGTGGGCAACACAGCAACAAAGAAGGTCAAGCGGAAAGTCAGAGAGGCTGAATTAATCTCATGGGTGGCGGCAATGGAAAAGAAACCTGCCATGAGTAACTACTTAAGGGGAAAAAACGAAATTAGGAAAGAAACCATTTATGATAACTCAAAGGGAAGCTCATTACTTTTCGAAGCGAGATCGGGATGCCTTAGAACACGCACGTATAAAGCGAGATATAAGAAGGAAGAAGAAGCATGTGCTTGCTGCGGTAAAGCTAGGGAAACGACGGAGCATATTTTATTAGAATGTGAAGACATCTATCCAGCGGTCGATTTAGGCACCACTGGCCTCCTTGAAGCCCTTGGGTTCAGCGGGAGCAGTGGTAAAGCAAACAGGTCCGCAATAGACATCAGTAAGAGGCGATTGGAGGATTGGTGGAAGAAAAGTAGGGAAACGACAAAGGACGGAGACGTACAAAAGCACAGTTCACAATAGGGTATCAGAAAATTTGGATGTGGTAGTTCATAGTGTTTTTTTTTTCGTTGGTTAACCTAGGTAGGATATTAGAGAGCATAGTAGCAAGAGCTTGGTGGCGCAAGCCACCGCCCCGTTCCAAAGGGGACGCTCATAACATCCATCCATCCATCCATCCATTGCGGCGCGGACGGCTGGGCTTGCGTGGGGCACGGATAGGCATTCATCAGCCTGCATCTCCTGCGTTTGGCAAGACTGTTGAGAGTGTTGTGTGCATCCGGTTGGCCTTGTGTTTCGTGCGAAGGGCCTTCTCGTGCGGACCGTGTGCCCTGTGCGTCTTCGCCGCGTGCAGCCCGCGGCATGGCGAAGAGGCGGACAGATTCACACTGCTTCGCTCCGGGCTGCCGCACGGTTTACCCAAGCGGACCCAAACCGTCGTTGTTCGCGGCACCGAAAGACGACGAACTCCGCAAAAAGTGGGTGCGCAACCTTCACAGGAAGGATAAAGCTCTCACCGTTTCTTCGGCGGTATGCGAGCATCATTTTGAACCACACTTAGTTCTGCGCGACTATGTGCACGTGGTTAACGGCAACGAAGTGCGGATTCCGCGAGGGAAGCCGTCGCTTGTTCCGGACGCGGTACCAACACTGCTTCCAGGCTGCCCAACGTATCTTTCCACTGCAACACCGCGACGAAGGCCAGAAAGGAAGAGGAAAGTTTTACCAACTACTGAAGTGAAGCAGAAAAGAACGTGCCAACAAAGAAGGAGCCACTCCTGCAGCGGCGAGGATGATGCTGGAGCGCCATAGCATGAATATTCGCCTGCAGCCGACCGTGCTTCATTATCCGTCGACTCTCACCGGACCATGGAAGCTCCGTCCAAGGATTGGTG
Source organism: Dermacentor albipictus (assembly GCF_038994185.2). Taxonomy (NCBI): domain Eukaryota; kingdom Metazoa; phylum Arthropoda; class Arachnida; order Ixodida; family Ixodidae; genus Dermacentor; species Dermacentor albipictus. The sequence continues at coordinate 1,978,836 of NW_027225575.1, read as the reverse complement.
CCGAATTGGGTCGGAGAGTCTCGAGGCCGTAATATTTGTAACACCATCTGTCCAAATAGACAAAAGACTACAGATGTGGCATGAAAAAGTTGTGTGTTTTACAACGTCAGGAGGAGAATTTACTGCGAAGATGTACATTCAAGGTGTGCTATGTGCTGAAAAAGCGGTGACTTTTGTGTCTGATGCAAGCAATATTTTGAAAGATGCACATGCAATCTATGCTTACAAAGGAGCCATGAACATTGAGGATTTCAGTCATATTTCCCACTCTCTGACGATAAAGCTGCGAGCTGCAACAGCCAGCACGGCACATGGTGTCTTCAGCGTACAGTGCCTCGCAATAGTATCCACAGAAAGTATTTCCCTTTTAATACCAGTTGTTTCAGCTAAGGTGAACTAAAGTTAACTTTTTAAGATACCGAGCTATAGCTTCTGCGGCGTTGTAATGGCAGTGTTGGCGGGCATCAGTAAACAGATGAATCATGGTAACTAGTAATAAGCTGGTTAACTAATTTCTAATAGTGAACTTTTTGACTGTTCACCTATTTTATTAGTTATTAGTATTATTAGTATTAGTTCACTTTCGCTGAAACAACTGGCTTATGTTTGTGGTATTTGTGTGCAGTGGCACCATCTTTGCTGGCATACTTGCTAACTTGTGTGCTTGTCGTTTTCTTAACTTTCAGGACAGATCTGCACCGAATGCAAGACTCTCCGAAAATCCTTGCTGACTAGAAAATCATGTGTAAATGCCGCTGTGCGCCTGTCTACTGCAAGAACCCTTGCTCATCGACTCAAGTTGCTTAAGCGGAAGACAGCACGCCTTAGAAGCAGTACCAACTCTCTGAAGAAGCAGTTAGATGAAATTATAAAAAACAAAGCTATTGCAGAAGAGGAACTGACTGAAAAGATGGCAGCCGTTTCTCCAAAGCAGCGTGAGGCCGCACTTCATATATTTAAAGCCTCATCACGTAAAATCACCAGATGAATGAAGTTTTCAAATGAGTGGGTGCTTGAATGCCTAATTATGACGTGAAGAGTGCACGTTTGTATGAACATTTAAGGAAGGAAAAAGTCCTAGTGCTGCCAAGCAAGTCCACATTTCACAAATACCTGAAGCTGTACAGGACTGGATTTGGATTCGGTGAGAAGATTTTTGAAGTGCTAAGCAAGACAACCACCCCAATGGATAACTTCTCGCGCCACGGTGGCCTCATAGTGGACGAGATGAAACTCTCAGAACACCTTTCCGTCACAACAGCAGGTCATGTGGATGGATTTGTTGACCTTGGCCCCTTTACTTCAGCAGAAGACAAGCACGCTGTTTGTGACCATGGCATGGTCATCATTTTTGTACCTTCTGTTGGCAAATGGACCCAAATACTAGGGGCATTTGCCACACGTGGAAACGTAGAAGGCAGTCTTCTGGCCAAGATCATGATTGAAGCCGTGATTCTAGCAGAAAATTCCGTACTGCGAGTTGACTTACTTCAGATGGAGCAACCTGAAACAGGAAAATGTGGACCAAAATGGGCATTGCTGCATCATTGACCGGCGCCAAGTGCAGTGCTGTGCATCCTGTGGACCCTGATCGTCAACTATAGTTGATCTCAAGTCTGACTATCAAGTGCCCGAAGGAAAAGTAAGTTTGTGCAGCTAAACGGCACACTGTACTTTTATGCAGGGTTACTTTTCGCAAAATGGCCATATATTCAGTGACTATCACATTGCATTTATTTCAGGTTTCCATGCAGGTGGTTCGGAAGGCTCTCAGAGTGGACAGCACCCGGAGTTGTGTCACTTTGCAGGCAATGCATGGGATCACAAACAGTTACACAAACCCCAACACTTTTGAGAGGATGCGTGTTTCGTTAGCATTTCAGTTTTTGGAAAAAAAGACACTGATGGGCTGGAGCTCTACAAGACCACGATCGAGGAACATTGTGGTGACATCACAGCAACAGTGAACTTTTTCAAGTGCTGCACATTTGCTCTGATGTAGTGCCTTTTTGTTTCTGCTTAGTAGCCCTTTCTACTATTACTGCATTATACATGTTGTGTTACTGGCAATAAACTGAGTGTAACCTTCTTTCCTTTTGCAGACTCATTCACAACCTCATCGAGATCCTGACATCACGCTTTCCTGCCGAGGCTCTGCGGCCAAACTCTTCTGCTGTACAGAAACTTAATTCATTCTTAGAGTTTCTGAGGAGCTGGGAAAATCACACAAAGAGGCAACAAATCTTCTTTAGTAAATCTACAGCAACAGGACTACGAGTGACAGTAGTAAGTGTACTCGCACTTTTGAAGTACCTATGTGAAGACCTCGGCTTTAGGTACCTCATGACGTCTACAGTACGTCAAGACCCTGTTGAGCGCCTTTTTGGAATCGTGCGCCATCTTCTGGCTGTAACTCTTACCCAACACCCCAGCAATTTATTATCACAATTAACTGTCTGAATTTCAGCAACCTAGCACACTCAGTATCCAGAGGAAATTGTGAGGCAGGCGTTCTCAGCGCTCTTCTGCCTGTAGACGCTGGTCTCCAAGCAAGTCCAAGCACTAAGCAACAACTTGTTGACAAACTGCTTGACTCGGGAAACTTGAGTGCAGCAGAAGACCTGCTTGTGGACAATGCCCCAGACCATTCATCCTGTGTTGTTGCTTCCAGTGACAACAGGCTTATTTTCTATATTGCCGGGTATATTGCCCGAAAGTGCATCGTGAAATCAGGGTGTGAGGCATGCCTCACTCGTCTCTTGATGACTAAAGAGGCTGCAGAATGCTTGAACTTGGCTTCATTCACACGAATGAGAGATAATGGCGGCCTCCTCTACCCGTCAAGTGTGCTTTATACGTTTGTTGTAAATTTGGAGAATGCCTTTACTGAATGCTTTAGTCTTTTGGAATTACATTCAGACAGTCTACTTGACGTTCTGGGCCAAATCAAGCGAAAGCAGAAGATTTAGCTTGGATGCCAAGATCATTGTGAGGAAGTTGCAGCTGAGGTTACAGCATTTTATGCCACAACACGCCTACATTTTTTCACAAAGAGCCTAAACCAGGCTAGCATCAAAAGGCGTGAAGGTGATTGAGCAGGTGCTAAACATTACTCAGTGCTCTTTGAATAAATCATACTTCAGCCCTGCCTTTACCGCTTTGATTTATTCAGCAAGCAGCTGCCTACCACGTGTAGAGCGTTTCGTTTATACTGAACTGCATGCGAAAAAATTACTGGGCGATCAAGAATTTATCTGGAGGGTGAAGGTGGGCGTAAGTGAGTCGAGGGCGGGCGACCCCCTAGCTAGGGTCTCCGGATTACCCTTGGAGCAGCTGAACACTCTTAATGTATTTTCGTGCCATTGAGAGGGTTGAGAAACTGCCCATCAAGAATGTTTGCTGCTTTTCGTTACGACGTCGTTACAAGGACGAAGATGGAAGTTTCGCAAAATCGATCATTCATTGCCAGATCATGTCTGTGGACAGCTTGTACTAGTTCAGCACAGTGTAATTAAGTGACCAATTCGCACTGATGTGGAACGGCGATCGAATGAAAATGTTTCTACCCGCAGCCGGCCATTGCCTCGTACTCGGTTGAAAATGCGGAACGCGATGTTCGGGCTTAAATGATTTATCGGCATTTTACTACCTGAAATGTGCAAATAATAAGTAATCGCACGTGTAAGATTAGTGTGTTTAGGTAACAGCACCGATCATTGCGAAATCTGCAATTATTGCGTGCGGAAAAGCCCCAGAAACCGTAGGCCGCCGCGCCAAAGCAGTAGGAAAAGTTGCAGTGGCGCCATCTCGTGGCATCGATGCGAAAACGGGCCGCCTGCGCGGAGCCGTTCGTGCCACTATAGAACATATTCTAGTTCACTGTAGTTGAACGATCGCAGCGCCAGATTTCCCTCTAGTTATAGTAATGTGAAACTCGATGAATGCGCTGAACGGCGCTCTCCCGCTGAGGCACTGCGTGTGAAAATTTTGTGCGAGGGCGCTGCGAGCGAGCTGGACTTAAAACCCCTTAAACTTCGTAAAGTAGTGCCACGCTTTGAAGAATGCCGCCTCCTCCTCACGCGCTCTGGCCGAGGCCGACGCGGCGTCGCTATTGGCCTAATAGCATCACGTGGGCCCTCGCGCCGTGCATCAGCGCCATTTTTGCTCATGAAGCGTCTACGGAGTGGCGAGGAGCGCATGTTGGCGCTGTTGCTACGCTCGAGCACTGTAGGCGGCGCCACGGTCGAAGAGGAAGCGTGAAAGAGAGGAGAAACGAGGAGGAGGGAAGGCGGAGGAGGAGAGTGTCACTACTTTTCGAAGTTTAAGGGGTTTTAGCTGGACTGGGGCGGAGACGCGCTTCGCAGCATATTCAAAGCAAGTTCGCTGCGGTCGCTGAGACAGATTGCCCGCGTGCGCTCTTATAATTGTACGTTATTTCAACTGCAAATTTACATTGACACCTTTTTGCTATGTATACATAATTAAGCCATGGGTTATACAACACAATCATCATCAGCCTATTTTATGTTCAGTGCAGGGCGAACGCATCTGCCTGCGATCTCCAATTACCCAGGCCTGTCCTGCGCCAACCGATTCCAAATAGCACGCGCAAATTTCCTAATTTCGTCGCACCCACCTAGTCTTCTTCTATCCTCTACTGCGCTTCCCTTCTCTTTGTACCCATTCTGTCAGCCTAATGGTCCAACGGTTATCTAACCTTCGCATTACATGACCTGCCCAGCGCCATTTTTTCTCTTAATGTTTATTAGAATATCGCCTGTACCCGTTTGCTCTCTGATCCAAACCGCTCTCTTTCTGTCTCTTAAAGTTATGCCTAGCATTCTTCGTTCCATCGCTCTTTGCGCGGTCCTTAACTTGCTCTCAAGCTTCTTTGTCAGTCTCCAAGTCTCTGCCCCATATGTCAGCACCGGTAAAATGCACTGATTGAATACTTTCCTTTTCAAGGATAACGGTGTGGCTCCCAGTCAGGAGCTCACGATGCCTGCCGTATGCGATCCAACCCATTTTTATTCTTCTGTGACTTTCCTTATCATGGTCAGGGTTCCCTGTGATTAGTTGACCTAGGTAAACGTACCCCTTCACATACTTTAGAGGCTGACTTACGATCTTGAACTCATGTTCCCTTGTCCGGTTATTTATGATTATCTTTGCCTTCTGCATATTAATCTTCAACCCCACTCTTACATTCTCCCTGTTAGGGTCCTCAATCATTTGCTGTAACTCGTCCGCAGTGTTGCTTAATAAAACAATGTCATCGGTAAACCGAAGGTTGTTGATGTATTCGCCGTCGATCCTTACTCCTAAACCTTCCCACTTTAATAGCTTGAATACTTTTTCCAAGCACGCAGTGAATAGCATTGGAGAGATTGTGTCTCCTTGTTTGACCCGTTTCTTTATAGGTATCTTCCTACTTTTCTTGTGTTGAAATAAGGTGGTTGTGGAATCTCTGTAGATATTTTCGAGGGTATTTGCGTAAGCTGTCTGTACTCCTTGATTACGCAATGGCTATATGACTGCTGGTATCTCTACAGAATCAAATGCTTTTTCGTAATCTATGAAAGACTTATAGAGAGGTTTACTGTACTCTGCGAATTTGTCGATAACCTGATTAATGACATAGATGTGACCCATTGTGGAGCATCCCTTCCTGAAGCCAGCCCGTTCCCTTGGTTGACTAAAGTCCAGTGTTGCCCTTATCTATTGGAGATTATTTTGGTAAATATATAATACTGGGAGTAAGCCAATGGGCCTATAATATTTCAGTTCTTTAATATTGTGGATTAGTATAATGTTTGCATTCTTCTAGTTTTCTGGGACCTTTTCAGTCGATAGACACTTCATATAGAGAGCCGCCAGTTTTCCTAGCGTTATGTCTCCTCCATCGTTGATTAAATCGACTGTTATTCCATTTTCTCCTGTCGCTTTCCCTCGTTTCATGTCTTGCAAGGCTCTTCTGACCTCATTTCTAGTTAGAGGAGAAGTTTCTGTATCCTGTGCATTATCGTTTCGAATGGAGTTCTGAGTCCTCTGGGTACTGTACAGGTCAGTATAGAATTCTTCCGCTGCATTTATTATACCTTCGAGATAGCTGATGATATCGCCCTGCTTATCTTTCATTGCATACATCTTGGCTTGTCCTATGGCAAGTTTCCTTCTCACTGATTTCAGGCTGCGTCCATTTTTTACGGCTGCATCTGTCTTTCTCACGTTATAGTTTTGAATATAATTTATTTTCGCCTTGTTGATCAGTTTTGACAGTTCCACAAATTCTATCTTATCTTTTGAGTTGGACACTTTCATTCTTTGTCATTTCGTTATTAGGTTTTTTGTTATTTGGGAGAGCTTGCCTACTGGTTGTCTTGGTGCCTTGTAGATCCTGCTCTATGCTGGGATCGGCAGAAAGTATGAAATAAATTCCATTTCTTGTTTCGCCATTAGGGCTTTTCCAGGTCCACTTTCGGTTGCTACGTTTGCTGAAAAAGGTGTTCATTATTCTCAGCTGATTCCTTTCTGCGAATTCTACCAGCATCTCTGCTCTAGCGTTTCTGTAAATGACGCCGTAGTTGACAATTGCCTGTTCACCCACCTGCTTTTTGCCCACTTTTGCCTTGAAGACACCCGTTACTACTGTATGCACTTTTCTCATCGCTAATTCAACATCTTCATAAAACTGATCTACTTCCTCATCGTCGCGACTGGATGCTTGATCGTAGGTTTGTACTACCTTTAATCTGTACCTCTTAAGTTTGATTACGAACTGCTACCCTCTCGTTAATGCTGTAGAATTCGTCAATGTTGCGCGCTATGCCCTTATGGATTGGGAATCCTACCCTGTATTGCTTCTTATGAGGGAGACCTCTATAGCAGAGGTCATGGCCGCTATTTAGCAATGTGTAAGCCGCACCAGTTCTTCTCATTTTACCGTCGTTGTCAAGTGCGTCGTCTGCTAGCGAGCGTACGTCCGTTGCGCGGACGCTGGCGCACGCCCAGATTTTCTCGCAGAAAGTTTGTGCAGTACATTTTTTTATTGTTTTACTTGCTTTCGCGCGCCCGCGACTGTCGTTGGCCGGTACCAATTGTAGCTTTAGCCAGGTGAACTGCAATTTTAAAGTTGTTTTGTAAAAGTAACACGTAATTTTTGCCACAGAAGCCGCCTATCTGCAACATGAAGCTACGTAAGAAAGCTTTATTTATATCGTGTCATTTTACGCACGCTTCTTGTTGGTGGAATATTGATCAGGGACAATGATCAAAGAAAACACTATTATAGTGAAATAAACCAGGTTTATTAACTGCGTGGCGCGAAGAGATACAGATCACCAATGCACTTCTTCGTAAATCTAAGGGTACTTAGACATATATGGAAGAGAAAAATTATCAAATATTCCAACTGCACTGATTGAAAAAGTGAGAACTCCTGACCGAAATAAGCGTATTTCATTTAAAAGTTGCAGCAGTCCCAGGTGAACCAATCGAGTTTCCGAGAAATGGAATCAAGGCAATTATTGGACGTTAATCCGAACAGCAGTGTTAGGGACAAGGTATTGCCTATGTACTAAGACTGAATCGGGGAGACCGGGAAGTCCTTACCAATGTAATCTCCGTGGCTTGTCTAGCGATCTCCTTCAACGTGCCAGCAGACGAAACGAAGTAGAAACATATAGCATAATCGAATGGTATTTGCCATTAAGATCGTATTCGACTTCAGGATTCACTATTAGAAATTATTGAATAGCCGTTTGAATTCGAATGTAACGAATAACAGCACTTGTGAAATCTCGAAGGTGAGGGGCCGATGCAAGTGAGGCCTTTTATTCCGAGTGATTCTGCTGCTGGAGAATCGTGGCTGTCGCGCAGAGGCGCACCAGTTCCCGAGAGAATTAACGCGCGGGTGCTAATCGGTTCTGCTGAACAAGTTCCTAGGTGTTATCGAATATAAACGCCCCGTTTAGGGACAGCCTGTAAACCAGCGAACCCGATTCAGGCAAGGAAAACATTTTTTTAAAGTCTCATCATGTCTGCAACCCATTAAAAATCGGTGACCAATGTTGTACCATGCTTATCTTCAACGAACACAGCAGATCTACAAGTATCTCGACGTGTGTGAGGCATGCCGTTCCTTTAATTGCTTGATTATTGTCCTTATGATAGTGCATCGGATAACTGAAAGCAGCTGTTTATAATACAGAAGCTGCTTAGTTGAGCGGACTTACAGCTGGGAACGGCGTTATATTTAGGTATGAAATATAAGATAAGCGTAACATATTTTTCTCAGAAATCAGGCTCGAAAATAATTTCTTTCGTTTACACCCCTAGAAAAAAAGCCTAAGGACGCAGCTACCACGATTTTTCTGTATTTTTTTATTAAACAAATTCTGGCGTTTCACGCCTGACGATATGATTATGAGGCACCCTATTCAGTTCTCACCACCTGGGGTTCTTCAACGTGCACCCGAGTGTTTTTACATTTCGTTCCCATCGAACTCCGCGACCTGTATGGTTTGAACCCGTGAGCTCGAGTTTAGCAGCTCAACGCCAAATCTACTACGTAGCCACAAATTAGGCGACCGCGCCGCTATTTTCTTTCTCTTTTTTTGTTGTTAAGCATGAATTGGACCAAGAGAGAGAGAGAGCGAGAGCAAGGACAGGAAAGGCAAGACCAAGAGAGAGAGAGAGAGAATGAAGAGAGAAGGCAGGGAGGTTAACCAGATATGAGTCTCCGGTTTGCTACCCTACACTGGGGATGGGGGATAGGGGTTAGAAAGATGACAGAGAGGAAAACGCAAAAAAAAAACGAACGCGCACACATGGAGACACACACACAAAATGCGTTTCAGTTAAAGTCGTTCACACAGGCCGGTAGATCGCAAGAAGCGCAAAAGCGCTTGCACGGCCTTCTGTGACGGTAGGTCCTTTCGATGTTGCAGAATTCTTTTTTCGGATAGCGGTTGGTCGTCCAGTTGGTCAAGTTCGTGGCTAAGGCATGCCCTCTGTGGACTGTACTGCGGGCAGGTGCACAAAATATGGCCAATTGATTCTTCATGGCCGCAGCGGTCACAGGTTGGGGTGTCGGTCATCCCTATGCGGAAGGCATAGGCTTTAGTAAAGGCAATGCCCGACCAAAGTCGATATAAAAGCGTGGCGTCTCTACGGCGAAGCTGTGATGGCGCTCGAAGACTTAATGTTGGATCAAGTGAGTACAGTCGCGGATTTCTTAAATGTGGCTCATTCCATTGCGACGCGGTGCACTGCCGAGCAAGTAGGCGGAGCTTCCGTGCCGCGTCAGTTCTAGAAAGAGGAATTGGGACGTGGCGCTCCTCAGTATGGGCTGAGCGGGCAGCGTGATCCGCCCGTTCATTGCCGATAATCCCGCAGTGACTTGGAAGCCACTGAAAGGTTATTTCGTGGCCTGCATCACTTATATGGTGTAATGTTTCTGTAATATGGAATATTAGTTGTTCGTGCGGTCCGCGTCGTAAAGGTGACAGTAGAGACTGCAGTGCCGCCTTCGAATCGCAGAATATTGTCCATTTGTGTGGCGGTTCATCACCAATGTGATGAAGAGCAGTAAAGAGCGCTGCGAGCTCTGCTGCCGTTGATGTTGTCGCGTGGGTCGTCTTAAATTTGATTGTTGTAGCTTTCGCTGGTATGGCGATTGCCGCCGCGGAGCTGCTTGGAAGGACAGATCCATCAGTGTAAATATGCGTAGAGTCACGATAGTTCTCGTACAAATATTATTATTATTATTATTATATTATATATATTATTATTAGGCGTGAGCTGCCTAAGGGCTGGTGATGACAGATCAGGGGAATATGGTAGCGCGATTCAAAGACGGGACAAGAGAAGACACAAAGGGACACACATAGCGCTATGTGTGTCCCTTTGTGTCTTCTCTTGTCCCGTCTTTGAACCGCGCTACCATACTCCCCTTGAAGATGCATTACCAACAAGCCCACATTGCAACCCTCGTGACAGATCAGCTTTTTTCGAGATACCAGGTATTGCGAGGTTGATTTTTGGATGAGCGAGGCACCATGGAGGGATCGAAGGTCTCGCAGCCGGAGTGAAACAAGCTGGCAATGATTCATCATATGCAGTTATCGTTTGGCTGAAAGATGTGTGTGGCCTGTCCGCTGGTAGAGAGGCTAAATGGTGACGAGGAGTCCTGGCTAGATGCCTTATATGGGTCCTGAGTACTTCAATTTCAATGTGGATCTTGACAAGGTGGTCTCTAGCGATTGCTATCGTAGCCACTGTTGAAGCACTCTGAGGCAGGCCTAGACAGATCCGGAGCACTTGACCCTGAAGACTTTGTATTGTGCGTAGATTCGTTTTGCCTGTGTTGTTTATTGCTGGCAAGCTGTATCGCAGAAGTCCCAGAAAAAGCACCCTGTACAGTTGTAACATGGCACTAGGCGACATTCCCCAGGTCTTGCCAGCGAAAAACTTGAACAGGTGGCAGATGCCTGTCAACCGTTTTTTCACGTAAGATATGTGTGGGCTCCATGACAAGTCCCTGTCGATTATGACACCTAGAAACTTGTACAATTGGACCCGTCGTATTATTTGGCCATTTATTGTCACACTGTAGTTTGCCATGGGTTTGCGCGTAAATGGCACTAGTGCGCATTTCTCGGAGGAAATTTCCAGGCCTCGATTACGGAGGTAGATAGCAGTTTGTGTCGCGGCTTTCTGAATTCTCGCTCGCAGCTGTAGGCGTGTTACTGCAGATGTCCATATGCAGATGTCATCAGCGTACATTGATAGCCTGACTGTGGTTGGCACGTGCTCAAGGAGAGCAATTACTGTTAGATTAAATAACACGGGGCTAAGTACACCGCCCTGGGGGACGCCGCGGTAGCTATAATGTAGAGAAGTATGGCCTTCTTCGGTGCTTACAAAGAAGGATCGCATGGATAGATAGCTCCGTGTCCATTGAAACATCCGACCACCCTCTCCTACCTCTGCGAGAGCAGAGAGGATGGCTTCATGCGTAACGTTGTCATACGCTCCTTTAACGTCGAGGAATAAGGAAGCGCAGAGACGCTTACGGCGTTTCTCATGTTGAATGTAGGTCACCAGGTCGACGACGTTATCGATCGACGATCGACCGCGTCGTAAGCCCGCCATGGCATCTGGGTAGGTGTTGTGGTACTCCAAGTACCACTCCAGGCGTCCCCATCCTCTCCATTACTTTGCCCACACAGCTCGCCAAAGCGATCGGGCGATATGATGAGAGCTCCAACGGCGACTTGCCAGGCTTCAGCAGTGGAACAAGGCGACTTGTCTTCCAGGTTGTTGGTAGCGTGCCATTTCTCCAAGATTCGTTGTACACCTCAAGAAGAACCCCTCTCGCTCGCTCCCCCAGGTGACACAGAGCTCGGTAGGAAATTCCGTCAGGTCCTGGCGCTGATGTGCGGCTACACAAAGCTAATGCTGCCTTAAGTTCGTGGATCGAGAATGGTAGATCCAACCGGTGATCACGTGGTGGCGGACAGCTGCTCGAAGGCGATGGAATGTTGGTAGCTGTGAGTTGGCCGGATAATCTGGCGCAGAAATCCTCTGCCACCTCAATCTCCGATCTCTTTTGAGAGAGGGCAAGTGCCTTGAATGGGAATCGCTGTACGGGAAGTGTCCGCAGTCCGCGCACCGTTCTCTATAGTTGCGATAAAGGCTTGCGTGGATCTAGCGACTCACAGAAGGCAGCCGAACGTTGCGATTCGAACTTGTCTAACCGGCGCTGTATCTTATTTTGCGTGCGCCTGGCGGTCCGTAGATCGTCCATTGTTTTCGTACGTCGGTATCTTCGTTCAGCACGTCGTCGGATTGCTCGAAGTCGTTCTAGTTCCACATCAAAATCATTAAGTTTCGAGGAGCATGTTAGAGTACGCATAGTGTCTTGCACCACGCTCTTGATTGCCTCTTCCAAGTCGAAAGATGGATTGGCGTCGCAGTTTCTTCCATAATAGACTGAAATTTAGGCCCACCCGCCGTGGTTGCTCAGTGGCTATGGTGTTGGGCTGCTGAGCACGAGGTCGCGGGATCGAATCCCGGCCACGGCGGCCGCATTTCGATGGGGGCGAAATGCGAAAACACCCGTGTGCTTAGATTTAGGTGCGCGTTAAAGAACCCCAGGTGGTCAAAATTTCCGGAGTCCTCCACTACGGCGTGCCTCATAATCAGAAAGTGGTTTTGGCAGGTAAAACCCCAAATATTATTATATTATTATTATTAAATTTAGGCCAGTCCACTCTTTGGATCGTATCCCGTATTTTGGAAGCGGTCAATCCTCTGATCTTGATGTACGTGGGGATATGGTCGCTTCCGTGCGTCTCTTGTCCGCAAACCGCCCTGCACGTCTGACTAGGCTTCGTGAGACGAAAGCCAAGTCAAGACAGCTGCTGTACGTGGAGCCACGTAAGAACGTAGGACTTCCATCATTCAGTAGCCAAAGTTCATTACTGGAGGCGAAAGATACCAGAGCTCTGCCTCTTGCGTTGATGATAGGACTTCCCCAGAGTGTATGATGGGCGTTGAAATCTCCAGTGATGACCCAGGGATGGGAAGTTGAGGAAAGAATGTCTCGTAGTCTTTTGTAATCAAATCGACTTGACGGAGATATGTAGGCGCCTACAAAAGTGAAGGCCAGATTCTTTTTCCTTACGTTTAGGCATATATATTGATTACTGTCATTAGGTGGTACAGGCTGATGAGTGTAGGTGAGGTCACGGCGAATAAACACCAAAACCTTACTGTTTTCATAAACAGCTGACGACATAAATGATTCATATCCAGAAAGCCTGATTTTGTTCGATAAGTTCGGCTCGCAAATGACGATAATGGGAAACATATATTGGCGAACACGAAGCGACGGAAATCCGAAAGGCGCGCTCTGAGTCCGCGGGCATTCCACTGAAAAATAGCTGCTTGTCGGACCTCTTCCCTAAAAGACCGTGGCTGTGGAGCCATGATCTACTCAAGGGTTGCAAGCACCGGACTCAGAGCGTCCAGTACTTGAAGCGCACTTCTGGCAGACGGTGTGTGCATGTTGCTTAGCAGCACGCGAATGGCATTCATTAAAGGCCTAATAAGTGCTATCACTTGCTCATCTGTTTTTCGCGACTCCTCGGATACAGCACCTTGCTGTACTGGGGGCGCCTTCTTCTGCGGCTCTTCTGGCGGTCGTGTACGCGGAAGTGGCGGCCATTCCTTTGTGGAGAGAGATCTGGCAGTTTGCGCCCTTCCAACATTGGTGTTCGGAGTGCTGGAAACGTCCGCTGATGATGATGCTTGACGAGGGGACTTGTCCTGAAAGCTTGGTGTTTTCCGCCGTGAAGACCTTCGTCGGTGACGTCGTCTTCGCCGTACTTTCACAGCGGCCTCTTTGTGGGTAGAGTTGTCTCTCACCATTTGTTTGAGAATGGTGATCTCTTTCTTGATCTGGGGAGTCTTTGGAAGAGGCGCAGTGATCACCTTGACAGTTAGGACACTTGAACGTGGTTGCGCTGCAGTTGTCTTCTGAGTGGGGTTCGGCACATCGAGGGCACACGGCCGAATTTCTACAAACACCCTTCATATGTCCAATGTTCTGACAATTGAAGCATTGCATTGGTCTTGGAATAAATGGTCGAACCTGGTGACGAAAGTGGCCGACCTTCACGAAGGCAGTGGCCTTTGAAGGTTATTCTCACACAACGTGTGTTGCCGAGGCGACCAACATGCACAATCACGTTGTGTTCGCTTGCTGGTTTTATGGGAATTGGCAGGTCTGCATTAGATATTTCATTGTCAATGTCATAGATGACTCCTGTTATTGTGGCACCATTCGTTGGCACGATGGATCGGACCTTGATGTTTCCCAGCTGCGTTACACGTTGTAGTATGGTCAATGCACTCGGGTTCATCACATCGATTGCCAGGATGTTTCGCCTAGTATTTATCCTAACATCCTTGATCTCATTTGGCACGGTGTTTTCTAGATACACGGAGAGTGCTTGCCTGTTGAGGACGCGCAGGTTGTTGGTAGCGTTCTGTGGCACAAACAGGATGGAGTGAGGCCATCGCTGAGGAGCTGTTTTCATAGTGTTCGAGCTGGACGCCGAAGATGAGTTGATAATTCTTCGTTTGGCCTTGCGGTACTGGACAAGTCGAAAGCTGTCTTCCGAGGACTCGTCACCTGATGCGCAGTACAGCTCTGTGTCCTCGCTACCGCTCGACGTATTTCCTCGCTTCCTCGAACCGATGTCCGCGGGTGAACGGGAACCGGGAGGATCCTCGGGGTGTTGTACATCCATCACCGCGATGGAGGGGGCGGTAGACCCCACAGGTGCAGTAAGAAGTCCAGAAAAACACAGAGACGGGCGAGATGTGTTCCGCAAGAGAAGCACTTCGTCTTCGTCCAGGCAAGACCAAAAATTTCACATGACTTACGGGCCAAAGGCATGTATAATGACTACCGAAATATTTTTTTCGGCGCCCCAGGTCCAAACGCAGTTAAAGAACCCGTACCGATTACTCCGCATTCTGTTACGCGAGGAAGACAGAAACATGAACGAAGTATTGCACTGACATGACATGACAAGAACTTTATTTGAGTCCTGAGGGACTGAGACCTCGGGGAGCCAAACCGAAGGCTCCTGAAGATCAAGTCGGTGGCTCCGCCCACGATGGAACCGGGAGATCAAGTCCCGCGGCAATGTCGTGGGCCCTCTGGACAGCCTGGAGTTGAATGTTGAGATTGCTGCTCTTGAGAGAGTCCTGCCATTGTTCTTTCGTGATGGGTGGAGAGGCGTTAAGGGCTGGGCACAGCCAGAGCATGTGGTCAAAGGAGCATGAGTCATGACCACATTTGGGGCACGACTGTGAGTGTTCAGGATCTATCCTGTGAAGAGACCGAGGAGTGGGATATGTACGGGTTTGCAGGAGTCTTAGTGTGGTAGCCTGAGGTTTATTCAATTTGGGGTGAGGGGGTGGAAATGTCCTCCTGCCTAGTCGATAATGAGAAACAATTTCGTGGAATGTACTTAATGGATCTTTGTGGATGTTGACCTCGTTCCAAGCCTGGCTACCCGTGACAGCGCGGTGCGTGAAATCGCGCGCTCTCCGGTGGGCCTGCTCGTTAGGATTACATCCAAGCGGGTTAATTGAGCTGTCTAGATGGGCTGGGAACCACGAGATTTGGTATCCTCCTTCGGTACTCTCCCTAGTCCTTTGTAGTGCTTTGATCACAATACTGTACGCCTGTTCAGATATGAGGGCGGACGAGAACGATCTAACCGCGGTGCGCGAGTCCGAGAAGATGATAGCGGGAACTTTTGAGCTGTGAAAAGCCAGAGCGATCGCCGCTTCCTCCGCCACATGGGCAAACTTAGTATAAACAGAGGCTGCATTGACCAGGTTGCCCCCCACGTCTACCACCGTGACAGCGAACTTATCCCCACTGTCATATCTGGCAGCATCGACAAAGAGGGCATCTAGCTTCTGCTGATTGATCCTTTTAAGGATGGACTTGGCTCTCGCGAATCTTCTGCCTTGGTTATGCACTGGGTGGATGTTTCGCGGGACGGGGTCAACCATGATGTGAGCTCTGGTTTCCCGGGTCAAGCTAACTTTGGTCGCCGGTTCATGTCTGGGTTGGATTCCTGCTTCTTCTAAAATCTTAATCCCTGGCTTAGTGGATGAAAGTCTCATTATCTGAGCCGCTGTGTGAGCTTCTATTAGCTCATCGATGGTGTTATGGAGTCCTAGCTCCAGCAGCTTCTCAGTGCTTGTGGACTGCGGAAGGCCGAGCACGCGCTTGAGGCCGGTTCTGATTAGGGAGTCGAGCTTGGCCTTTTCCGCTTTACCCCAATTAAGGTACGGCACGATGTAGGTGACATGACTCAGGAAGAATGCCTGATAAGCTCTGAGCAAATTATCCTCTTTAAGACCGCCTCTTCGATTTGAGACGCGGGCTACAAGTCTTAGGACATTACTAGCCTGTCCAGTGAGCCTGTTGAGGGCCGTCGAGTTACAGCCTTTGGCATCAATGAGGAGACCTAGTATCTTGACCGAATCCTTCCTCGGTATGGGATGCCCATTTTTAGCTCGAATTTCTACCGGCAGAGTTTCCAGAGGCGCAAGATTTCTGACCCCCTGTCTGGACTGGCGGTATAACAGTAGCTCTGATTTAGCGGGGGAGAGTTCAAGGCCTGTGTTTGAAAGAAAATCTTCGGTAGCCTCCAACGCGCTTTGTAACGACTGTTCGAGCATGGCTAGCGATCCGCCCGGCGCCCAGATCGTAATATCGTCCGCATAATTGGCGTAAGAATACTTCCCCGTAAATCTGATTATATAGTGCCGGATGGAGCAGATATGTTTTATCTGTTTGAAGCGGCAAGCAGGAAGTTTACATATGTTTTTCCGTCTGCGTTTCGCAAGACCTGGCGACGGAAAACTTTATGCGCAAAAATACACACGACAGATACATGCTGCTTGAAGAACAAGAAAAATGTTTGTTCTCCGAAGGGAACCGTACAATAGCGTAGTTTAATGGAAGCCGACACTGGGGGCCGCAATGCACGCGCAATCACCGAGGGGCTTAAAAAAATAAAATGAAACAAAGAAGAGAAATAAAGGCATCTAAGGCGTAAATACATGTCATATGCAATTGTAAATACCGTATAAGCGGTCTGAATGCATATACCAGTGCGTGAAGTTGTACGAATGACCTTTCTGAGAAATATCGCCGGCAGTTTCCAACGGCGCCACCTTGATGCGGCCCAATCCACTTTGATCGCAGCGCCGCCACAGTATTTTTCGTTGTCACGCGCCTCACTGCAAAGCGTGCGCCGCCCCAGCCGCTCAGCTTACTGAACCGTTTTCTAGTACACTCTAGTTCAAACCACCATGCCTACCATGCCCCGCGAGCACCCGCGAGGCGCGGCGAATACAAGGCGCGCGGGCGTGAGCTTTGGCGCTCCGGCAAGCGTACAGCAGGCGGCAGCCTGCAAGCTCCAGGAGTAGTTGGAAGGACACCTGCTGGTGTTCACGGATGGTTCAGTCCTCCCCAGCGGGTCGGCAGCAGCGGCGTGCACAGTTGCAGCACTCGCCTGTCACAGGCAGTGTAGGCCCTCCCGTTCGCAGCAAGTTCTACTGCAGCTGAGCTCGCGGGGCTGCACTTGGCTGCCGACCTCCTTGCTGAACATCCCCCCAGCAGCCGGTGGCGGTGGTGTGCGACTCTAAGCCAGCGTTCCAGGCCCTCGTCAACCCACGGCGGGCAGGACTTACAGGGTTGCTGCTGCTTGCCAAGTTAACGGCCACCGCCGGAATCCCAATATCCGTCCACTGGCTGCCCTCACATGTCGGGATAGCCAGTAACGAGAAGGCGGATATCTATGCCAAAGCTACCCATCATGATGTAGTCCCGGTTCCAGATCGGTAGCGGCTTCGGACTACACGAGATATCGGCTACGGTGCCTGCTCACGTCCATTCACCCGGACCCCCGAGTTGCTAGTGGCAGGGCCCCCAAGCCGATTCCAGAGTACGATTCCAGAGTACGGCCTCTCCAGAAGAGACCGTTCCACACTGCTGCGCTTGCAGACTGGCTGCACCTGGACTGCGGCCCGGCTGCACGCCAAGGGCCGCGCCACGTCACCTGCCTGCAAGAGGTGCGGGTACCCCGAGACTCTGGAGCACCTTCTCTGTGCCTGCCCATCCTTGGCGCAGGAACGCTACATAGTGATCAACACTTACAGACGCCACGGCCTTCCAGGGGCCACAGAGACTTACCTGCTGTTCCTGGTGTGTCCCCAGCTACCTGCACTGCGAAGCTGCTGGAGTTTATCAATTCCACTGGAATAGACACCCCGTAAAAGCCCGCTACAACGCTGGTAACTTTACTGAGGACTGCCACCTGTCGCGCATAGTGGAGTATATTGGGCCACATCCTCCTTCTTTCTCTATCATCTTTCACTTCCCGCTCCCTCTCCCCTGACGACGCTTCGCCATGCTCCCTCACGGGTTGCAGAATCAAGCGTCTTTCCTTTCTTTAGATCACTATCACTATCGTCAAGCGTACGTGTAGTTTGGCCGTTAAAGTTTTCTGCCACGATGCATTGTGCCATGTGAGGTAATGAGAATGGTGCGCAACAATGCCTCGAGCAATCACGTCTCGCTGTGTGCGATTGTGTACTACGCGGACAAACAGCAGTGGTGCACGAAAGGTAACGTTTAACATCAACTCACCACTCGTATTGCACTAAACGCTGAAAAAATCAAATCTTCGCCGTCAACGTCACCGCTAATTATCGTCAACAAAGCAAGCAGCACAGAGAGCTTTGCTTACATCGATTTCCATATTGCGTGGGATCTCATGGTTTTATTATTTGGTCCTTTTCTAAAATTTAACAGCACTCATTCCAGTAAGTCTCGGGTTTCATACGCGTGTCACATTGAGGAGGTGCTCTTTCAGAGTATAATTCATGTGATTTTGTGAACTGATTAGTGCATTATTTTGTCACTAAATTACGTTTTAGGTGACAAACATTCGATCACATGACGTACAATGTATGCACGTCTTGTCTCTCTCTCTCTCTCAGTCCTCTCCTCACCCTCCCAACTCCTCACCGTACCATCATATGGTTCCATTCCATTCCGAGGACGCTGGGATACTTGCGCATCTTCTGTGGACGCCATCTGCAGCTCGCGCTGTTAGAGTCTCTGGAGTGCCAAATTTTTAAAATTGTGCCCCCTTTCGTCGATCCCCAGCGCCTAGCAATCTCCCGCGGCATCCAGGAACCTGCACGAACCCGCTACGGACATCGAAGTGCGCAAATATGAGGGCTTCCGCCAAGGACCAGCGCCGTAGTGAAGACTCCATTGTACGGCGCGAGTTGGAATGCCACGCGGGCGACGTTTCTAGCATAGATACAACGTTGAGAGAGGCTGCCCCAGGCTGCGATGGCGAAGTTGACAACAGCGACGCGACGGATTGCGTCAGCAGTGATGTGCAGCGTACTGAGCGAGTGTGCCGCCCTGCTTTGCTGGTGGAGCGCGTTGACAAGGCAGTGCAGTGCGAACTGGAGTCGAGCAGCTTTTTGGACGAGTTGTGTGCGCGGCATGGTCTGCGCATAGAATAACTGCTCAGGGACTGCCATCATGCTACGATGTTCGGCTCTGAGAGGCGAACCTACTGCCTGTCACTCGTCATGAAATTGTGTGTGAACAGTTGTGGTGTTTTTGTTGCTGTGCTGTTCGAAGGTGATATGCCGGAAGCTTTTTATTTTACTGGTGACTTGCCCGAGTGATACGTTTGCCAATCATGCTATGCTTCATTTTGTTTGACCACTTTGTTGCATCACATCGTGTGGACCAGTTGTTCCTTGCAATAAATCACTTTCCTTCCTCATGCATTATCTCACATGTCTGCGAAACCTCAGGATTTCCACACAAGAAGAGGTAGTCTTATAAATAGTCATGACCAAGTTGCCAATTGGATATTTCTTGCAGTTTCCCATTTAACGTTTACAGCTTACAGTAGTGGGACAGTATTAATTCTGCCTTTGGTGTAGGGCTGTTAGTGGAGGCTACAGGAAGATGTGCCCTCAGAGCTCTGTGAAAATATAGGCATTTTATGACAGCTATGGTTCCTTTTGAATATTGTCTGCATAAATTGTCTCCAAATCATAGGTATACTGCAAGAGCATTTGTGTGCTGCTAGTCAGTCTCAAGCACTTTGCCAAGGAGCAAAAATACACTGTGCATGCAGTGTACAAGGCAGAGTAGATACTAGTATGCTTGCAGCAACCTTGCGTCTCATAAGCAATTAGAAAAGCATTTGTGAGCAAATTATTGCTCACAAATCTGTTGCTCAAAGAAAAACGAAGCCATGTGTGAACAGCAATTGCACCCCTCTAGCAACTGATGGCCAGTAGCAATATGAAACATCCATCAAAGTCAAGGGCAGTCCTACAACAAGAGAGTTAGCATTGCATGAGTGCAGAAGCTCGCACCTCCACGCATTGCCATATTGGCTAGCTTGCACTTTATTTCACAGGATTCCCAATCTGTACTAATTGCGTATTTTTGTACAAATATACATTAATATTTCTAGGTCATTGTGTAGAATGGCAGCAGAGTCATTGCCAAGTGCACAGGGAACACAAGAGTTTGTTGCGCGCAGTCGTTTTCTTAGCTACTGCATAGCCATCTTTTTTTGAGAGCCTTTGGATTCAGATTGCCCACTGGCACTTCCTCCTGCCCCTCTCTCAAAGTTTTTTTTTTCCTTTTATTTGTTCTTTGCACACACTTGTGAATTGGTAGTTAAATCCTTTCTTTTGTGTAATGCAGGTGGTTCAATCATGTCCAGCTCTAAGCCATGGTGCACGCACAGAACATTGAAAGAAATCACACTTCTGTGCTTGCATAAGCTTTCTGCACATATACTTAACCTTATTTCACTGCTTCTTACAATGATGGGGCACTTACCTGCTGAAAAGTTGGTGTTTGAATTTAGGTGGTACTACTGGCTGCTGAGGAAAAGAAAAAACATACCACAAGAAAGTTTTTTTTTCCCTGCAAGTTTGGCACAAGCCTTAAATTCATGGAATACTGCAGTACAGCTACTGCATACCTTTCGAACCTAGATCGATTCTCAAGCAGTTAGACCATCATTTTTTTTTTCAAAGCATAAGCTATTGTTGATGCTAATCTGTTTTCACAGTCTTTATGCAAACTGCTAAATGATTTAACAATCATAAACTTGTGTGGCCATCGATATGGTGCAGGAACTAAGCACACAGAGATTTAACAATCAAACTTGTGTGGCCATCGATATTGTGCAGAAACTGAGTATACGGGGATGCAGGCTTGTATTCATGTTAGTTTTACTATTCATGCAGGCCTATGTGCCAATGCTGAGCGGGCTCCTCACAAGGTTTGCACAAACATGCAAGCACAGTACATGGTGATGATAATGCCTGTAAAGTATTACACCAGCATATGCTGCGAAAATGGCTGAAATTTCAAACAAAATCCCCACGTGCCCTTCTCAGATAAGCTTGTCTTCTTAACAGCAGACATGACGTCACATGAGTGGTGCCTGCAATGTACAAATAGCCAGCAGCAGTACAAACAACCCACAGACCACTGTGATAACATCGCAAAGCAAGAAAAGGGGGCAGGCATGAAAGGGCTGTCGCTCGTGGGTGCTTGTAGAGGCAACTGGAAAGAGAGCCTTTGGTGCGAGGGTAGCTAACACCCTCAACACCATGGCCTTGCAATACTTTATTTCTATCTTGGCTACTGCTTAACTGTTTTAAAGAAATTCTTATGGCAGACTGCTTCCAGGGTGGCCCTTAACGACTTCTGGTATATAACCGAAATTTCCATTGTGATGTGGCAAGGAGCCCTTCAAGAGACCACTTATCCCATCTATACATGAATGCTCAATCCGTAAAAGTATTTTCTTTGCACAAATTAATGATGTCGCTGCTTCACATTCATAAGTACTCACATAGTTCATTGAGCACAAGAAGGCATACAGTTCAAATTAACTGCTCATGCATAAGCATGACTGCACATCATTTATGATGCTGCAATCCCTTCACAACACAGGCTAATCTACGCATACTCTCCCATACCTAGGATTTTCTCCCGAAAATATACATGGAATGCATATGCAAAGTGGCCGTCCTTACACGCACAACCCGCTGTAAGGCCCCATTTGCTTACAAGAGCTGTATGCTCCAGAAGTGTGCTTTTTTCTTAAAGAGAGAGGAGCAGAGGATGACTCTTCTCTAAATTCAACACTGTCTTGCAGTTTCTACATTCTATGTTACCCTTTAAAGGGGCCCTGAAACACTTTTCTAAATAATCATGGAATGACGTCACTATTAAATTATATCACCTCACAAATCTCCAGCCACATAATTTTTCAGATCCTTCAAACACAAGCGAAGTTATCAGAAATCGATGAGTGGCTTTCTCTCTCATTTCATTTCTGCTAGTGTGCTGGAAGCTACAAAAGGGAGATGGCAAGGAGGCACAAAGGAGCAATGACCCGGTGACCCAGCACAAAGGTTGAATGTCTCAGTGGTGAGACAGCTCATCGCAGCACCTCACGACAGCCACGATACCTATGCTACGCATTTCACCTCGGAGGCCACATGCAGCAGTGCAGAAATGTGCAATTATTGCATGTAGATCATCATTGAAAACATAAAATGTTTTTTCTTTCTGTTTTTTTGAAATCACAGATGTAACTTTCATTCATTTAATTCAAATTAGTAATAACTGTATTACTGAGGATGTTCTCGCAATAGCGAATTCAGCCAATATCTGCTGTGGGTCCAGCTACTTGATATGATGCTGCATGATGACATTGCTTAAGCGAGAGCAAGCAATTTTTCACTGCTTTTAACATGAGATTGTAAATTTCCTGCTGCATGCAGTGTAATAATATTGGCCTTACATGTTCAAAGGAGCCTTGAAAACAGATTGGCAACATTTTCTTACTATGTTCAGGAAGTGTATCAGGGCCCCTTTAATAATTTTATGCCAATATTGAGAATTTGGCAGTCACAGAGGAGTCTCATTCTGTTGCCACAACAAAGTATGGTTAACAAAATGCACACAACTTAGAAGGTGAATATACTCATTAATAAAAAAATATCTCCCTTGGGTTAGCTTCTCGTTTACGATATACAAGCACTTATAAACTTAAGAGGTAATGAACTTTTTGTGTTAAAAATGCACTAGTCGTAAATATTCGAATGCAACATTTTGACGCATAAAGTGATCTTTGTCCAATTTGGCTCAGGATAATAAAGAGGTTTATTCAAAAGCAGGAAAAAAAAAATGTTCAGAAGTATTGCAATACACAACATACGAAATGTCAGCAATTTTCATGCAGATAACATAACTCAATTGGTCTATGGTTGCTATTCAAAACAAAACAGAAAAAAGTATTTTGTGGCTTTATTTCAGGCAGTCAAAGCAGCTAGAAAATAACTTGAATCAGTTTACACTAAAAAAATATTTCTGTAGTATCTCTATGCCCATAGATTTCGACCATGTGATTTGCAAGATCAACACGTTCACAAACAACATTTTTGTGTTTAACATCTCAGTACAAGATTTCCAAAATTATAAAGGCATGTCAAACATTTTTTTTTAGTTGAAGCCATTAATGCATTTTTATAGCTGAAACATGACTGCACAGGGGAAGAGAGAAGAAAATACCGGGAACAAATAGCAATGCCATGCAAGATGGGGGAAAAAAAAAGGACAAAAAAAAAGAAGAAAAAGAAGCTTATGAAGACATGAAACTTCTAAAAAACTTTGGAATTTCATTTTTGAAGTTGCACTTTTAATGTGAGTGTACATATAAAAAAATAAAGGCTTCAAGCTGCAGTAGTTGTGAGGTAAGCTAAATGTGGGCCACAGCATATGAAAGCAACTGAATGCTCAGCCTTTGTTGCCTATAGCACAAAAACGTTTCGGCCAAGGTTAGGCAACTATACAATACGAACAGCATGTTTAAAGTACTACAGCAGCAGATACAGTGTGGACATATTTTTCTGATATTTATTTACTGACGTGTGATTGCTGCAAACCTTTTTCGAGGTGCAGAAAGAAGTGGGTATAGGAGGCAATACAAAGGATTTGCACTATCCTCAAAATAGGCACACACAGACTGGCAACGCTCCATGGCACAAACACCCGAAAGAAAAAAGCAATCCGAGTAAGTGACAAGAAATAGTATATGACAGAAGAATCTCTGCTTAGAAAAAAAGTCTGCGTTCTGTCAACAAAATTAGAAACACATACAGATTGAGCAGTCTACTTGATAGGTCATTCCAGCTTTCCACATATACAAGAAAGTAGAATATTTGAAAGTTTGAAATGTTTGCAGTGTGTGAAACATGGCCACACATATTTGTCATTACAGGTTCAGCTGGACTGCCAAGCTGGTGGCTGGAGATAACTTTTTCTTTCATAGTTAGTCACTCTATCAAAAAGCGAATAAACAAATTTCAGTGAAGCAGTAGGTCTTTGGAAACACAGTTAGTATGTCTGTTTTAATTTGGTGGGCTGTTAATTGGCCTTATAAGAGTACCTAGAATAAACTTAGGTGCTTAGCTGTGTACTTTTTTAAGTTGTCAGGTACTGCTGGTGATGGTTCTGAATGTTTCTATATTGTAACAAGGGCTGTGCTAGCATTTTATACACAGTTTACATGAATAGGTGTAGTACCTTCTAAATGGAAAAAGAAAGAATACTTATTGTTTAAATGCTGCAGGACATACACTACCAATGAGTGATCTGAGGGGCTCAACTTTTCTTGTTGGTCACAACCATACGAATAAACAGAATGAAGCCAGAGATGGCAAAGGCGAAATAAATTATGTGTTATGACTAATTAAAATGTGTAAATAATGATGAAGATCGAATGCACATGTTGGGGTCCAAGTGAAGCGGAGTGGTTACATAAAGGCTATACAAATAATGCTATACTACTACTACTACTAATGACAATGCATACAATTTCGTGCAATTTCATCCTATGCAACATGTAATGCAATGCAATGGTTATGCTTGTGCACTGCAAACGTCACATTTTCTATATCCCATATCACATTGGCACATGCACGTAAATATATTTAAGGCTTTTATACTCCTTGTGTCACAGTTGTACATACCGCAGCACGCACTGCAATCTAAACCATAGGAAATTAAGTAAATTAAAGAAGCTGATTAATACAATGTGCTATTCCATTAAGAGGCCAGTGTTCTTTAGAGATGAATATGAGTCGATACTATGTGTTCAGGTATTATGTAAGAATTAGTTATTTAATTACAAAGAAAAGAGGTGCACCTACTTGCAATATTCTGGTGGTTTGCATACACAGTTCATGTAAGCCTGTTCCTTTAGCAGCACATACAAGCTTCATTGGGACATGAAATAAGCAATGAAATGACGAATTTCAAACCCTGGGGAAGAGGCAAATTGCTTTATTAATGAAATAAATGAAAATGAGAGCAGACAAAAGATAATTTGTAGCAGGTGGGAGCCGAACCCACATCTTCCACACTACACATGTGGTGCTTTACCAATTAGGCTACCGCAACGGCCATCTTCCAGTTCACTTTCACATTATCGGCCTTCCAGCTATCCTTTAATAAAAACGTTTGTATCATCATTGAAGAAGTGCCAAGAGCAATTGGCGGCTAGTCCTGACGATACCTCCAGTTTTATTTTTTCATACTCCCCACTCTGCCAAAAATTGTCAAATCTGACAAATAGTTAAATTCAGTCGTAATTTCAGATGGTGCATGATCTTGCAAGTAGAAGAATTCAGACGGAAATGATTAACAATGCATAGAAAAACTGTCGGTCAAATTTATCAACTTATGTAGGCATGGTTACGAAAGAGGTGATGTGCACATATATTTAAGTACACGAGCAGCCCCTATCTAAACGTGACCACTGCAGGCAGGATTGAACCTGTGACCTTGAGCTCAGCAGCGCAACGCCATAGCCACTGAGCTACTGCAATGGGTTTCATGACTACTTGACTGACTAGGCTTCAAAGTGTTGGCAACCCCCAGTTGCCATGTGACTACTAGATTGACTAGGCTTCAAAGTGTTGGCGACTCCCAGTAACCATGTTGCCAATGTTCAAAGCAAAATTAATTCTTTTTGCCTGACTCAATGACTGAATTAGCAAGTAGTCATGTAGGTGGAGTCAAACATTTATAAAGTCGCACTTTTATGGTGTCCAAAAATTGAGTTAATAACTCTATGGGCCCAGTGGTGGTACCACGAAGCTGTCTATATTAAATAATTGATCATGTCAGAATTTATTATTCGATGACTGTAACAATAGAATTTACACACAGAACTTAATCTTTGATGCATTTTCTTTTGGATAAAGTAGAAGGTGCTTTACAATGTGAGCTTGCTTCCTTAACATCAAAATAAGGTGATGAGATCACTTGATCCACAGCTGAGGAAATTATCCAGCACTAATTCCAAGAAGTTGATCATACTGTCATTCTTATCTTTATTATAGCTTTTTATAGTGAATCCGTTAGAGCACTCCTGAAGAACATTTTTCTCTATTGGTCTTTTTCTTGTGTGCTCACACAATTCCAGCTACTGCTGTCACATTCTGTCCACAGCATTGGGATGCTTTCTGAAGCAGGAAAGGGGAGGAAGAGTTCTGCCACACACATTTCATTCAATTTCAATTGCTTGTCTTGACTGTGCAGTTTTGTTATTATTAGTACTTTTCTGCAGCCAGGTGAGAATACACTCACAGTATCAGACAACACATGCCTCTTGAATGTTGTCATTCTTTACAGAAAGATGGGCCTATCATGGTCTTCACGTGTGCTCAGAAATGTCTGTGGCATGTTTTGTAATCTGCCTGGTCACCGCAAGTGCATCTGGAAGATTCGCTAACACATGTATAAAAGCAGCCAAATGAAAGTGCTGTCATTTGATTCGATGACAAACGACTGCATTTGCTGTTATCACAGCCACAGAGTTGTTTGTACTTTACTATAGAGAGCACAAGTTCACCCAATAAACTATTTGCAGTTTTTTCTTGGTTTGTCTTATTGATTGGCTTGCATGCTGTTACATCTATGCGACAACAGACTAGAATAGTCCACTACTTTTGGTGATGCCTAGGCATAGGCTAGAGACAGCTAGAGCATCTTGTATTAAGGGATACCTTCTCCAATGCTAAATTCAGAAATTAGTAAGCTGGATACGAAAGCCAAGTTGACCACAGAAACTGAGTCCACTTGCAGCTGTGCCGACTGTGTAACAAGTCATAAAGAAAACATAAAAACCGTAGTCAAGAGCTGCTCACAGTTATTTATCTTATTACCGGTAGTTTAAGTGACCAAGTTTATACTGACCGACTAAAATCACCAGTCAGTTTCTTCGCTGACGGCTGTGTAAAAATTATAAAATTTTATAGAGAAATTAACACGTCTGGCCATTTACAAACATGTCTTAAAAGTAAGACCCATAAAACTGAAGTGCGCACCATACACTCTTATGCTTGGGAATGCCAATGTCTTTTTGAGACTGCAGGCTATTTTTGCTAGTGTTACACTACCAGTATGGTAGTTGCAATTTGTTTACAAAATGTAGGCAGGGATGATGTCAGATTCATAAATAGAAGAGTGAAGCCAAGTTTATATATTTACAATCGCATAAGGAGTACATAAAAACAGTATTCTTTTTCCACGTCTTCAAATTTGTACACTTTGTTCAATAAGACACAGTGATGCTAGTGGTACTGTAGTCTATTCATGTCATGGGCTAAAATAACCAGTTGTCACTGTACTTTCATGTGCAGCATAGAAGTAAGTGACGACTTAAGTACACAAGCCCCACTCTCACCTGCTCATGATTTTCCCTGCCACCGCTTCCTTGGCCAAGATTATTTACCTAACTCAACAGGTTCAACGCAACAAGAAAGGCAAACAGGCGAGGAGCTTTTCTGAGCTTTGTCGCATGGCAAAATGTTCGAAAGAAATCCAAAAGAAAGATGCTGCCTGTTGTGTCAACCCCTTTTAGACAGAACCTGTAGTGGCACTCTGACATCACTGAAGTCTTGAATTGTGTATCTTAGATAGAACGCACGTGCCTGTGTGTGTGTGTCTGTGATGTCACTGATTAGTAGCTCTGTATAGCTATGTAAGACAGCCACGTAAGTGCCTTGTGGTTCTTTTCCGTTGTATTGCAAGTGGGCTATAAGCATGTGTTCTGGCAAGTAGGCTGCTGCGTACTTGAAGACACAACAGTGGCGAAGAGGATGGGATTCTCATAACGGACGATAACGGTTGAAGCGCTGGTTGCAGCTCCAGTAGTTTGGGAACAGCAGGCGGACTACCACAGCATAGCTTCCTTCTGCCGCTTCGAGCCGTTCACGGAGGAGGGAGACGAAGACTTCGAATCTTATGTCGAGCGCTTTGAACACTACATCAGTGCCACCCATGTCAGCGACGACTTGAAGGTATCTGCTTTTGTGACGGCCATTGGAAAACAGGCCTACCGCATGTTGAAGAATTTGTTGGCCCCAGTGAAGCCCGAAGCCAAAACATACGACGAACTGGTCAGGGCTCTCAAAGGGCACTATTCACTGAAGCCCTTGGTGATAGCGGAAAGATTCCGGTTCAACCGTAGGTTGCAGCAAGAAAACGAACCAGTTGCTACGTTTGCATTAGAACTGAAAAGGTTGGCTGCATCTTGTGAGTTCGGGCAATTTCTGGATGATGCTTTGCGGGATCTGTTAGTGGCCGGACTGAGAAACGAAACAGCACAAGCCGAGCTCTTCAAGAAGAGTACCCTGACGTTCCAAGCTGCTTATGACCTTGCCAAAAGCGGGGAACTTGCCCGCACCGAAACAAGGAAGATTCACCCTAAAGATCTCAGCGAGGTGAACCTGGTCCAGCAACCCCAACAAAGAAAATCCGAGGCCATCGCATGGACAAGACGGGCAGCGAGCAAGAACACGGAGTGGCAAGCCGAATCAAGTGACTGTTTCCGTTGCGGATCAACGCATACCACCGCAACCTGCCCCTTTCACAAATATTGATGCCGTGCTTGCAAAAAGGTGGGACACCTGGCAAGGGTCTGCAGAATGACACCACATTCGGTACACGCCCTTGAAGAGAGCACTGGTTTAGAAGGCTCCGGTGACTCGGACAGTATAAGTGGTGAGGACAATATTTTGCTGAGCCATATTTTTTCATTTAACAGTAATGACGGCAGCTACATTGTGAAAGTTAGGGTGGCAGGTAGGAATGTCAAAATGCAAGTTGACACAGGAGCATCTGTGTCTATCTTACCAGAAAAGATGTACCGGCAATATTGGTCTGATTTACCTCTAGAAAGTTGTAGTACGGCTAAAAACTTACGGAAGTGTTCCACTGGCAATTACAGGCAAGTTGACGGTGCGCGAAGAGCACAATGGCCAAACAGCAACCTTGCCTTTAATTGTAGTCCAAACACCACAAATGTGTGACACTTTGTTGTTGGGACGTAATTGGCTAGAGGCTTTGAAGCTGGATTGGACGAGCGTGTGTAATATCGGTTTTGATAAATCAGCCGCAGTCATAGAAAAATTTTCGGAAGTGTTTGAGCCGGCACTAGGACTGATGGCTGACACATCGGTGAACTTAGTGCTAAAAGGCAGCAGTACACCTGTTTTCTGTAAGCACCGACCTGTGCCATTTGCACTCAGGGACGCCGTAGCACAGGAATTACATTCACTAGTGGAATCGGGAGTACTGGTGCTTGTACAGCAAAGTGATTGGGCTAGGCCCCTAGTAGTCGTACCCGAGGCTAACAACAAAGTTCGCATATGTGGAGACTACAAAGTGATTGTAAACCATTGTCTGAGAACCGATTATTACCCTTTGCCAACACTGGAAGATGTTTTGTCATGCTGCACGGATGCAAATGTTTTACTGTTCTTGACCTTTCTACAGCGTACCAACAGTTGCAGCTGCACCCTGATTCGCAACCTTTGGTCACTGTGAACACCCACCTAGGCCTTTTTCCATACACTCGTATGCCGTACGGAATAACAAGTGCTCCATCTATTTTCCAAGCCATGATGGATGACATGCTAAAGGGTTTAGACAAAGTGTCATATTATCTTGATGCTGTGTTAATAGCAGGAGAAACAATGGAAGAATGCTATAATAAGGTCGTAGCTGTGCTGACACGGTTCAAGGAACGGGGTGTGAAATTGCGAAAGGAGAAATGCAAGTTTTTTGCGAAGGCTGTGACCTATTTGGGTTATGTGATTGATGACAGAGCAATCCGTTCTTCAGAAGGCAAGCAGCGCACTATCAAAGAAGCACCAACGCCAAAAAACAAGACCGAGCTACGCGCCTACTTAGGCTTGTTAAATTTCTATTGGAAATTCGTGCCGAACATGTCAGCACAGCTTAAACCATTATATGACTTGCTAGCTGAGAATGTTAAGTGGAAATGGACGGCTTCCGCAGAAAAAAACCTTCCAAGCATCCAAGGGCTGACTGCTGAGTGTGTCCGTACTCATTTGCTATGACCCTTCCAAGGAGCTAGGGCTGGTTTGCAACGCGTCTTCGTATGGTTTAGGTGCAGTCCTTTTTCACAAGAAAGGATCTGAAGAAAGACCAATGGCTTTTGTGAGACTCTGACTAAAACGGAGCAGGCGTACGCCCATATCGAAAAAGAAGCTCTGGCTGTAATGTACGGGCTAAAGAAGTTTCACAAGTACCTTTTCGGGCGGAAATTTGGGATCTACTCCGACCATCAACCCTTAGTGGGGCTATTAGGACACGGTAAGCCAATTCCTGCTATGTCGGCGGCGCGCGTGCAGCGTTGGGCCTTACAGATTGGTGCTTATGACTACAAATGGGTTTATCGCAAATCACGGGATATCGGCAACGCTGACACACTTTCACGCCTGCCGCTTCCGAACACAGGTGACGGGTGCACAGATGACGTGTGTGACGTGTACATAGGTTTTTCTACGCTGGACGAGCTACTCTTGGCAGAAGACATTAGAGAGGAAACAAGCAAGGACAAGCTGTTATCAAAGGCGTTGTTTTACACGCAGGTCGGCTGGCCTTCAAAAGTGTGACGACGCTTTGGCGCCATATTTTGTGCGACGAAGTGAGTGTTCTGCTGACCGAGAATGCGTGACGTGGGGAAACCGAGTGATAGTGCCAATGTCTCTTCGTGGGAAAGTGCTATCGTTGTTGCATGAAGGCCATCCTGGAATGGCATATATGAAAATGCTGTCTAGAGGCCACATGTGGTGGCCCCGCCTTACGCAAGACGTTGAACAAACAGTGAAAGAATATGTCACATGCCAGTTGACCCAAAATGCAGCACCCAAAGTTCCTGTAATGTCATGGGGAGTGTCTAGGCGCCGGGTGTGCACTTGAATTTTGCTCATCGTGACCAGCATTCGTTTCTAGTGCTAGTTGACTCCTATTCAAAGTGGGTTGAAGTGTTTGTCATTTTACATCAGCACTTTTTGAGACGTTCATGAGTCGGAATGACATTCGGCACACTTAATTGCCTCCTTATCACCCAGCATCGAATGGCAGCACGGAGAGTTGTGTACTGACTTTAAAAAAATCTTTTTAAGCAGGTCATGGATGAACAAAGAAATGGGCAGATGAAGTCTCTCCAGCACCGGATCGACCAGTTCCTATTCAATTATAGGAACACGCCAACAGGGGTCACTGAAGACACACCGGCCTAGCTATTCTTATGGTGGAAACCTAGGACAAGGTTGAGCCTTCTCCATCAGGATATCGAGCAAAGGATGAAAGAAAAACTTAAGCGAACAAATCAGTTGGCAAATCAGCGACGAGGTGCATGGAGGGACTTCGAGGAAGGAGAAAGCGTCCATGTACAGGGTCTACGACCCGGGGAAGGGGAGTGGTTGAGCGGCAAGGTAAATAAACGTGCGAGTTCAAGCACTTATGTGGTCGGGATAGGGAACGAAGAGCAGTACGTTCATGTTGATAATCTGCGACCGCGAACATTCCAGGACTGCTTCCCACAATCGGTTCATGCACCATCTCCAAACCCGCCAGCATGTAGCCAAGACATTGTGTCTCGCACGTCTCAAGCTGCACACCCTGTAAACGATGGCGGAGCGCAAGAGACGGTTCAGGCGCTGTCTCCAAACACCGAACTGCCAGCATGTAGCCAAGACATTGTCTCTCTCGCAGGTCTCTAGGTGCACACCCTGTAAATGACGAAGGTGCGCAAAAGATGCCTGACAGCGATCAAGTAGGTGAGAAGGCAGTAGCTACCGACAAACAGGCCACCCCTCCGGACCCATCGTCTGCACATCGCCATCTTTCCAACAGGAGCTTCGACGCAGCACCTAGCAAAGTCGACCGCCCGACCACTACTAAGAACACTATGGGGGGGAAGGGAGTGTCGTGTCATCACCTTTAGATAGAACCTTTAGTGGCACTCTGCCGTCACTGAAGTCTTGAATTGTGTGTCTTAGATAGAGCGCACATGCCTGTGTGTGTGTGTCTGTGATGTCACTGATTAGCAGCTCTGTATAGCTGTATAAGACGGCCACGTAAGTGCCTTGTGGTTCTTTTCCATTGTATTGGAAGTGGCAATAAACATGTGTTCTGGCAAGTAGGCTGCTGCGTACTTGCAGACACAACACTGCCGAGCGGCAGCAGCATCAAGCCTTGGACGTGATGTGCACTTCCAGGCATAGTGGCGAGACTGGCAGGGCTGCAACCCCTCTGGTAGGCACAAGGTTCATGTGCGACACGTGCCTAAGAGAATTTGACACAAAATGTGGCTTGAGTCTCTATAAGACTCGGATGAAACATAAACAACCAGTAGCAATCTCAATAGAGGTGTCTGAGTTGAACTGTCCTAGTGACTGCACGAGAAGTGCAGATTGCATTTCAGAGGAACAAGTGAGTGAGGAACAGTGCATTCAAGTGAGCGTTCTCATATAATGGAATAGTCAAACCAAACACCCAATTGTGTGGCTTCAATGGTGGATTATGGCTTGAACTCTAGCACTGACATAGATGTCCTGAGCAGGCAAGATAGCAGTGCTACACCTTCAGCCACCTCCGACTCGCCAGCACCAGATGAGACTGCACCAGTGACTGCACGCAGATTATCCCAGAATTCTGGAAAAAGATTCCAGAATTGAACATTCAACACAATCAAGTCTCACCAAAGATTGCTGGCATACAGAAACCTGGTACGGGAAACCCAAACGATTGAGAACAGCTGCACCCTCTGGAAGTCAGCAGCATGATGGGAGTGAGCCTGGAGAGGTTATCCATGATGAAAATCAAGAAGAGGAGGACCTAAGGCAGAAAGTAAAGGATGTACTTTGCAACCTTACAAGTAAATCACCTCCTCGTTCATACCAAGCTGTGGTACATACCTGCGGGAAATTGCCAAGTGCTTCTTGGAGGACCAGGATATCTCATCTACACTTAATGCTTATCTGAAAGAAGTGTTTGCTGATGATAGAGCACTGACATCGACAGCACCTAAACGGCCACTTGGAGAGAGGAATCGAAAACGAAAGAAGAGAGAGTATGCAGAAATGCAAGAATTCTACTGAAAGAAATAATCTCTGTGCCAGGATGGTCCTTGATGGTCAAGCTACCCCAGCAGTTGAGTATCCTCAATCTTTCTTGGTGGAGTGGCAGCAGTTGAGAGACAGCTGCCCCTGCATCGGTAAAGGCCAATGTCTGAAGTCTGCTGTGACCATCAACCCACAGACATTGATCACAGCTTCGGATATAAAAACTTCAATGCTTGCAAGCTTCAGCACCAGAAGGTTTCTCTGAAAAGCGATTGAGGAAAGTACCAATGATGATTTTGACAGTCCTACTGAATTTATTGATGCTTCTGAAGAGGTTGCCTCTCTTTTTGTGCCAGGCTAGAACAATATTCAGTTAACTGGGGGCCTTGATGGCTTCCGAGCACAGGCCAATAACTATACCACATGTATTGGAGAGGTTTCGGCATAAATCTACTCCAGGCGGTTGTTGGCGGGCATTGAGTTAGACAAGAGACAATGGGCTTTTATCCTCTCCGATGAATGTGCCGAAAACATCTTGTTGGCAACAATAATAAATGAGGCTCGTCGCTCATTGAAACTGCTCTCAATGGCCACGCTTGATACAGTCAAAGCTTTCGATACAATTGCACATTGTGCTATACTTCTGGGGCAGCGGTGAAAAGGTGTGGCAGAAGACTTCCTCTCCTATGTGAAGAACTTCTATGAGACCGCTTCGACCATTCTTATGTTTCACTAAAAAAACTACTGGTGCATACAGCTGCTGGAGTTCAACAGGGTGACCCTCTCAGTCCCCTTCTCTTCAATCTAATAATCGATGAACTTCTTGAAAGGCCTCATCCCGAATGTGCATTTTGCAGCGGTGTTCTAAAAGTTTCTGCACTGGCTTTCACTGACGATCTTGTTCTGACTGCAGAATCGGTTCCAGTACCTAGGGTTCACCTGAATTGACTTGAAAACTCTTTGTTTGTAGGGGGAATGAAGGCAAATGCTACCAAATCCACATTGGTGATCCTGCCCTCTGGTAGAGATAATAAATTAAAGATCTGTGATGACATCATATTCTAATTGCTCGGAGAGGAAATCAAGCCTACCATGCTGTCAACCACTTGCGTTTTCAGCAAATGGGAGAACTCAAGGTTCAATATGTGAAGAGCTAATGACTCTCCTAGAGCAGCTGTCCAAAGCTTTGTTCAAGCCACAGCAGAGACTGGTCATTTGGCGCTTCCAGCTGTTGCAGTATTTGATGAGTCGTTTGACATTGGGCCCTGCATCTTCAGAAACACTTTTAACATTCGATAGAGTAGTTAAATCAGTGGTACAAAGATGGTTGGCTCTTCCCCAGGATGTGCCAATGGGTTTCTTCTAAGCATCTGTAGATGACAGAGGTTTGGGCGTACAATGTTTCTGGACAACAATCCCAGCTCTGAGGCTCAAGAGATATGCCAAACTAGCTGATGCAACTAACTCAGTCTGTGTTTACACAACTACAAAGAAAACTATCTCAGATGCAAGGGATCAGGCTGACAAACT
This sequence comes from Dermacentor albipictus, assembly GCF_038994185.2. NCBI lineage: Eukaryota > Metazoa > Arthropoda > Arachnida > Ixodida > Ixodidae > Dermacentor > Dermacentor albipictus. Next base: position 1,944,186 of record NW_027225575.1, on the reverse strand, counting down.
ATGCTTCCACAAAAATCAAAAGTTATAGTGTCAAAAAATTCTCTGGAATTTTGGGGATCTATGTCACAAACCATTCGATGAGAGAACATCGGTAGAACGCAAAAATGCAAAGGTATCAACAACCTGGCGTTTCTTAAAGGAAAGGAGTTCATGGACTTGGTAAAATTTCACATCGGATTCATGCCAAACCTCACCCACCTCAAGAGGGGAAAAGATGTCTCAAAACGTTGCAGAGCTGGCTGTGATTCAGATGAGTCCTTGGGTCACATCCTTTAGACATCACCGGACACACCATACTCGGATAACAAGACATGACATCTTGAGACATCTGGAGAAAAGGATCTCAGCAGTGGGACGGCAAGTGATACTAGAGCCAAATTTTAAAACATCCCACAATACACGTATCTGTGACCTAGTAAACAAAAGAGAAAACGAGCCAATGATACTAGATATTCAGGTAGTGGTAATACCAGTGCCTCTGTCAGATACTCACAATGCTAAACGGAATAAATACACGATCCCAGACTTGATCATACAGCCTTGTCCAATTCTGCAAACAGTGACCTTGAATTATCGTAGAGTATGGGTCACCGACAGGGTAATAATTTGAAAGTTTTACAATATTTTCAAAAATTACCTGCGGCAGACAGCATAATTCTAGCCCTGGAGCTGGATTATTCAAAGAGGCGGACATTACTCGCGCAATAAATTAAAACACAATCAAATAATTGAACGAAATTCCCTAAATAACAAATTAATTTACAAGACATAATGAAATTTACTAATTGTAGCCAGAGAGCTTGCAAGGCATATCCACTTGTAACAAACCTTGAGGATTCCCCTGGTTTCAAGATATGCACCTTCAAACTAGCAGTAAAAATGCACGATTTTACTTTTCTAACAAAGCGCTACTTTATGCATTGAAGCGGAAAAGTAACTGGAATGCCCATGTATTTCATTGCACCCTTTAGCATTGAATATCTCAAAACTGTCATTCTAAAAATTTACTCTAAGTGAACACACCTTGCGAACCCACCGGCTACAATTCATAAATTGCAATATGTGCCGTAAATTAATTAAGACAAATTTTTTATTATTTTGTTGAATGTGTGTTTCAATTTCTCGTTTAAGTAATGTCTGTCTCTGAATAATCCAGCTCATGGACTAGAATTAGCACCTGCCACAGGCTGTTTTTTAAAATTCTGTAACACTAAAAAAATGCTCACCTGTTTTAAGCCCTCTATTATCACAGCCATTCCAATAACACGTCATTGTGATTTTGAGTTTATCATAGGTTAATCTTTTTTTATCGCACAAATAGTCAGTTTCCATGACCGCCACAGCTTATAACTTGCTTCATACCCGCCGTGGTTGCTCAGTGGCTATGGTGTTGGGCTGCTGAGCACGAGGTCGCGGGATCGAATCCCGGCCACGGCGGCCGCATTTCGATGGGGGCGAAATGCGAAAACACCCGTGTGCTTAGATTTAGGTGCACGTTAAAGAACCCCAGGTGGTCAAAATTTCCGGAGTCCTCCACTACGGCGTGCCTCATAATCAGAAAGTGGTTTTGGCACGTAAAACCCCAAATATTATTATTATTATTAACTTGCTTCATAGACTGCATGAAAAGATCCTCAGATGCAAACATATTAGCTTATGACAACTGTGCAAAATAAATTTTTCTTAGAACTGAATTCATAAAACCGCAGAATTATGAAGCAGCCCTAATCGTAATTTTCTTCACAAGTTTCTTCAACAGTGGTTAGCTGAAACCTTTCAGGGCTTTAAAAGTATCCCGGGAAGACACTGGTTTGGAATTTTTTTTTTTCGTTTTAAGTACTTCTGAGTGAAACTTTCACCCATACTGTATTTTTGCACACTAAAAACAAATGTGCAATCGAGTTTTGCCTACCACAAATAGATATTAGGATTCTGAATTTTCTACAAATACTTTTTAGAATTTTCCTATCAAAAAGTTGCATTAGAGTGTGCAAGAAAACCATAATCGTAAATTTAGCTTTACCAGTAAAAAAGTTGACTTTTTGAAACTCAGCTTGTTGACAAACTTTTACTGCTTATACACTCACAGATGTGCTTAAATATAAGGTTTTTTGGCTTTTGTGCACTAACCAGAGTATAAGCTTTTAAATGAAGCAGGATACATTAGAATCCAACAACTAGGCCCAAACATATTGTGGCAAATAGTCCATTACGTAATGAAAAAAACTTGTTTTGGGAGAACAATGAAGCAAGCTTGAAAACATGTGAAAAATTTATATTCCACAATAAAAAGGCATAACTTTGCGTGAGTGATCCTAGGATCTACCAGGCATATAATCTTCATTGGTTTCTGTTCTGTGCTTTCTTTTCATGGCATACCGGAATGTTTCAGCATGCATTTGCTTCCTCTCAAATGTCACTAGCCAGTGCCAGTTCTTTTCTGTGGATCTTTCAAGGTTAATGCAGGTTCGGTTTAGTTCTTTCAGGACTGCTGCAGTTGCTCTCCTTGCCTGCATTGAAGCTTGCGACAGCTTTGGCCACAGCGGCTTCGACAGCAAAGGGCAATCGTGATTCTTTACCTTGTTTATTTATTTATTGAAATCTTTTTTATTTTTGGGGACCAGGGACCTAATGGTGGAGTCTAGGCTTTTATTTGGGCTTTGCCTAGCTGACAATGTTTAAGCAACTTTCTGTTGGAGAGGTGTGTAAATACAGGCAGCAAGACATTGGCCACATACTCTGGTAGGTTATGGCGGCGTTTTGGTGGGCTCCCCTGCTTTGCAATAGCCTTGTTATACTTGCACCAATGCTCGTCACTACTTGGCCAATGATCATGCCTTGGGTTTGCGTGTGCAGAAACTAATTAAATTATGGGGTTTTACGTGCCAAAACCACTTTGATTATTAGGCACGCCGCAGTGGGGAACTCTGGAAATTTCTATTACCCGGGGTTCTTTAACGTGCACCTAAATCTAAGTACACGGGTGTTTTCGCATTTCGCCACCATCGAAATGTGGCCGCCATGGCCGGGATTCGATCCCGCGACCGTGTGCAGAAACTGTGCGATAGAAAGTGGCCCAGATAGCTTTCTACATTCCTTCAATGTTGCTTTGGAGCGCTTTCAGAGCCCAGCCATAGTACATTGTGAGCTTTGTGAGGAGCTCGCCTGTAAGTTTTTCCTTTCCGCCAAGACTTGGCTTGTCTTCTACTTTTATTTGTTTCTGCAGGGGGTACCAAGGGCTATGCCCATGAGCTTATGCACATGAGTAATTTAATCCTATATAAACTTCTGCTTCCTGCAACCTATTAAATTTGTCACTGTCGCCATCGCACAGTGTAGTCGTGTAGCGAAGTCCACGCATTTGCAATGAGCGGCCGAAGAACATTTGTGCTGCCTCAACTTCAATTTGGGCAGGCTTGCTTGAACTGCTTTTTGACATGTGTGGCTGGCTCGCCACCACATGTACCTTAGGTCGCCTTCCTTGGGGCCAAGCTGGCATCCCAAACTGAAATTTGACAAAACAATGAAGTCAAGCACATAGCCTGTGAAGTCTTCAGTGACAGTTCCTACACGAATGTATGACAAGTGACCCCTGGTTAACCACATTTCGCCAGAGAAAACGGTGATGGTTCCTCTATTAAGTTTAAATCAGAGTAGAGTGAATCACAGTGTGCATGCACTTGCCTGTAACACTTGCGGTAGCTTTGAAAGAGGCTGGATTCATCTGCTTTTGGGTGCAAAATGGTTGCATTTGCAGGCAAAAATTGGGGGAGGCTGGATGGAAGGTGAAGGTAGAGCCTCACTACAAAACGGACATGGGCACTAGAATCCCAGATCTTGGTCTTACAAGGGAGAACTAGTCAGTGATCCTAGATGCACAGGTTGTTGGTACACGGTTCCCCCTTTCTGATGCACATGCAGCCAAATGCTCCAAATACAGTGAACCCTCTTTACTCGGACAAATTTCTGCAGTGGCTGACAAGCCTCCTTTAGTAACTTCAATCAAAAAATTTCAGGGGGGTCTGGTCCAAGAAAAGTTTTAGGTCACTGATTGACTTGGGGCTAAATAGAAACAACGTTAAAATAATTGCAATACGGTGTTTGCAGGGTTGCCTCCTGTGCTTCATGGCACACCACTGTATGACCACCATCATCTGATGGGCGAAGTTAGCGCTCAAGCCCCGCTTGCTCATCTTCCTTAGCTGTATTCATATGGCATTTCGGTAGCACTGCCTTTCAGTGCCCAGTTCTTTGAGTGTTATCTGACATTGGAAGGTGTCCCGTGGCCAGATAGAGGATCCCTCTCACCAGGGCCAGCCTTACTCAAGAGTTAAAGAGAAAAAAAAAACAAGAAAAAAAACGAAGAACAAAAAAACCTTGAAATGTGTTCTTATGCATGCCTCATAATGAGGTATTTGAAGTAAAAAACTATAATTAAGGGCCATTTGAGCATTGCCTGTGATGCAGCATGAGCAGCAAGCATGTTAACCTCGAATGCTTGGTGCGCCACATTCCTGCCTTCACTTATCCATGATCATCACAATTTAGGAAACGTTTCCCTGCAATGCTATATTCCCGATTTCGTTTGCCGATGCTGACATGATCGCTGCAAACTTTGTGCACTATTGAGACGTTCACCAGCATTAGGCTTAGGATGGTGAACCACCATTCCAGTTACTGCAACTGCTTTTGCATGTCCCAAAAGGGACTGCTTCTGACATGTGGCAGACATGTATAAAATATTTTGCTGTACTTCATTTGCATGACACTCAATTGCTGCTTCTTTAGTATACAAAAGCAACAGAATGTTGACGCACATTGTTCTTGTCACATCAGTGGTCAACCGCAGCAAATCAGTGATGGTGCTGGCACCGGCCACAACTTCGGTGTCCTCGGTTGCTGCAGATGTCTCCGGTGGCAGGTCATGTGCATTTGGTCAACACCTGCATCTCTTTCAGCAGAGATGTGCCGTCCTGAACTTCTGATGACCTCTAAACATTGCACCAAACTCCGCCAATTCTGCTCCAAGCAAGATAACGAATGATGCATGCACCTTTGTATAGCAAGTGAATTCCCTGGCGTTCAATATGAAGGCAAACTCGCCCCTTGTGACACGATTCCACCAATCGAACCCGTGTATTTAGTATTTTTGAGGCATCATGACGTCACTGTTGGGGGACATAGAAATGTTTTTCCACCAAAAAGGGCTTGTAGAAGCGTGTATCTTTTTAACATGACCAAAAAGGCCGTGCTACATTAACATGGTCCTCACTCAGTGCGGTGTTGAATACAACTGTTTCTGAGGCACTTTGGTGAGCGAAAACCGTCGAAAAACTCATTTTAAAACCTGATAACTCAAGAAATGTGAAATTTCTGGCTGTAAAATTTCAGAAATATATTGTATTCTTGAGAACATATAGTTCACGAAAAAAAAAAAAAGACTTTTTGGCCAATTATCGCCCCTGCAAACCAGTCTCCCCTTAGTATGTGCATGCCGTGCCCTCTGGCACGATACGCATCTGTCGAACAACATGGCTAAGGCTCTGCAGGTTTTGCTGTGGAATGCTAGTTTTGCATCAGTGTGCTGCTTTGAATCAGCATTCTTTCTGGAACATGGACACATCGACATGACAGAGAGCTATCTACTGGTAGATCGTCAATCGCAGCATGGGATGTCATCGACAATGGACCTACTAAAGGAGCAGTGCGACGATTTCTTCAGATGGCGCAGCACGCATCTTTCGAACATGGCTAAGGCTCTGCTTATGTCTATGCAGATACATTGGTTGCTGCCCAAGTTTTGTTCGTTTTAAAAGTGACGACCAAGTTTTGTTAGTAGTGCCATGCCCTGGCATATGTTTTCTTCTTTGCCAGTGTTATTCTCTGATTTCGCTTCTCTGGTCTGGAGACATTGAGGAAAACCCTGGGCCAATGAATGCTCAAATGCTGCAAGCAATTCTAGAGAATCAAGCTGCCTCAGAACGTAAAATAGATACTATTAAGGAAGAAATCACTGAATTGAACACCTCTACAGAACGAATAAGGGGGAATTAACAAATGAATCGAAAATCTAGAACATATTGTGCAGCAACAAGCTGGAAAGCTTGCAGACTATGAAAACCAAAGTCAGCGCAATAATCTCTTGGTTTTTTGGCGTTCCTGAAAGTGAAGGGGCCTCAGTGATTGAATTAAAGAAAGCCACAGCAGATAAACTGTTTAAAGAAACACTTGGTATGGAAATTGAAACGACTGAAAAAATTCACCGGCTTGTCCAAGTAAAACCAGAAAGGACTAGGCCCATAATTATGAAGTTTTATAATTATCGCAAGAAAGAAAGTGTTCTACAAGACTGCAAGAAACCGAAAGGGACATCCATAACCATTAGTCATGACTATGCCGGAGAAACAGTAGAAATAAGGCGCAAGCTATGGAAAAGTTCAGCTTCAGAAAGGGCTAACGGTGCTAAAGTTAAGCTGGTGCATGATAAAATTAGAATATATGGCCGCTTATATGGGTGGGATAGCAACCAAGACGAACAATATTTGTACCAAAGCCACAACGATAACAGACAACAGAGGGACACCGCCAGGGCTGCTGCCGCTGTCTTGCGCAGTACGCAGGAAAATCCCACCTCGTTTGACGCACTGGCAACATCGGAGTCATCACCGCGGGCACAGCTCCGGATTCTTCTATTGAATGCAAGAAGCATTGTAAATAAAGGAACCGAACTTCAACATATTTTGATTTCGAGAAGCCCACATGTGGTGGCCATAACTGAAATGTGGCTGCACAATGGTGTGACCGATGACTACATTGTGCCGGAAGGCTACAAGATGTTTCGGTCAGACAGAGACTCACGAGAAGGCGGAGTTGCTATAATAGTGAAAAATTTTATTGTGGCCTCAGCAGTTGAAGAAAATGCCCCAGAAACAGTCTGGTATAAACATTTCAAACACTGTATACCTTGTTGGGGTCGTGTATAGACTACCCACTACAGTACCCAAGTTTCTGGACAAATTTAATGGTTTTCTTTGTGGCCATGTGAATGGAAACACCAAGCTTATACTGACCAGATACCTTTACCTACCACATATTATTTGGGATGCTTTCTTGCCTGGTCATGTTGAGACTGACTGTAGTGAAAAGTTGTTGGTAATAATGTTTGCTCAGAACCTAAAGCAAATAGTCGGTGAACGTTCAAGAGTAACTTCTTCGCTTACGTCGATATTGGACTTAGTGTTCCCATCAAATAAAATAGATGATTATGAGCTGTTGATGATGTTGCTGATCACAAAATGGTTTCTGTCACAAAATGGTGTGACAGAAACAAAATGCTGATCACAAAATCGTGTGTCGCGAACTAGATCTTAAAAGACTGTACAGGTGAAGGATTGCGCGAATGCAGATGATACTTTTATTCTTGGCAGACTAGGGTATTCATTTAGCCAATTTTAGCATATATCCAAGCAGGAAACCAGAAGAAATATGGCAGTGCTTCACAGGTATAATCAAACATTGCCTTCACGAATTCATTCCTTGCAGAGTGAAGAAAATAAACAAGCGTACGGTAATCCCTGGATAATGCAAGATAGTGTTCATAAGAAGCGAAAATTAAATAGCCTGCATAAAAGAAAGTATCAATCAACAGAAATGGCATGTGCACGAAGGGAACTGAACGATGCACTGTTGGAATCTAAGTACTACTTTTTTAATTGAAAGCTCAGTACCTTTCTTAAACATTTGTATATAAATTCTTGGCTTTATATGGCTGATAGGTAGGACAAAATTATGGAACTAAAATCTGGTAATGAAATTCTGACTCAAAAGGCTGACCTTGAAGACAGCCTGAACAGTTTTTTTTCAGTCATTTTTCAATCGACGCAAAAGTGACCAGGGAGACGTGGGTACAGCATGCTACTTATCTGAATCGATTGGAGATATTATCAGCCAAGAAGGATTACTTGAACAATTTCTGTCTCTTGATTAAAAAAAAAGGCGAGTGGGCTCGATGAAACACCCACCCCCTTTTTTATGAAGCGTTATGCAGAGTGGTTATTACCTTACTTGAAAATTATTTTCCAAAGATCCCTTTGTACTGAGACTCGGTACCATGTGACTGGAGCAAAGCTTTAATTATTCCCGTGTTTAAAAGTGGTGATCAATTCTCAGCAAACAATTACCAACCGGTTTCACTTACATCAGTTGACTGCAAAACATTAGAACACGTCATAGCTAAGCACATTATCACGTTTTTGGAAAGCAAAAATTATTTTTAGTCTTATCAGCATGCTTTCAGGAGCGGTGTTTGAACTACAACGCAGCTTATTGAAACGATTCATGACTTTGCGACTGCTTTAGACATGCAACAACTTGATGTCATAGATTTTGCTAAAGCTTCCGATAAGGTGCCTCACGATAGATTCACGATTAAACTCCATCTTGCCAGACTTGGTCAATCTGTGCTGTGTTGGATCGAAGCTTACATGAAAGATAGGAAACAATGGGTGAAAATGTTGTGTCTGGTTCACTAGAAGTATTTTCAGGAGTTCCGCAGGGCTCAGTTCTTGGGCCATGATTATTTTTGATATATATTAAGCATATTGCAGAGATAGCAAAGCCTCCTGTAAAGCTCAAACTATTTGCAGACGATTGTTTAATTCACGCACAAATAGCTAATGGGGATGATCTAAAAATTAACCAGTGTCTACAGCGTTGCACTTGTGGTGTCAAACTTGAGGAATGGAAATAAAGGAGTCAAAGTCAACAATTACCCACATTTTGAAAAACGAAAAGATAATTCCATTTGAATATCACATCAAGAATCACGCCTTGTTGACAGTAGATACTTTCAAGTACCTTGGTGTTACGATTAAGAATAAATTAAAGTGGCATGCCCATATTGATAGTATGTGCTTAAAAACATCACGGATGCTATAGTTTCTAAGGAAAAAACTGCCGGGCGCCAGTAGGGATGTAAAACTTACTGCTTTTAAGATGCTTATACGACCGATACTTGAATATGCAAGTGTTGTAAGGAGTACTCATCAGAAAATATTGAAAAATGAGTTAGAATACACCTTGCAGTCAGTTTTATATGTTCAAATTACACAAAGGATGACTCAGTTGCAGCGATGTTAAGAATGTGTGATTTAAGATCGTTAAACAAATGCAGGCTTAAAAGTAGAATTAAGTTTGTTTTTCAATTGATGAAAGGCGATTTTAGTATTAACAAAAATGACTACTTATTATTGCCTGGGAAATAAAGTGAGAGGGCGAATCATACACGAGTGCTTCAGCCTTATTTCGCTCGAACGAATGTGTTTCAGAATTCATTTTTTCCCGATGCAATTGAGGCGTGGCACGGGCTTCCGAAAGATGTGGTCAATACAAATGATGTTTCTGAATTCATGTGTTTACTTGATGCGCATTTATGTCATTAATTCTGATGATTAGTTTGAGCTTCAGCTACTGTTATTGTTATGTGTCTTTTTGTTTGGTTATATTACCATATTTACTCGATTCTAACACGCCCTCGATTGTAACGTGCACCCGTTTTCTGTGACCAAAAAAAAAGAAAGTACAATACTGCGCATCTCGTGCTTTCATATAGAAGTATTATTTTCTCTAATTTGTAAAAAACAGATTTATTCCCAATACACTAAAGTTGCGATAAATAAAAACACGCATGGAAGCGGCATACCTTGCCGCCAAGATTTTCACAGCGCCGGTACGAGTTGCATGGGGCAATAGATATCACTCGTCGTCGCTATTGGATAACTCCTTATTGCTATCAATCCAACCAAAGTATTTCATCTTCGGTGCCGCCCATGGCATTCGAAATCCCACACTTTTTAAAGGCTTTGTTGACCATGGCAGACGGGATCGTGCACCATGCATCTTTCACTCATGCAGCGAAGTCCTGCAGCAAGGCCCGCTTCATTTTATTGGCGGGCATGAATTCGTGGCAGCCACTGACAAGCCATTCAGTGTAGAGCACCCAGATTCTATCTTTCACTGGCGTGTTCAAACAAACATCGAGTGGCTGGAGCTGTGATGTCTTGTCGCCGGGTGTCACAACAAGGTCGGTGCTGCATGCAGCCAGCTTGTCCTTGATACACTGGTCAAGGTGGCACCTGAATGCGTCGAGCACAAGCATTCCACACAGACCCAAACTGCTGCCGGGTCTCTTCTGCCAAACGTTATCAATCCAGTCAGCGACCAAGTTCGTGGTCATCCAACCTTTTTCATTTGTGCTCACAATCACGCCACTCGGAAACACGATTCCTTTCGGGAGCGTCTTCCGTCTGAAGATACGAGGGCAGCTTGTGCCCATCCGCAGTGCAACAAAGCATTGTGGTGACTAGTTTTTTTTGTGGCCAGAAAACAAAATGTGCACTTGCTTCGCCCCCTTCTTTTCAATGGTTGTGGTGGCAAGCATGTCAAAGTACAGTGGCGTCTGATCGGCATTTCCTATCTGTCCGAAGTGGTAGCCGCTTCTATGGTGCAACTTCAAAACGTACTGCTAAAAACTGTGCCATTTCTCTTCATATTCTTCTGGCAATTTTTTGGTGTATCCCTGTCCATTTTCGAAGAGAAAAGCCTTTTCTTTTCATAAAATTTGATAGCCAGCACCTGGTCGCTTTGAAGTCACTCTGCCTTAGTCCTTTCTGTAGGGCTAACTGCATTGCCCGTACTTTGAGCAGATCGGTCGTCACAGGCCGCTGTGCCACTCGCTGCTCTTGCACATATTCCACGAGCAGCTCTTCTGTTTTAGCAAAGCGGCCCTGCTTCGGTCCACTGAAACCCTTCCTTGTTGCTTTGCTGGTGAAAATATACTGCTTCTGTTTGCGCCAGTACCACATGCAAGTTTCGGGAACTCCGAACACCCATGATGTGGCCCGATTTCCGTCCGTCTTCGCGCACATAACTTTCCTTTTAAATGCGGCATCATGGTGGACTCGGCGTGTCTTTGCAGTCGGTGCTTCCACGCTGATTGAATAAACGCAGAAAATGGGAAGACAGGCAGTAGACTAGGTTACACCAGAGCCTGGTTACATGTACAACATGGAGGTATGCACATGGAGGAAGCTACGGCAGCTAGGCTAGAAGCACATATGAGGCGGCCATTTTTTAAATGCCGATGGCGATATGGTAACGCAAATTCAGGGTCATACTCGATTCTAATGCACATGCAATTTTTGGACCCCTTTTATCCGAAAAAAAGGTGCGCGTTAGATTCAAGTAAATACGGTACTTATTTTATAAATATATGTACATAAGTGTGTGCGTATGTGTGAACTGTGTGCAGAATGTTCTCCCTCCCTGTAATGACCTTCAAGAGAGGGTTAACAGTATCTCTAAATAAATAAAATTAAAATACACCTTGTTCTACTGCAGCTGCAGTTTAGCATTCATTTCCTTTGAGATTCAACATATCCACATATTTCTAATGCATCAATGTTCCTTCCTGTTCATTTGCACGACCTTTCTCCATTTGGCTTTGAGACTGTTTTTTCACACTTTTCTTTTGGACTTTTTCTTGCTGTTGATTAATTGGTGCAAGTGCAGTTTATATATTGCATAATATCTGCTTTACACTTACTAATCCCGATTTCAAGGTGAACAGCAAAGTTTTCATCTCAGTGGTGACGTTGAAAATCTTGTCCAATTTGTCGAGGCCATGGTTTTTTTCAACATCTCCACTTAACTGCAGCAGCGACAATTATTTGAACACATCTAGAGGAATAAAGGGCATACAGCATTCAGTAGAATTGCAAGAGCAAAAACATTGCTTTGTAGGCTTGGCAAATGCCTTTTTTTCACTAACCTAAGTAAAAAAGAAATAAGAATGATGCTGTGGGTGATGTCACCAAGTTTACTAAACTGCTACTTTGGGTCGATGCTTCTTATGCGAAAGCAAAATGTCCCAGGGTTGGCAGCAAGCCAATGGTAGCGTGAAGACCAGGAACTGGAGACACTGTGTCCCCATATGTAAAGGGTGCACACGTCTGTGCGAGCACAATGGCAGGAAAGGTAGGCACCAAGTGATCTACTGCACATGTCACTGCAGCCACATGATCCATCAGGGCTGTGCAGGATCCATAGCAGAGTGCAGCCAGTAAGTGCAACACCTCTGCAAAAGAAGCACAACGATTAGGAAGATGCCTCGGGCAGTGTTAATGAGTCCCCTCTGACATTAATAATCAGAGTGGACTTGGTGGTAGTAATGCTAAACTCTGATGCTGAGCAATTGAATGCCAATCACAGGCTACACAAGAAATGCTGCCCAACTTTGCTGCAGATAATAGATGAAGACAACGGTAGCAGTAAGAAAATTGATGTTTTAAAGCTTTGAGTACTACCTGATATTCAAATAGCACATCTACAGGCTGAGAGTATGACTTAAGGGCTTTTCCAAAAGTAGCCTAAGTTGCCCACAAATGCACTCTCACACACACTATAAACAAAAAAGTTGAATAGGAGTATCAGTGGTGCTTAGGCAATGACATTTGAGCAAGCCTTGCATTCATCATGTGGATCAACAAGAAAACGAAGCTTTAGAGAAGGTGAGAAAATATTTTGAAAGCATGGATTGATGGGCTACAAGGCTATCCAAGAGAGCCAATTGAAATCCGACAACAGACGTATTTCAATATAACACAGACCTTAGAATTAATTATATGGAGTCTACCAGAAATGCACAAGGGCTTAACTTTTCTTTTTTTTTTCTAGCTCTAATCTGAAACAGAAATTGCATTAAGAGATTTGAAAACAGGCTAATATTAAGCAGCTGAGTAGAGCACTCATCTAAGTGGCTATTACCTTCACCATCAAAAAAGAGCTACAAGAAAATTTAGCTATTTACTTATTCAGCCGCAGGAAATTGATATACTTGATTAATTAATAGCTTTTACCACGATAGCGTTAAGGGCCCCGTGTTGCAGAAAATTTGGAGCCTGCAACTGGCATACCATGTCGGACGTCTTTTCGGTATAAAGATTTTCGAACCACCCATACCCAGGCCCCCCCATGTGGCGCAAGGAAGTTACTGAACTAACTGAATTTCTCAATCTAAAATATGTAGAAAAATCGTAAAGTAAGGCTTACACACAACCTCCTAGCGTTGGATTGTAATTTGAATATACGAGAAAACAATTCTGTTACGCAAAAACTCAAACCTATTTTCCAGCGTTTCTATCATTCATAGACTGACCACGGCGCCCGCTATTCGCGCGCGCCGGCGCGTGAGCATCTCGGGGGCCATGAAGTGGCACGCCCGGTTCCTTGCAATATCTCCAGATGACACTTGCCTCCGCAGCATCGCGGCCCGCGCAAGAGGCCGCGTTTCCACCAGAAAGCCAGCCTTCGTGTATAGTGTTCGCCATGAGAATTTCTGGGTAAACCACAGAGTTTCTAAATAAATACCTTAGAGGAAAATGTGGCTCTAGTGTCTACGAGGGCTCTCCTGAGCGTTGCCTCAACCTACGTGGGAATGATGGGAAGTACAGGCTTCGGATTGACTTCGATCTTTAGACCGGCTGTGTTTGATTAAGGCGCAATAAATGAAGCTACAGTCAAATATTATCAAGTAAAATCTAATTTGATTTCTGCAGTATCTTATATAATGCACAACACATTACATAAGCTTAGTATGACATTGAAATTGGAGCACGGTTTGCCGTGCTTCAATTGCCGTGTCGGCTCAAGGGCCCACCAGGGTATGCATTCTTCCGCAATTCTGTTCCCGATTTAGCGCCAGAGAATGATTATTTTCACACCCGCAATAACAACTGCGAATGTACTTATATAAGAATACTCATCAAGTATTTATGGAAATAAAAATATTGTATTGTGAGAGAGTATTGCGCCTTTGAGAGAAATGCTACAAGTGTCGTCTGCTACGATGCCTGCTCGCTGCGAATGCGATATTTTTCTCGCGGACTACAGACACTAGCAAACTCTCTCGCTCTTTCGAAAGGCTGCGTCAGCTGTCACAATTGCTGAATGTCTTCGAGTACTTTTAAGCACATCTGCTGCAGTGCTAGCTAGGACACTTGTGACCTCCTAAGAGTACATTCTAAACAAAGGTTACACCCTTCGGGGTGTATATCTGCCACATAACAATAAATAATTGTCACCTGCTTTGCTTGCATTTCCTTTCTTGAAAACGCCGCGCTCGCTACTTTCCTGCTGGAAATGCTGTCATGCTGATAACGCGTGTGCTGTTCGTTACTGGGAAGTAGCGGGCTCGCAGCGTTAAAGAAAGGAAATGCGGACACGACAGACAACGTTTATTGTTGTGTGGCAAGGTACGACTCAAATGGTGTAAACTTTTCTTAGAGTGCATGCTTCCTTATATTTTATGTTGACATACCGCTTCTGAAGCGGCCGCCAGCAGCTGTTATGGCATGGCTTTGCACTTACCCATTTTTTTAGACAGCAGACTACAGACAGGAAGCAGCAACCTTTCCTACCACAAGTAAGTTTGTGTTTCAAAGTCCTAAAACACACATTTAAATGCATATAAAGGAGCAACGCATAATGAAGCTCTCAATAAAGTTTGATTGTCAAGCCCCTGGAAGTACAACTGTCTGCCTTCCTTTTGCTCTTCTGAAGTTTCATAAAGCATGTAACGCTACAGCGCCAACCTAACACATCTAACAAGCCAAGGTCAAATTGGTCAAAACACATTCTTTCAAAGGTTATGATGTGATCGCTTTCTTGCCAGGGCTTTGACACCACACCGTGACACCAACATAATCCCAGCTGCTGGCCCAGCGCGCTATAGCCACTTCGAGCAACAGAACAAAGGCAGATAGATTTGCGTCACACTGTCCCACTGCGGGTTATAGCAATTGCGCTTGGAGCGAAACAAAAACTGCCAAAAAATACCTGTAGACTAGTTCGCCAGTCAACAAAATGCCAATCCATAGCCTGTACTTCCTATCATTCCCATGATGGTTGAACGATCACAGCACCAGATTTCCCTCTAGTTATAGTAATATGAAACTCTATGCGGTAACCATTACGGTTACATATGCTGCAGTTGTCGGGAAGCATGAGAAGCAGTCAGGGATCTTTGAATGCTATTGCATTCGACTCTTAAAGGCGAAGCTTAAGTGTCCTCCACATTTTGCCATGCTATCAAATATAAAAAATGAAAATTCTACTATAAGCAACTCCATGCACTGTATTATTTAAATGTGGTACTTTCCTTTTTGGTCATTTTGTCAACCTCCGGCATGCCAATAGCCTCAAGAAAAAGAACCTCAACAGACATTACCCTAAAGTGAACAATGCAAAACGTGCACAGTGGTTCCCAATGACAGCAGTAAACACTTATTATTTCTCCATTCTAATTATAGCCACAGTTAATATCCCCTATGCTTTTTTTTTAAATTTAGTTTTCTGTTTGCTCATATGGATAATGCAGAAACACTTTTTGTGGTGAGTAGTTTTCCCTAGGACAAAGGTGCATAGTCAACCTCACCTGACCAACAGAACATCAGTGTTAACTGTTAATGCTTAAACACAGCCTTTAGAAGTAGCTGTGTTCTTGAAAAGAAAGTAACACAGACAACACCCAGGAGCTCAGGCAGGTTCAACCAAGTATGGGTGACATAGTGGACTTTCCACACCCTATTACTGCTTTGGAATGTCACCATAAATGCAGAAAGACAAGAATGGAGGTTGTACTAGAAGTCAAAACACTTTCAGCTCAATAGGACATGTATGCAATCCTCACATTTACGGAGTAACTGCGCTGTTGCACCGAGTATTGCATTGGCTAACAACAACCTCACCAAAATCCACTGTTACTTTTTTTGTCATGGTCTAATATTTAGAAGTTGAAAATGGGTAGGACACATATTGAGTCAATAAATTTTTTATTTTAGTCTTTGCATGTTTGAATGAAATCACAAATTATTTTAGTGCCCAAGCTTTTAGAGCAAAAGCTCGAGGTACAACACCCAGGGTCAATCTTGGCGCATGTTCGACCTTCAGCTGCCGGCACGCAAGTATGAAGGTGTGACGGCACATCACATGATCTGCTATGAAGAGGTGTTGCAGCTGCGTTTGCTCGAGCCTTGCCGCTGTGTACCATGTGACTAGGTGAGGGTATAAAGGGCTAAATACAGTCCCACGAAGCGCGAGCGCATGCACACACTACATCACATTGGTGAGAACAACAGCATCTATACTTTGATCGACGGTTCGACACACTGGCACAGCCAACGTAACCAGACACCACCAACGCACTCCAACGCGCCCGGTGTCGAGCAACACTTGCCTGCGCGCTGATAATGTTGGACTATAATTGCGCCTTAACAGCTGCTTCGGCAGCACTTGGTTGCTAAGTCTCACCATGGACGAAACACGCAGCGGTGCGAGCGCATCAACTCTTCGCCGTAGGTGACAGGTCGAGTCTGAGCACCCTGCCGATATAGCTCACCGTAAAGAAGCACTGAAGAACCGCTTCTAACCCTGCTTAACAGAGCTAGTTAGTTAAATGTGGTTTAGTGGTGCAAAAGTGGCTAAGCCTATGCTGCGCCAAACACGAGGTGTTTTAATATCCAATTTAGGAAAAAGGCTCTGTTAATCTATATTTTAAGTAAAAAGCCAGTGCCATCTAGAAATTTATGCACATCATTTAATGGGACTATCGAATCATCTCCTAAAATTAAAGCAGGGTGTAAAGGTACGTGTAGTTGATATAAGTTGTGCAAAAGGTTTTGTCTGTGTACTTCTATATGTGTACATGTCACTAATATATGCATAACTGTTAGTGGTTTTTCGCATTTCTCGCATGTTGGTGCGTCTTCTTTCGTAAGTAAATAATTTTGTGTGAGGTGTGTGTGACCAATGCGTAGTCGGCGTAAATCTACTTCAAAGAACCGTTCCTGGTGGTTTACAGAATGGTTCAAGTTTAGTAAGATTCGGGTTCAGGTTTAGTAAAGGTTTAGTAAGATCTAGCTTGTTGTCTGTACAATGGTCCCGTTCGTGTTGCCATTTTGACGTTAAGGCCTTGCTAATTGCACGGACACTACCTTTATATGAAAGTGTTGTGTTTGTTACGCCTTTGTACACTGCTATCGATGCACATGTATCAGCTGCTTCGTTAGCCGGTATCCCAACATGGCTTGGGACCCAGCAGACACGAATTGATCTCCCGTATTTGTTAAGCACACCCATGTTTAAAATATTTCCTAGCAGCAGTTCACACACAGATTTCAGATGTAAAGCCTTTGATGTACTTATGGAATCAGTGTATATGACTATTTTTGTGTTTGTCAATGATAACCTTTTTAACTGCAACCCATATAGCATAAACTTCAGCAGTGAAAACAGAGGCATGTTTTGGCAATCGAATACTTGTTTCCCAATTTTCCATTACGGCCCCCACACCTGCGTGTTCTTTTGTTTTTAGAGCCAACAGTGTAAAATTTCACGTTATTCTGATATTTGGCCTGAAGAGCATGGAATTCCTATATAATGTGTTCGTATGGTGTGTCTCTTTTCTTCAGATGTGTTAATGTCTCCTCACATAACTGTGTGAAATTGTACCACAGAGGCAACCATTGTGGTTTTTTGGCAACCTGGAAGATTTCAGAGGAATGTCATAATCCTGACAACATTCCTCACATCACAGGACAAGCAGCCTAATCATGTTCGGTTGATTTGTATAGCGTAAGCGTGAGTTGCATTGTGCGATGATGCAGCATATTGACGCGTGTACTTATCTTTATCGGGCGACCACGTTTCGCCGCATAACAACTGTAATCGCACAGCGAGGGATGCATCCGACGTTTCTGGAAAGTTATCGATGCTTCTACCCGGCTGTCTGTTGTCGCCGAACCTTGTGTTATCTGATTTCATCGCGTAACGCGAATGGTGTAGAACTTTGTGGAAGGCACGCGGGTCCGAACGATTAGTCTGGAACATACGACGACTGCTCTATAAAAGCCGACGCGCTTGACCCGCTGATCAGATTTTCGACGATCGCCGAGCGTGTTCGCCGCTATCGTTGTGCTATAAGTGTAGCCTGTTTTGTGGGCACAGGTTCGCCCAATAAAAGTTAGTTTTGTCGTTCACAGTATTGCTACTGTGTTATTCAACGTCATCACCACGTGACAATATGTGTTGCAGTGATGACTGATTCCCGAGTACGAAGGAGAAAGTGAGGAACGCTCTGCACTGCTGTAAGGAAGGTTCATTACATTCAACGTATCAACTTGGGACAGGTGGTGTTTTGTAGGCACCACTTGCCACTCGCAGTCGAAGGTTATGCACTGGATCAAGTCATCAAATGCAAGACTGTCTGGCTGAGCCATAAACCATGCAGTCGTTGTCTAGAAGGTTACGCACAAGAGACCAGTATATACGTAATAGACATGTTTGGTCAGAACCCCAGTGCTTATGGGATAACACTCTCAGAATATTTAACGCTTTATTTGTCTTAATTTTTGTTGTCTTTATATGGGCAAGGAAGTTTAGTTTTTTGTCAAAGATTACTTCCAAGAATTTATATTCTTGTTTTACCAGCAGTACCACATCATTCAACTTTAAAACGAGGTCTAAGTATAATCCTCGTTGTGAGAATAGCACCGTAAGTTTTTTGAATAGAGAAGCAGAAGCCATTTTTCTCAGCCCATTGTACGAGCTCACTTTTTGTGATCTGGAGCTGCCTTTCACATGTTGGTAAATTTGAGGCGAGACATGATATTTGCAGATCATCGACGTATATGGAATGCATAACAGAGGGGGGAATTACTTTGTTAATAGAGTTCATTTTTACTATAAAGAGTGCTGTGCTAAGTATGCAACCTTGTGGTACGCCATTTTTCTGGATAAATATGCGTGAGAGCACACTGCTAGACAGATTTGGAATGTCCTGTTGGACATAAAATTAGCGAGGTAGTTTATTAGCGAGATAGTTTAACATTTTGCTACGGATTCCTAAAGCAGTGAGATCATGCAAGATTCCAAATCTCCAAGTGGTGTCATATGCTTTTTCTAGATCGAAGAACACTGTCAGGCAGTGCTGTTTGTGTAAGAATGCTTTACGTATTTGATGTTCAAGTCGGCCGAGGCGGTGAGTCATTGAACAGCCTTTTTTTATC
Source organism: Dermacentor albipictus (assembly GCF_038994185.2). Lineage (NCBI taxonomy): Eukaryota > Metazoa > Arthropoda > Arachnida > Ixodida > Ixodidae > Dermacentor > Dermacentor albipictus. The sequence continues at coordinate 1,925,065 of NW_027225575.1, read as the reverse complement.
CCCCCATTGATGAAAATCAATTAAGTTCTGTATGTCAAGAGTGAATATTAATCTCGCATTTACGACACTTTCGTACAATTTAGCCAAACTGCTTGTCAGGGCAGTGGGTTGAAAACAGCTTGGGGATGTGGGGGATTTACCAGCTTTTAAAAAAGGCACAACTATTGTGTTTTTCCAATCTTTTGGCATGATTCCAGATTCAACTACAGTGGAATCTCGATGATACGAATCTCACGGGGTCACGGAAAATATTCGTATTAGCCGAAATTCGTATCATCCAAACAATTAAATCTAGCTAAATTAAAGAGTGAGAGGTGAATTCACTCAGGCACACTTAGGTAAAAAGCACTTATTTCTTGAAGGAAAAGTCTCCGATGTCCTTCTGCTTCTTTTTCTTTGTCAGGTCAATTAGCAGACTTTGTTCAAATCCATAAAAACGCGTGCATGTGTCGTCGCTGATTTCATCCGCGGCCATAGCACGCCTCAAATCTTCAAGCGCATGTAGCGTTTCAGCCACCGATGGTGGTCCTTCGCCGTCGCCCACGTCAAAGACGAGAACGCGGCCAGAAGCACAGCAGCCACTCCGTCCGATGGCACGCGGAAAAGGAGTAAAAGCACAAAAGCAACAAAAGTGCCACCGCTTCAAACTTCTAGCAAGGGCAGTTCCATGAGTAAGCTGGATGATCACCCTTGCAATTGACAAATTGTGCAGGAGCATTGGAGTTGTCAGATGGATGGTTGTTGGCAATACACTTTGCACATGTTTTTTTTTAATCTGCAAGATTGCGACACATGCCCGAACTTCTGGCACTTGAAGCACTGCCTCGCATTTGGTATGTATGGTCGGATGTTGATTTTCAAGTATCCTGCGACAAGTGAACTGGGCACAGTACTAGAACCAGATGTGAGTATTACATGTTTTGTGAGAATCTGTTGGCCATTTCGTCGAAGTGTTATTCTTTGTATCGTAATTACGCTATCAGGGTGTCTACCAAGTTGACATTTCCAAATTCCCCGAGTTTTCCAGGTTTTCCCTGAGCACCTTTGCGAAATTCCCTGAATGAGCCAGAACTTTGTTTTATGTCAAGACAGGCTGACACCATGTTGCCCAATGCTGTCACTCTCTAGTAAGCATGTTGAAACAAAAGAAATGACTTAATCGAGTATGAATAGGAAGGAGTAATATCTATTTTATTTAAAAAGAAAACGGAAGGAAGGTGTTAGTAAAATGCAGTGAAAAAAATGGTAAAACCAATTGCAAATTGAGTAGAACATTTTAAAACACAAATGAAAAGGAAATGCATAGATAAGCAAATATTTTTGAATATGAGCTATTTCTAACAACTGATAGCAAGCTCATCGGTATGAGGCCTGAACTTTGTCACAACAGATTCTCCCTCAGCAGCTGGGAAGTCAACCTCAACTGTCCTGACATACTCTCAGCTCGTACACAACATCTCAGTGTTGCATTTCACTGCTTTAAAGAGTTTACTTTGGTCTGGATGACGGAAACCTGCATCTCGGCATAAGCCAACACTTTGTTTTTTGAGCTTAAGCTCCTACAAAGAGACTGCGGCACGCTTCCTTTCCCATTAATTCCTCAGTGCGTCGGTCCTTTCTGTTTTCATCCTCCTCTTGCCATGCGTTCACTCCATGGATCATTTGAAGTATCCTCTTGGTCAGTTGTACAGCCAACATCCGATTTTTCAGACTCCCTAGGGGCCGCGAAAACATCCGAAAAATCGGGCAGTCCGAAAAAAATGAATGCATGTCTTTAACTGCCGTTAAGGGCTAAAATTGGGACAGACATGTCCGAAAAAGCTCTTAAAGCCTGCCAGTACACTTATTAGGCAAATCGGTGCTCGTACTGTGACTGGAGACGGGGGTGCATGTGTGTATATTTAAGAAATACAATACATACTGTGTCCTGTGACAATTGCCCCTTCTCACGCTTGTTATGCTTCGCCGCGTAACACTGCTGTACTGACACGAAGCTACTGTGCTCTCCGAGCTTCGAAGCCAATCGCGAGGATTACAAAGGCGGTGTCGGTGCCATTGCTGACAGCGGTGAATTCTTTCAATGAAAAACACGGCACTGCACGGCAAGAAGCTTAACAGCGAACGCAAGCTTGAACAAAGCTACTCCCTCACCAGAACAGGAATTGGCCTCCCTGGTGCAGTATTCGGCCATAACCTCCTTAATGATATCTACAATTAACTCACGACCCTCAGTCCCCAGCAGCTGTGGAGCACCTGTCCAAGGCGGTGGTCAGACCTGTAACGCAGCAGAAGGTGCTAAGAATCTCTGGGTCCGAACAGGCCGCCAATGGAAACTGACCCTGTCAACCTTTAATTGCCGAACTCTGTCGAGTGAGGCTAGCTTAGCAGTACTGCTCAAAGAACTATCAGACATTGTTTGGGATATCATCGGCCTTAGTGAGGTTACAAGAACTGGTGAGGCTTATACGTTGCTGAATAACAGACATGTCCTCTGCTATAGAGGTCCCCCTGATAAGAAGCAATGCAGAGTAGGATTCTTAATTCATAAGGACATAGCGGGCAACATTGACGAATTCTACAGCATTAATGAGAGGGTAGCAGTAGTCGTAATCAAACTTAATAAGAGGTATAAGATTAAAGGTAGTACAAGCCTACGCTCCAACATCAAGTCATGACGAGGAGGAAGTAGATCAGTTTTATGAAGATGTTGAATTAGCGATGAGAAAAGTGCGAACTCGGTATACAGTAGTAACGGGTGACTTCAATGCAAAAGTGGGCAAAAAGCAGGCGGGTGAACAGGCAATTGTCAACTACGGCGTCGTTTTCAGAAACGCTAGAGCAGAGATGCTGGTAGAATTCGCAGAAAGGAATCAGCTGAGAATAATGAACACCTTTTTCAGGATACGTAGCAACCGAAAGTGGACCTGGAAAAGCCCTAATGGCAAAACAAGAAATGGAATTGATAGGTATAGGGTAAAGTGTAGTGATTCTAGGTTAGTGAGGGCTCGGATTCACCTCAATTTGAACAGAGAAAGAGCAAAATTGGTCAAGAAAAAATAGGTCAACTTAGAGACAGTAAGGGTAAAAGCAGACAAATTTAGGCTGGTACTAGTAAATATGCAGCCTTAGAACAGAGAGATGATGATTATGACATAGAGGTAATGAATGAAACCGTAACGAGGCTGGCTTCAGAGGCAGCAACTGAAGTGGGAGACAAGGCACCAAGACAACCAGTAGGCAAGCTCTCCCAAATAACAAAAGACCTAATAAAGAAATGACAAAGAATGAAAGTGTCCAACTCAAGAGATAAGATAGAATTTGTGGAACTGTCAAAACTGATCAACAAGGCGAAAGTAATTGATATTCGAAATTATAATGTGAGAAAGACTGAGGAAGCCGTAAAACATGAACGCAGCCTGAAATCAGTGAGAAGGAAACGTGCCATAGGACAAATCAAGATGTATGCACTGAAAGATAAGCAGGGTGATATCATCAGCAATCTCGAAGGCATGATAAATGCAGCGGAAGAATTCTACATTGACCTGTACCTGTACAATCGAGACGATAATGCACAGGATACAGAAACTCCTCCTATAACTAGATATGAGGTCAGAAGAGCCTTGCAAGACATGAAACGGGGGAAAGTGGCAGGAGAAGATGGAATAACAGTCGATTTACTCAAAGATGGAGGAGACATAATGCTTGAAAAACTGCCGGCTCTCTATCATCATCATCATCAGCCTGGTTTCGCCCACTGCCGGGCAAAGGCCTCTCCCATACTTCTCCAACAACCCCGGTCATGTACCAATTGTGGCCATGTCGTCCCTGCAAACTTCTTAATCTCATCCGCCCACCTAACTTTCTGCCACCCCCTGCTACACTTCCCTTCCCTTGGAATCCAGTCCGTAACCCTTAATGACCATCGGTTATCTTCCCTCCTCATTACATGTCCTGCCCATGCCCATTTCTTTTTCTTGATTTCAACTAAGATGTCATAAACGCACGTTTGTTCCCTCACCCAATCTGCTCTTTTCTTATCCCTTAATATTACACCCATCATTCGTCTTTCCATAGCTCGTTGCGTCATCCTCAATTTAAGTAGAACCCTTTTTGTAAGCCTCCAGATTTCTGCCCTCTAGGTGAGTACTGGTAAGACACTGCTATTATACACTTTTCTCTTGAGGGATAATGGCAACCTGCTGTTTATGATCTGAGAACACCTGCTAAACGCACCCCAGCCCATTCTTATTCTTCTGATTATTCGTCTCATGATCTGGATCCGCCGTTACTACCTGCCCTAAGTAGATGTATTCCCTTACTACTTCTTGTGCTTCGCTACCTATCGTAACCTGCTGTTCTCTTCCGAGACTGTTAAACATTTAGTTTTCTGCAGATTAATTTTTAGACCCACTCTTCTGCTTTGCCTCTCCAGGTCAGTGAGCAAGTGTTGCAAATGGTCCCCTGAGTTACTAAGCAAGGCAATATCATCAGCGAATCGCAAGTTACTAAGGTATTCTCCATTAACTTTTATCCCCAATTCTTCCCAATCCAGGTCTCTGAATACCTCCTGTAAACACGCTGTGAATAGCATTGGAGAGATCGTATCTCCCTGTCTGACGGCTTTCTTTATTGGGATTTTGTTGCTTTCTTTATGGGGGACTACGGTGGCTGTGGAGCCGCTATAGATATCTTTCAGTATTTTTACATACGGCTCGTCTACGCCCTGATTCCGCAATGCCTCCACGACAGCTGAGGTTTCAACTGAATCAAATGCTTTCTCGTAATCAATGAAAGCTATATATAAAGGTTGGTTATATTCCGCACATTTTTCTATCACCTGATTGATAGTGTGAATATGGTCTATTGTTGAGTAGCCTTTACGGAATCCTGCCTGGTCTTTTGGTTGACCGAAGTCTAAGGTGTTCCCGATTCTATTTGCGATTACCTTAGTAAATCTCTATATACGAAATGTCTATCAACTACAAGGGTCCCAGAAAACTGGAAGAATGCAAACATTATACTAATCTACAAAAAGGGAGACATTATAGAACTGAAAAATTGTAAGTCTGTTAGCTTACTCCCAGTATTATACAAAATATTTACCAAGATAATCTCCAATAGGATAAGGACAACACTGGACTTTAGTTAACCAAGGGAACAGGCGGGCTTTGGGAAGGGATTCTCTTTAATGGATCACATCCATGTCATTAATCAGGTTATCGAGAAATCAGCAGAGTACAGTAAACCTCTCTATAAGGCTTTCATAGATTAAGAAAAAGCATTTGATTCAGTAGAAATGCCAGCAGTCATAGAGGCATTGCGTAATCAAGGAATACAGACTGCTTACGTAAATACCTTGAAAAATATCTACAGTGATTCCACAGCCACCTTAATTCTACAAAAGTAGGAAGATACCTATAAAGAAAGGAGTCAGACAAGGAGACACAATCTCTCCAATGTTATTCAGCGCATGCTTGGAAGAAATATTCACGCTATTAAACTCGGCAGGTTTAGAAGTAAGTTTCCATTGCGAATACCTCAGCAACCTTTGGTTTGCCGATGACATTGTTCTGTTCAGCAACACTGCAGACGAGTTACAACGATTCATTGAGGACCTTAACAGAGAGAGTATAAGAGTGGGGCTGAAGACTAATATGCAAAAGACAAAGATAATGATGAATAACCGGTCAAGGTAACAAGAATTTGGGATCGCCAATCAGCCTCTAGAATCGGTGAATGAGTACGTTTACCTAGGTCAACCAATCACAGGGAACGCTGACCATGAGAAGGAAATTCACAGAAGAATAAAAATGGGTTGGATCGCATACAGAAGTCATCGTGAGCTTCTGACAGGAAGCTTGCTGTTACCATTGAAAAGGAAGGTATACAATCAGTGCATTTTGCCGGTGCTGACATGTGAGGCAGAGACATGCGAGATTGACAAAGAACAAGTTAGGGACAGTGCGAAGAGCGATGGAACAAAGGATGCTAGGCATAACTTAAGAGACAGAAAGAGAGCGACTTGGAGCAGAGAGCAAACGGGTATAGACATTCTAATTGAAATAAAGAGAAAAAAATGGCGCTGGGCAGGTCATGTAATGCGTAGAGTAGATAACCATTGGACCATTAGGGTAACAGAATGGGTACCAAGAGAAGGGAAGCGCAGTAGAGGACGACAGAAGAATAGGTAGTGCGAAGAAATTAGAAAATTTGTGGGTGCTGGTTGGAGTCGGTTGGCACGGGTCAGGGGTAATAGGAGATCGCGGGGAGAGGCCTTCGTCCTGCAGTGGCCATAATAGGCTGATGATGATGATGATGATGATGATGAGAAGCCCCTAGGCCTAACGTTGCCGCAGTGGTGACTACAGCTGCCAGTGGATCTGCGTGCGAGAGTGCCGGTTCGAGGCGGCGAGATAATCAAAATGGAACGGCGGTGGTGGCTTTAATTAATGCCGTTTCAGGCCTGCAGTCAGGACAATATACATTGACTATATGGAATACGTGGTGATGCCGCAAGACCATGCGAATTATTGGGCATGTCCGAAAAATTGGGCGTCTGGAAAATCAGTCGTTAACTACTCTGGCAATACCAAGTGCCGATGACACGGCGTCAATGGTTGCGATTCCTCTGTTGCTGGAGCCAGCATTAACACGACTTTCGTTCCCTTTCAATAAAGTTGCAGCTAATTTTTCCTGACAGAAGCACAAATTCCCCGAGTTTTCCCTGAGTATTTCCAGACTATTGAAATTCCCTGAGAACTCCCGTTTGGTAGACACCCTGGTTATGATCTTTGAATCCCTCGAGGAGCTCTTCATCCCTGAGGTTCAAGAAATCCTCTTCTGATATTACTCCTCTGCTTGTGTTGAATGAGTCACGAGCAGAGATTGTGACATTAATGTCACCGATACTTGTGAGTTCAGCTATGTTTTAGACTTGGTCTTTCATTGTCAGTTCGAAGAGGAGGTCTCCACTTGCCATCTTTGATGCTTTGTAGCCTGGTCCAATCGTGTTTGATAGGCATTTCGATACTAGGAAAGGTGATAGTTTTCTCATAGTTGTGTTGCCTTCACTGTGAAGGACATGGAACTTTGGGAAGGTGTCATGATTTGGTTTCAATACGAACTGAAATGTTGCTTCGGTGCGCCCTCATTTTTGAGGGCGATCTTGGAGGGGGGGGGAGCGTTTGCCATTAAACATTGGAAAATTCGGCGGCGATGGAAGCCACCCACCACCGAGCCCAACTAGGGGACGCTACTAGGTTGGGAATGATACCTGCAGACGCCAGCCGTTCATCGCCGCTATAACCTAATATATATATACCCAAGACTGGATATATTACACACGGTTAACCCTTGTTGCCCGGAAATTCGGAAGTGATAAGAAACGAAGAGAAGACAGGAAAAATTGAAAGTGAGAGAAAAAGGCAAAGGTTGGAGTGGAGGACAGGAAAAGGCGCCTGCCGATTTGCTCCAGGTGGGTCAGTCTGGAGGTGCTGTCTATGTGAAGCAGAGACCAAAGAGCTATGTGTGTTGCCTCTGCCGGGGGGCCTTAAAGGTCCAAACACCTGGCATTGGCTCAACCCCAGGATCCCCCTTCCCCCACTGACACTGCTAAGCCATGAACAGCTACATGCGGGAGTGTCCAACCTTCGTGTGCTCGGTGAAGTGGTGCCGCAACACAGCAAACGCCTGCTTACACAGACGCCCCTGCGTGGGCCTTAACAGAGCGTTCACTCGTATAACTAGGTTCAAGCTACGTTGAACCCCAGCCACTTTTTCATGTACTGTTTTAAAATGTTGCAAAAATATTCAGCAGCTTACATGTAGGTAACGTAAAACTCTTGCTTTGGCTAGGTGGTTCATGCTTGAATTAGTAAAGGCAAGGCTCAGAAGACCAGGACTCAAGAAGAGCACAAAATCAGTTTTCGACTGCTTCAGAGACGCTCACCTCCTCGTGGTGGCCCCTGGATAGCCAGGCGTCAGCTTGGTGAACTGACGCCCCCCAGACATCGGCTGTTAACCGCAAGCATTGGTTTTGCGACGACAGAGGGCTGCAAGCATCTTCTGCTGGGCTTAAAAGGGATCGCCGAATCCTTCCTCACGGCAGTTCGGCAGCGGTGCACCTGTGTTCAACGTCACTGAGATTCATATCTGCTCTTTGCAGGTAAGCATTGTCCTTTGCTATTCCAAAACAATACCAGTGCACCGCTGCCGAACGCACCTGCCGAATGTACATGTGGCCTAGTCTGCTGCTGATTTACTTGTTGTAAATCTTTGTTTACTTTTGCATCGATTTATTATGCCAGGGGAAACGGCTAAAGCGATTGAGGACTTGCGGCGGGAGCTGAGAGCTGAGCTCAGGGCAATCAAAGATAGCTTGCAAGATGTAAAGACACTGAAAGAAGACATTCAGGACCTAAGGACACTAAGAGATGACATTCATAATTTGCTTCAAGAAAATAAAGATCTTAAAGCTGACAACGCGCGACTGTCACGCCGCATCGAGGAGCTGGAGCAATACCAGAGGGGAAATAACCTCGAAATTAAGGGAGTGCCACTTGATGGCGAGCCAGTGATCATAATTAAAAAGATTGGTGCGCTTGTGGATGAAGAAATTACCGATGCCGACATTGATGCATGCCACAGAGTGCCGACTGCAAGACATGATGAGACAAATATCATCGTTCGTTTTGTCCGACGCACAAAACGCAATGCTGTCCTTCAGAAGGCCAGAAAAATCCGGATTAACACTACAAAACTGGGTTTTGAAGAATCTAAGCCAGTCTACGTGAATGAGCATCTTACCCGTCATGGTAAGCAGCTTCTCGGTGCGGCGACAAAGAAAAAGCGTGAAGTAGGCTGGAAGTTTGTGTGGACAAACGGTGGCAAAATCTTTGCTCGAAGGGACGAACAGTCTGCAACTTTGCGGATAAACGCTACGAGTGACCTGGAAAAAATGTCCCGCGAAACTAAGTGAAGTGATTAACCACATGCCAGAAATAGCAACAAGCAAGAATATGGCAGCTTTAAACTCTTCTCACTACTATACTATAAACGCCTTCAATTCTTTGGCAGAGACTACTCAGAACCAATTGCGAGTGTTCCACTTGAACGTGCGCAGTATAAGAAACAAACAAGAAGAATTACGCGACTTCTTCACTTCATTGACCGTTGAATTTAATTTGATGTTATTCACAGAAACGTGGTTAAGAGTTGAAGAACAACCCCCATTCTTTCAAAACTATGCTTATCAAGGTGCTGTTAGGTCGCATGGAAGGGGCGGTGGCGTAGCCGCGTACATCAAACGACCTATGTCTCATGAAGTTTTGCGTGATTTTTCGGTCGTTAACAATGATGTTGAGTGCCTTACCATACATGTGGAAAATAATGTAGCTGCCGTTATCTATAGGCCACCCGCAGGTAACAAAACAAATTTCTTCGAGTTCCTAGACAATCTACTGCGACACCTTACTTGTACTGGTCTGTCTTTCGTGATAATGGGTGACGTCAACATAGATATGCTATCGCATGATGCCCCTTCAAGACAACTGACAGAATTAGTCACATCTTACGCATGCGTAAACACTATCGTCGAAGCAACAAGAGTGACACCCAATACTGCAACTTTGCTTGATGTATGTATTACGAACATACACCCACCGAATTGTGCTGCTGGATTGCTGACGCTAGGAATTAGTGATCACCTTCCAGCTTTTTGTCTTATCCCCTCTTTGTGTGGTAAACGTAGTCATGTACCAAAGAAGATCATCCGCAGGATAAATGATCAGTCATTGAAACTCTTTTGCGTTCTGGTTGCTACCGTTGATTGGGCATGCGTATTAAAAGAAGACGACCCTAGTAAGGCGTACAATATTTTTCTTGATAAACTTATTGCATGCTACAATCAAGCATTTCCAACGGAACTGAGTAGGCCAAGATGTAAAAGAATACGGAAGCCCTGGATTAACAACTCCTTATTAAAGAAAATAACAAAAAAGAACCGTTTGTTCCATATGTTTTTAAAAACGCGAGGAGAAGATGCCCTAATCACTTTCAAACAGTATAGAAATAAACTGAGCAGTGAAATTAAAAATGCTAAGGTAGAATATTATGAACAGGTTTTTGCCAAAATAGGTAAGGATCCTAGGAAAATATGGAATGAAGTAAAAAATCTAACTGGGAAGAAAGAACAATGTACCGTACTAAAAATAGTCACACCTACAGGCACACTAACCGGTCTTGAAGCGGCCACCGCCCTTAACGCCTATTTTGCCACGAGCGCAGTGTACGAGCAGGAAAATGATGAAGAGCATAACTTGGTTGATAACAGCGTTACGATAGTGAACTCTATGGTTCTCGCACCAGTAACTCCTCACGAAATCAACAAACTTATCAATGGGATTAGAAATGATGTTGCTTCTGGTTCTGATGAAATTAAAGCAATGCCAATTAAACATGTGTCTGAAATCCTATCCCCCATCCTAGCAGACATAATAAATAAAATGTTTGAGACTGGAATCTTCCCTGACTCGCTCAAGATAGCCCGCATCTGTCCTATTCACAAGGGTGGTGCTGAAGGAGACATAAGCAACTATAGGCCAATCTCGGTCCTGCCTGTTCTATCGAAAGTATTTGAAGGGGCCATAAATATAAGACTAGAAAAATTCTTTGCGAAATATGGGGTAATAAGTGACATGCAGTTCGGATTTCAAAAAGGAAAATCTACCGAGGACGCACTTCTCAGTATCAAGCATGATATTATACATAACTTTGAGCACAGGCTTTACACGCTAGGACTGTTTGTAGATCTACGAAAAGCTTTTGACTCAGTGTGTCATGATGTGCTATTAATTAAACTAAAAAGATACGGTGTTCGCGGCGTCGTCCTTAAACTGATAGAGAGTTACTTAAGCAATAGGCTTCAATATGTAAGTGTCCACCAAGGAACGACTACAAAAATAGTAATTAAACAAGGTGTTCCTCAAGGCTCTATTCTTGGACCGCTATTATTCTTAGTCTATATTAATGATCTCTGTAGCATCTATAATTCCCCTAAACTAATAATGTACGCAGATGACACGAATATTTTCTTCACTGCACGTACCCTTACAGAGCTTCAGGAGATTGTTAATAAGTATATGGAGTCACTTTCTGACTGGTTACATGCCAACAGGTTACAGTTGAATACTAATAAAACCAAATATATTATATTCGCTCCGATTAACAAGCCAATGAAGAATGATATTCATATTACCTTTCGGGGCACTCCGTTAAAACAAGATGTGAAGCAAAAATTTCTGGGAGTATGGTTCCAGGAAAATTTGTCTTGGAACACCCACATTGATAATCTTGCTTTGGAGCTCAGTAGATCGCTCGGCTGCTTGTATAGAATAAGCTCACTTATACCTTTGTGGCTTAAAGTTTCTCTTTATTATACTCTCTTTTATTCCAGACTTTCCTACTGTATTTTGGTTTGGGGTACAACCTCTAGTAGAAACTACCTCCGAATACTAAAGTTTCAGAAGCGTGTACTTCGCCTACTCGAAAGATATGCAGGACACCCACAAGACTTGCCAACAGGTCCATTGTTTGTAAAGTATTCTCTGCTAAGAGCTGATGAAATTTATTGCTTCAAGTTATTGCAGTATGTACAAAAACATAAACTACACGCATTTAGCAATCCCGCTGAAACACACACGCTCGCCCTTCGAAGGCAAGAGCGCAGAAAGCCTCGAACACGCACGAATTATGGAAAACAACATTTAAATTACCAAATTCCGGTGCTTCTAAATAAACTTCCAGATGATGTCGACCTCAATAAATCGATTAAGAAAAAAACATTCAAAACAATGGTTATCGAGAAAGAAATTCGCTACCAGTGACATCTCATTTAAAACCATATGTAGCGTTTGTCTGTAAAACAGTGCTCTTTTACTGTGTGTTGGATGTCGCCTTTTTTCTCTTTTTTTCATATGTTCGCTACGATGATTGACATTTTGCATTTGCGTTCATATGTTTTTTTTCCCGTTCTGTCACATCTATGACAAGAAATCTGTTTTATATATTTGTGTGCAGTGATATGAACTAGATCCTCTATGACATAGAACTGTGTAGAGTGTAACTACAAATGTGTGTGCTGTTTTTCTCAAATCTCTTTTGTAATGTTGTCGAAACTGTATGCGGAGGGAGGGCCTCGTCAGGCTAGTAGCCTTTAGCTCTCCCTTCGCTTTTTCCTTGTATTGGAAAGAAACCAATAAACAAACAAACAAACAAACAAACAAGTAGCGTCTCATTGGCCCAAGATGGCCGCGCAGGTGTAACTTGTTGCCACAGGCGCCGGTCCTGTAGTTTGTGTTCTTCTTGAGTCCTGGTCTTCTGCACCTTGCCTTTACTAATTCAAGCATGAACCAACTAGCCCAGGCAAGAGTTTTACTTGAGCATATTTCTTGGCGCCGGTCCTGTCGTTTGTGTTCTTCTTGAGTCCTGGTCTTATGCGCCTTGCCTTTACTAATTCACGTAGGTTACAACCATGCAACTGCAATTGTGCATCTGTGCAACGACGCAATCCACTTTTTTACATGTGTCACAGCATAATGTTTTGCTTTTATATAAAGGAATGCTGCTTGACTGAACATTATCATTCATGGTATAAAAACACATTGAGATAGGCAGCAATGCCATCTTTGCACTAGTGCATTATGAGCAAGACATTCCACTGGCTCTGCATACCTCTCCTGCTAAGTATCAGTTCAATATCCAGAGTCAAGTACATAGAAAATATGAAATCACAATGTGAGTTGTGAATCAGACACCTTACAGTGGGCAGTAAAGAGATATATGGTTATGAATAGGTGCCCTACCCACAAAGTTTGCTAGTCTAGTTGAACTTATTTTACAGGTCAGCAACTAGTGATGTGTAATGTGGCAGCAAAACTTGGGACACTAATAGAAATTCCAAGCAAAATTCTTTTAGTAATGCAAACTTTTTTTGAGTGTGTTGCTAAACTGAGGCAAAGAAGTTGCTAAAATTGTTGCCAGAACTGTTGAGTGAGTTTCATATATTGTAGGTGTTGTTGGAATACTATAATATAGGCTAACAAGGCATAACATGTCTACCAAAACCAGGCGAGGAAAAAGTGTGAATTTATCAATAGGGTGTAGCGGACTAATTTACTAATGTATCTAAAACAATGCATAATAATTAGTGGGGTTTTATGGTGCAAAGGCCATGGAAGGCCAAAGAGCACCAGACAATTGTATAATGTATTCGATGTAGTGGTCAATGTCAAGTGGTATACACTAGCCGATCAAATTTTTGGACTCCAAAAATTCGGACTTTATGGATATTCCAGACTTCATAAATGCACCATCAGTGTTCCCACAGAGCTAATGCATTTTCGCGACTGATTTTTCAAACACAAAGCCAGAAGTGTGATTTTCCGGACAAAATTTGATGTGACGAACCAGCACTATGAGTCAGGGAGGACACCATTTTGAATCTTGAGCCGCTTGACTAGCATCGGATCGGACATGAAGCAGCTTTAGATAGGTATACTAGTAATTTGATTAGCAAGTACAGGAGGCGTCCAAATCCATGCGGCAATGGTGGCACCTGTTGTAAGAAACGCCAATCTTAAAGGCCATGCTTTTTTCTGTAGCCTGAAGTGGAAGCGATTTTGAGAGAAGGAAACCGGTCATGTGCGGCCAGTTTTGGACACCGCCTACGAACGCCAGGTGATGCTCACGATAACCACTATCATCATCAGTTTTGCCTTGGTGTCGCGCATGTTTTCGTCCAGCAGTGATCCGCTGGCTTTTATCCAGTACAGTGCAATTGAAATGATTGCCTGCCATCACTAGCCGCCGTACAACATATCATTTCAGTGTGTTGTAGCAATTTATTCAGCACAACGCTGACGTGTTTTCAACACCATGGCCCCTGCTCTTCACCCACCTCCACTGAATGTGCCGAAGAAGTGTGGAAAATAATCGACCATGACGCTGGACAAGAAGGCCACCATCATCAGGCTTATCGAGCAAGGATGGACCCAAGTCGACGTCGCGAAGGAGTTTAATATCTACAAACAAACCTTGTCTGATAACGTGAAAAACAAAGAAAAAATCTTCTCTGCAGTCGACCATTCGCACTGCAAAACTACAAAAAATGACTGGAAAGGACAACATCCAAAGCTTGAAGAGGCCTTGTAGCTGTGGTTGAAAGGAGTCCTAGTGAAGAACCTCCTCGTTTCGGGCAACATGCAAAAGCAGAAAGCCGAGATGCTTGCTTTAAAAATATGCGTTCGGGACTTCAAGTTCACCGATGGGTGGATCCGTGGGTTTAAAAAAAGGCACGGAGTCTCTTTCAACAAAGTTTGCAGAGACAGCAGCACCATGGATTAATCTACGGTCACGGATTACCGGACGAGTAAGTTGAAGCCCCTGCTACAAGAGTATGCTCCTGCAGACATTTTTAATTGTGAGGAGACAGGCCTATTTTTCAAAATGCTGCCGGACCATTCACTTTACTAAGGCTGCCTGCGCTGGTGGGATGCATAGTAAGGAGAGGGTAACTGTCATGGTCGGGGCAAATGCGGTTGGCACTGAGAAGATGCTCCTTCTAGTGATAGGGAACGTAAAAAAAAACGCGTTGCTTTAAGGCTGCGAAGAACCTGCCTTTGTGGCACAGCAGCAATAAAAAGGCCTGGATTACACAAAGCTTGTTCGAAGATTACGTCTGCCGTCTGGATTGGATGTTTGAGTGCCAGAAGAGGCAAGTGGTAATAGTCGTAGACAGCTGCAGGGCGCACGGTACCATAAAAAAACCTGCAAGCTATTCGTCTTGAATTCTTGCCACCGAATACGAGTGTGCTCCAGCCGATAAACCAAGGGGTCATTAAAGACCTTAAGGTGCACCGCCGGGCCTGTTTACTTGGCCACACACTCATGTGCTTTGACAACGGGAAGACATACTCTGTTAACCTGTTCTCGGCCCTTGGCATGCTAGCGGATGCCTGGAAGGCTGTTCAGCCTTCGACGATTTCAAATTGTTTTAGGCATGCTGGATTTTGCAACTCTGAAGAGCCTGTGACCAAAGATGCAAACAGCACCTCTGAAGACATCAACACCGGCGAGCAGCTGATTGCCGACTTGCGCAGCAATGGGATGGACCTTCCCACCGCTGTTACTTTTCACAAGTTTGCCGTGACTGACAACATATAGTTGTGCGCGAAGCTTATGGATGACGAGATCGTGGGCCAGGTGACCGCACCGCCGCAAAGCGACTCAGGCTCCGACGACAATACCTCTGGCCACCCGCAACCATCAACACAAGACATTGTCAATGCTCTAATGTTGTCTAGTGTGTATGACAAGAACATGACGCGTGCACAGATGCAAGCAGATGTCATTACAGAAAGCAGGAATTTAAAATAAGAGACCATTCGTGACTTTTTCAGTCCAGTTTAGGTGGAATAAAGTTCGGTTTTGCGACTCACGGATTTTTCAGACTGTTCTTTTACTCGAACTATTTTTTGGTCCCCTCCAGGTACAGAAAATCGGTCGGTTACAGCATGTAACGTGGCTGTAAAGTGGCCTAAAAGCATTTGCTGTAAAATGCGCGGAGTATGCATTTAAATAAGATTATGACAATGATGTATGGGGCTTACACTGATATATTGGACAAAAACAAAAGATATGCTACAAGGAAGCGATGTTCTATCATAAGAAGCCAAAAAACACTGACACCAAGGACAACATAGGGGAAATTACTTGTGCTTAATAAATGAAATAAGGAAACAATAAATTAATGGAAATGAAAGTGGATGAAAAAACAATGTGCCAAAAAACAGTGCCGCAATATCCCACAACCTTCGCATTTTGCGTGCGATGCTCTACCAATTGAGCTACTGCGACGCTGTTTCCCTATCTACTATCTTGGGTATTTATGTTTTCTAATAGAAACCTGGAAGCATTAGCCAATGAATCGTTTAGCTGTACCAATGCTACCATAGCAACAGCAGCTTCTCAAGAGAGGCTGCGCTGTGAATTTTCGGGGTTGATAATGTGTAGCAAGCGGACCTTATGTTTTACTTGAGCCAAAGACCAGTTGTGAAATACTAATGTTTACTAGGAAGAAAGGGAGTTAACCGAGGGGCCCAATTTTTATTAGTCATATCATAAGAAGCCAACAAACACTGACACCAAGGACAACATAGGGGAAATAACTTATGCTTAATAAGTGAAGTAATGAAACGATAAATAATGGAAATTAAAGTGTATGAAAAAACAACTTGCCGCAGGTGGGAACCGAACCCACAACCTTCACATTTCGCGTGCGATGCTCTACCAATTGAGCTACCGCGGCGCTGTTTTCCCATCCACTTTCTTGGGTATTTATGTGTCCTAGTAGAACCCTGGGAGTGTTAGCCAGCGCCGCCACACACAGACCTTGGCGGCGGACGTGGAACGTCCTTCATGCCGCAGGCGTCACGAGAACGTGATCTTTTTTTGGGTGAAGGCAACTGGTCAATAAACCCACATATGCTACCTAAAGGCATCAATGTTGCCGGATTCGGGACCCTCGTTATGTAACCTTCGCGAAATGCGAAGGTTGTGGGTTCGGTTCCCACCTGCGGCAAGTTGTTTTTTCATCCACTTTAATTTCCATTATTTATCGTTTCATTACTTCACTTATTAAGCACAAGTGATTTCCCCTATGTTGTCCTTGGTGTCAGTGTTTGTTGGCTTCTTATGATATGACTAATAAAAATCGGGCCCCTCGGTTAACCCCCTTTCTTCTTATTGATTACATAACGAGGGTCCCGAATCCGGCAACATTGATGCCTTTAGGTAGCATATGTGGGTTTATTGACCAGTTGCCTTCACCCAAAAAAAGATCACGTTCTCGTGACGCCTGCGGCATGAAGGACGTTCCACGTCCGCCGCCAAGGTCTGTGAGTGGTGGCGCTGGCTAACACTCCCAGGGTTCTACTAGGACAGAAATACCCAAGAAAGTGGATGGGAAAACAGCGCCGCGGTAGCTCAATTGGTAGAGCATCGCACGCGAAATGCGAAGGTTGTGGGTTCGGTTCCCACCTGCGGCAAGTTGTTTTTTTTTTCCTTCACTTATTAGGCACAAGTGATTTCCCCTATGTTGTCCTTGGTGTCAGTGTTTGTTGGCTTCTTATGATATGACTAATGTTTACTAGGGTGCCACAAGTTCAGTTTTCGTGTTTTCTGTAGAGAAAACTTCCAAAGCAGGGCTGTGGAGGTCACTATGCATTCTTGCTTTCATGGCTGAAAGGTGGAGCCCTCGAGCTTGTCAACTAGGTTACAAGAATAATGAACAGCACTTTTTGTGACTAGTACCTCGGTTGGTCTGGTTAAGTGTCCGGCGAACAGCCACTCGCACATTCCACCTCAACAAAAACCCACACATCTACAAGTACCACTGAAAAAGTAAATGACATGGACAGGCTTAGGCATTGGTAACTTGCATAAAATTTGGTGCTGTTTGGTCAGATGGTCACATACCAGTCACATCAACAATGTGCCTAATGTCACTGATCTTACAGCAGCTGAAATGAAATCTGGAATAGCTAAGCTGGAAGGTTATTTTGCTAGATATTACTTGGAAAAGAATAGCAGAGAGGTGCCACAATTGACTTGCAAATATTGGTTGGAGAATCATGATGCTGAGATGACAGGCACAAATGAAACACATGGTGTCTATCTTTCATTCAGGTGCTCTAAGAGAATTACACAATGTGAACACCATTACCTTAACCTAGTAGAGACCTTCAAGTGTAATAAAGGCAGTTTTACCCGGCCCTTTCTCATGAGAAGTTGGCAATATCCAGACATGAGACAGACAGTGACACATTCCATACATGACACACATTCATAATTCAAGAACGAAAGCTTAATAATACAAAATAAGATAACTCCAGACAAACAACAGAAAACGTACAGTGTTAAGTGTTTGTAATGTACATGCATTACAAACACTTAAGAGTTAACTATACTGTATATGCAGTCCTATTCATCCTTAAAATCCTCACCAATGAGACGTTGGCGCTGATGCGTTGCTATAGCAGAACTGCCATGGCACAAGGCTGGTCTGGTTGTCAGGTGGCTCTCGTTGCGCAGGATGGAGCCAGGTGAGTGGTTGGCAGCCACAAAACAGGGCAGGGACAGGTGTATGTGAGTGGTGACAGGTTGAAACCCTTGCTGGCCTCTGTTACAGGATGGAGCCGGGACTGGCAGTGGGTATCAGGCTAGGTATCACAACGCACCATTGCAGTACTCCGCGAGGATGACATGGTAGTGTGTTGATGGCAGATCCTCTCTCTGGGCCAGGTCCTGTACGCCACCCGCTGATGTCTCCAGACCGCAGCTGCAAACACATCCACTCTAGTTGAAATACAGGTCACGCATTGCCCTGCCACCTCACCCCATTCTCTTCTTCATGTGCTTTTGCACCATAACTGTTTTCCTCTTTTGCTGCATGCCTTACTAGACACTTCTTTTTCTCAAACTCGTGCTAGATTTTTTTCCCTCAACACATTTCCCGCAGCTGATCTTCTTTACACACAAGTTGCATAATATATTAGAAAAGACATCCTTTGCCAACTGCATTTTCTGAGATTTTTCTAAAGCATTTAATAAAGTGTGTCACAAGCATTTTACTGTGTAAACTAAGCCTTCTTAACCATCATTATAACCTTACTAAGTCGACCAATGCTTTCTAAGTGACCTCTCACAATTTGTCAGCACTAATGATTATAATTCTCCTTTCTGTAATGTGACCTTAAGTGTACCACAGGGTTCAGTGCTGTGTGCCCTTTTATTCATCATATACATTAACAACCTTCCTCCCGCAATTTCATCCAATGTTAACCTCTTTGCTGATGATTGTGTAATTTTTCATGAAATAAATGACAATAATGACATCAAATTGTTACAGGCTGGTTTTAACACTGTAGATAATTGGTATAACAATTGGCTAATGGAGCTTAATAATGGTGCTAAGGGTATGTTGTACAACTCATACTTCACCTACATATTACCTAAATAGCAGTACTTTCGGATCTGATAACAAGTACCTTGGCATTCACATAATAAACCTCACTTGGAATGCCATAATGATTACATAATTAACATTGGTAATAGTGTTGCAGCTGATAGTGTTGCCCACAGTGGGACAACACTATCATGAAAAGCACGGGCAGCAGGGAGCAAATGGTTTATCTGCCTCTTGCTTCAATGCATCTGCAAAACTCAAGATTGCACAACTGCCAGCACTAAGCGTGTGGGAAGACAGCACACAATCCCACACCATCTCAGCTTGCCAAGCGATTGCACATGTGGCAGATTATCTCTAAAACAGGGTGCACAAGCAGCACGTGTGCTGAGCCACGCTGACAGCCATGTACAGCCACGGCCACGCTAGAAAAGGAGACATGCGCCAACTTACTCCCCCTCCACCTTCACGATTGAGTTACTGCAAGCTCCTTCCCCTGTCCCCATTTCCCCTTTGCTCACGTGGAAAGACAGTGCTCACTAAGCCATTATCCTTCTTGGCTCACCCTCGCACGATTTCACTTGCACCGATATGATGTTACTGCTGAAGTTATGGCGCTCGCACATGATGCTGCTCTGCTTTGGTGGTCACTCTCAGCTGCACAATTTGTGACTTGCGTTCATTAGCCACCGCATGCAATTCAATAATTTGGCTATCTGCATCCGTGGAAGTTTCCATTTATTGTCTCGGTATTCTTTCGCAACCGCAGTGAAATTTCTTTATATTGAAATCATCTATAAGCACACTTTGTTATACTGAGGTTCAAAATAGATGGTGTTCTAAGAACAATAAGTTATACAAAGTTAAATACATTGTTAAACCGAGAATATTGTTATATCGAGGTTCAGCTGTACCATGAAGATGCTAGACACTCAGGGAATTGAAAAGGTGCCAAGAAATGTGCACTGACGGAAAGAAAGAAACCATGGCAATTTATGAAATTATAACATATATCATGTGCAATATGCAGATTTGAGTGTTTCTGCACCTGGATATTAAAGAAGGGAGACTGAGGGAGGATTTGATAACACTACGTTTGTTATCGTAGTTGGAAGAGATAAATCTGGCTCCTCAATTCTGCATCGATTCCAGAGGCAAGTACGGTGTGGATTCCAAATTGCTGCTGCATATTCAAGTTTTCTGCAAACAAATCTTTCATAAGCTAAGGGGAGGGACAATGACTGATTTCTTTTGATGAAGCCAAGTGACCCGAGATATGTTTTGTGAGCAGGTTAGTTTGTTGGCAATAAGAACGCCAAGACAATAGTACAGGAAAGCCTCATTAATTGTGCCCTTGTTAATCAAACTCTGCTTAATTCAGACATGTTTGGCTGCACAATGGTTAGTTCAGACAATTTTAAGAGCTTGGTGAGCACAGAATGCTGCGAATGCACGGCCAAACTATAGTGCGAAGGATGTCTGCAGGACGTATTAACACATCTCTAGGATATCCATGTTCTAGTAGTGGGCATCCATAGGATATACACTGTGACATCATTGCAGTCACTGGGGTGGGCCTATCGAAAGTGTAAGCACTGCTTCCATAGCCATAATTGTCACTTCTAGTCTAAAAGCATACACTCCAGACATTGCAAAGACATTCTAAACTAGTCCATAGGACGTGAAATGAGGATGTTCTATCCCACTTGGACAGTCCTAAAGTGTCAACTGATCCTACCCAGATCCAATTTTCCATCCAAATTACACAGAACATTCTTAAGACTAGGATCCAGGATCTTTTCCCAGCCATTATCGTATGTGTTCAGGATGTGCCTGCCCTTTATCTTCATTTAAATGTGCAATGACCTTAGTTACATATCAGCACATGACCATGCAATTATTCAAATGAAAGTTGTCACTGCTGACCTATTGTCTAAACAGTATCAGGTACATGTTGAAATGTGATGCCACACACATTTGTCTAAGGGACTCACAAAAGACTACATATAAAATTTATTGTAAACTCGGCAAAGTACATAATGCTTAATTTTTCGGTAACATGCAAGAAATTCAATATTTGTCATACAAGAGGTATGCAAAAATATGCATTATTATAGGCAATACATCATAAACACCAGAAAATATAACTTGATCAATACAAACTACTAGTTCTAACAGCTCAGTAAAATGACTGAAGAAGTCAATGTCAAAATATTACCTTAAAGCATGAAAACACTTAAGAAGTGCTTGTTGCATGATGGTATTCTCTAAAAGTACCTGAGGCATAGCTTGCTGTACCAGTGTCTGCATAGATGCAAGTGCTGTGGTATAGCAAAAGTGTATACATTGGTACAGATGAGTACGGGCAGCATGGTATACTCCAGTGTAAACAGCAAATACTGCAGATGGTCATGCTGGACTTAGAATAATGAACAAAAATCCAGATGTTACAAAGCCAGCTAAATCTACATCAGAAACTGTGCAATATCTCGATAGCCACACACCGCTGGAATGCCTCAGCCTGCTTTTTACTTTTATTGCACCCACTAGATCTAAACAATTAAACATGTTGATGCTTAATGCTTAATAAAGATTCCGAGTTTGGAAGTTGTTTGGTTGTATTTTTTTTTACCACTGCGTGGTTTTGTGTGTGCACTTTGAATATTTTTTCTTTATTTTTGAACCTGTGCCCAAGGCCCTTGAATAGCCTTCAGTGTTTACTATTAGAGAAATTATATAAAAATAACCAACAGTAAAATCTGACCATAACAAAATTGAAGGGAGTGCTGAAATTATTTTTGCGTGCACTGTTTCATTATAGCTGGTGTCTGCCCTTATGCAAGCAGACGCATACAGAAAAACAAAAATGCAATTTCCATTTGTGATCAAATAATGAGCACTGCATGAAATCAAAGGCCTGCAGTGCTCTACCAGCATGCTCTGAAAACTTGGATAAGCTGAATGATTGCTGACAAGATGCTTCAAAATCCGAAGCCCATACTGTAGCCATAAATTAGGTGAGGAACAGAGAAGAAAGCATGACCTGTTTAACATCATCGCAACGGTGCAGCCAAGTTGCAGTTGATGGCAGCCACTTTTCGTTTAGGCAGTTTTAAGTATTTTAGAAACGGGCACCAGTCACTAAAAAGTATGACCATACAAAAGTCCCCCCCCCCCACCCCCCACTATGTAACGAAAATAATACTTCACCAGATATGAAGGTGCTAGCCATCACTGCACCTGGCTACTGGGTAGCTTTTTTTTGCAACAGGTAAGCATGGAGGAAAAAAAAACAGCGTTGCGATAACTAAGCCTTGGCATTCATTAACCAGTAATAAAGAAATGCTATAAATGAAGATATAACAGTGTAACTTGCCTACTTTGGGTGTTTATTCCAACTGGGACCAATGCTCAGCATATTACATTAAGAAGATGCAAAGCAGCAAGCTACTTGAATGCACATGCACAAATGTCAAGTGTGGCCTGTGCTTTAGACACAGCATTTAACTCAAGCCCTGTGCACTGCTGTTTGCACCTCACTATGGGGTAATGGTCTACAACACTCAACTAAGGTGCAGGATGTTGTGAGAATAGAACACAAGAGAGCTCAGGAGCTTGCAGCCCCTGTCGGCTGAGTAACACGACTAATTTCGGCCTATTGCTGACCGACTGAAAACATGCAAGTTTTAAACTGACAAACACACGAGCTTCTGTCATTGTTGTACAGCATTAAATTTGGTTAAATGGCGTGAGATCAGAAAATCTTTCAGAAGAAAAAAGTATTTATTACACCCATTTCTAGAAAACATGCTTCAATAAAGAGGTTCTAAATTCACAAGTTTCATGGGAATTACAAACAAAATTATAATTACTTTGTTAAATTCGTTATTTTGTTATAACCCATTTCGTTAAGACAAGGTTTGACTGTCGCATTGTGATGCAAGCAGCTGCACTCATTTTTTTCGCCCCACTCACAGCATATGAAACAGCCTTAAAGCTACAAACATGGACAGACCGCAGCTGCACATGCTATGGGCAGCTGCCACCTGGCATGGTTATCATGGTAGCGGTACTAGTACATAAAAGCATCCCGCAGACAAGCTTAGTCGAAGCACCTTTAGGCTCCAGAATTACATATATTCAATGGCCACCGTGGTAGCTAAACTGGTAAAGCACTGAACATGTAATATGGAAGGTAAGGCTCCCACTTGTGGCAAGTTGCCTTTTTGTCCACTTTTTAATTTCTTTTATTATTTCTACGTTCAATTAAAATTAAAATTTATTTTCTCTATAACATCTTTAGATTCATAGTCTGTTTGCTTCATGTAGTGGTAAATAATGAAAAATCAAGTCCCTCAGTTCCCCTGTATCCTTCTCGCTCATCATACAAAGCGGCCGCACTTTAAGCCATAACAGCACTGCCACACTGAGAATACCAACAAAAAGAGAAAGGAAAAAGAGAGGTTTAGCTTGAAAAATGATGATAGTGGAAAGTATTCAGCAGGTGAAAGCTTCCATCCTATTTCTGTAGTGCTTCTAGTCGAAAACACTTAGTAGGGGCTCTAGAAAAGGTGTACAATTAAACAATGCATGACAGACAATACATGGCTTTTCACTTATTTTTACAGGAGTAAAAAGAAATGCTAACACAAAGGCATGCCAGTTTAAAGAAATTTATTAAGTAAGGTTAACAGTATTCCAAATCATGCTACTGAAATTAACTGCAGTGGTAAAAAGCCAGCTCAATGTGGATAATTGAATAAAAATATTTAAAACATGCTATAAAGAGATGAAGTTGCACTTGAAAATCTGTTACCTGTATGTTTACTCATGTCACCAAAGAATGTTAAATTTTAAACTTCATATTAATACTTTATTCGTATTCAGGAAGGGTGTGGCTAGGCATGCAGGGACAAAAAAGGCAGGACTGCTCATATTGAGGTGGCTTGCGTGTCGAACCTGAAAGTCATTACTGCACTAAAATGTGCAGTGACAGCTGAATGTGTTTGCTAAGGCTACCACAAATGCTGTGTGGCCTTCAAGATAGGTCCTATATCTTGCATTTCGGGAGGGAATGTTCTGGTGATAGCCACTGGAAGCCGTCTTCACAATGTCACAGCATGCGGTAGCCACGAGGAACTGTGCCTCTCCATTCGGTGAGAAGCTCAAGGCGATTTATGTGGTTGCTCAGGCGCAGTGTACCCACTAATGTCTGGTGGCCAGGAGCAAGAGGATCGCGGCAACCTGAACTCTAGACGTAGGAGGCTGTCAGGATGCAAATTGCAACAGGGTGTCGGTCCTGACTTGTGTGTAAGAGAGGTGCCGTCTTTTTGGCATGTTTTGACTGTAGAAAGTGCAGGTGGCACAATGCTGCAAGCTGGCAAGGTGAACTTGGAGGGTTCTGGTTTGGGGTAGCCAGATGGTAGAGCAATATCCCAGGATAGGCAGTACGAGGGCAGCATTTAGCAGCCGGAAAGTGGGTGGCATACTTAAGGTGTTGTGCATAGCAAATGCAAGCATTCAGCGGGACCTCGTGACAGTGGGAGGCACCTGGGCAGTAAAGGGCAGCCACAAATCCAATTCCACACCAAGCACAGTTGTTGTCCCATGTCTACGTTCACAGCCTACACAAGTTAGCACAAGGGCTTTGCAAGGATGGCACAGTCCAGTAATCGTCATTTCACAAGATTTGTCGGTGTTTACGGGCAGCTGACGTTGCTCAGTCCACCGATGACTAAGGTAAGCCCAAAGAGAGGCCAGTCAGAGATGCTATGGATGGGCCGAAGGAGCATAATGTCATCAGCATAGAGAAATGGCATGGAGGTAAGGTTTTGTGCGATGCTGCCAATGTATATGGGTGAAGCCACTGAAAAACAGGGAGGATCGCGAAGTGCGAGACAAAATAAAAAAGAACTTGGTGGTCATGCCGTATGTACATGGCATTTCTCATAGACTGAAAAAGGTTGCGGCAAGAAACAACGTCAGTTTGGTTTGTTCTGCGCCTTGTAAGCTTGCAAAACTTTGCAGTAGGGTCTCGCAGCACAGTTCGCGAAAGAGTACGTGCAATACCAAGCATGTTGTGAAGCACCGCACGTGCAACACATGTGTAGTGTACAGTATCCCTTTGACATGTGGTAGAGATTATGTAGGACAAACCGGTCGCTGTGTCAATGATCGCATGCGTGAGCATGCAAATCTAATACCCACAGGCACAGGAGGTAATCTTCCGCTGCATTGTAAGGAGTGCGGTTGTGATCCTATCTTCAATGACGTTTCAATCTTGGCGAAGGCTAAGACTCAGCAGGAAAGAGAACTGATTGAAGCCTATCGCATCTATAAACTTGGCCCCGAGAAGTGTGTAAGCGCGCCATCTGTGTTCCTAACCAAGAAAGAGCTTTTATTTCTTGATAACTGTAGATGTGTATAGATAAGGTGTTGACCGTGTTTTTGTTTGGTTGTGCCTGCGCATGTTTAGTACGGACTTGGGGGACGTCGTTTTCATGAATAAAGTTCAGTTGTTAGTCCAGCCACCTTCCTGTCTCTTTGTCTATGTCTGCCTCTCGATTTTTTCCTACTCTAAAGTTTGCTGGCATTCTCCTAGCATAAGGTAACCTGTGACGCCTTGATGAGGACTTGGGCTAGGGAGGCAGCCAATGCTACCGAGTTTCTGTGGTCTTTTGGCCCACCATCTTTGTGTGCTTGGAAAAAAGCAAAAGAGGATTCCCAAGATGTTCATAAGAAGAAAAAAGTGTTGAGTTTTGCGGAATGTGGTCTCCCAGATAAAGTTCAAAGGGTTTTGAGCTGCGGGCCTAAATTTTGTAATGAGGTTAACGAGACACCGCTCGGACTCCTTACCATGGTTAGGAAAGTTGGGCGATGTGCAGAGGCCGAAGAGAAAGCTAGATGTATTTCCGAAGGTGTCGACTGCCTGTCAAGTAGAAAGCCGTGTTCACTTAGGGCAACGCTAGCGGTGAGCAAAACAATTCATTACCTCAGGAAGAATAATCTCTCTTTGCTGACGGCTGATAAGGAGGGTGGTTTCGTCGTGTTGCCCAAAACTATGTATCATGAAAAGGCTAAGCAGGCTATTGAAAAGAATTTTGTTCCCTTGGAAAGATCTGTCAGGAAAGTAAAAGCAGAGGCATTAAAACTGTGTGAACAGATCAATTTGACAGGACTACAAAAGTCTGTAAAAGCTGCGAATATGCCGGGGCTGAACGTATTTTTTTTCTCCAAAAACCCACAAAGAAGGCATGCCTCTCTGAGCAATTGTATCCAAGAAAGAAGCCTGGCAAGGTCTGGTATCAAAATACCTACAAAAGCATCTTAGCCAAATAGACGTAGAAGATCCTTTTCATGTGAGCAACTCAAAGGATGTGACTGAATTTTTGGGTGAGCAAGATGGTGCTTCACGAGCCAATTTTGCTTTTTTTCAGTTGATATTGAGGAGCTCTTTTATTCCATTCCCCAAACAGAGTTGTTAGACGCAGTAAAAGAGCGGATTGAAAGCTGGGGGGCTGTCCAGTTCCAAAATAGTAGCGGGGTTTCCGTAAATGACTTTGTAGCATTAGTTGAGTGCTACCTCTCTTCCACCTACATTTGTTTTAACGACAAGTTGTTCGTGCAAAAAGATGGTATTTGCATAGGCTCCTGCATAGCTGCAATACTTAGCAAAATATTTTTAGGCCAATTTGACAAGCGCGTGGCAGCGTGCATAAAAGAGGAAAAACATGTTGTGAGGTGTTTTAGATATGTCGATGATTTTATTGTGTTTGTGAATGTTGACAACGAGAGTGACAAACCACAGGTTGTAAAAAGTGTTTTAGAGATTTTCGGTGATTGTTCTGGCAAACTAAGGTTCACACATGAAGTACCGATGAACGGGTGTCTTCAATTCTTCGAGCTGTGTCTGTACTTTGGCACAGGGCACATCTGCTGGTCGTACCAGCCACGCACAAAAAAGGAAACTTTAGCATACAATTCGGCTCACTCAAAATTGGTTAAGAGGGGCATGGCAAAAGATTGCCTGCGTGGTGCTCTCAAAAGTCTTGCCACCATAAAATTGAGGTTAGCTTGCAGATGCAAGTGCTCCGGTTGCAGAACGCCAGTTTTCCAAAAAATATCGTGATGGCTGTGGCGGAATGCTTCCTGAAAGAAATCAGGGCAGGTGGGCGCCCTGGCGTGGCAGCCGAAAAAAAGCTGCAAGAAGCTGAAGCGTACCGATATACCGTATGTGCACCAGCTGAGAAAAGTTGGAGAAGTGCGGCGTGGAGGTGATGTTCACTGCCCCCGAAAAGCTGGTGCGCATGTGCAAAGCCGTAAACGAAAAGAAAAAAACCGGTCTGCGCCATAAAACATGAATGCAAGTTTGTACCCTGCATTGTTGGGGTCGTATACCGCATACCTCTCTCTTGTGGTAGACGCTACGTGGGGCAGTCTGGCTGCTGCCTAAATGAACGGCTACGAGAGCACCGAACGCTGTTAGATTCATTAGCGGGGGGCGGCCATTCGGCCAAGCATTGTAAGCGGTGTGGGTACGTGCCTGCATTTGATTCCATGTGTGTGCTTGGTAGGGGGGGCGCAAGGTGGGGGCGCGAGATTTGTGAGGCATATCACATTGACAGGGAAGGTGATAACTGTGTCAGCACGACATCACTTGCCTTGTCCAAAAAAGAAAAAAAATGTACTTACAGAATATTTTGCCACATTTTGATTAGTTTGTGCTTGTACTGTTTTAACCCTGTGTGCGCATGCACCACCGAAATGTATTTATGTATTTTCTCTCACAGTAAAACCTCAGTTGGTGTTTAGCGCGCGTCCTGTCGTCTTCTCTCTTTGTGTCCCTGTTATTTGCGCTAATATTTTGATTAATGATGACACACCAACTAGCCCAGCTTTCTGCCTTGATTGCAGTAGGAGGCCACAGGCTCAAGACAGGTCCAGCTGAATGAGCTCATACGGAGTGCCTTGATTGAGATGGGTCCTTATTACATGCACAAGGGTGCCAAGAGCAGCTTCGCAACTGCGGTTGCAATGAAAGCTGTGTTGAGCCGGGGTGAGAAGATTATGCGCATCAAGGCTGCATTAAGGACATGTTGAAAGGTGCAACACACGATAGAAGTGTTGGTGGTGGGACGGTATAACCGTACGTTAGCACATGCACAGTGGTCATAATGCACTGGCGTGATGTAAGCAAGCCTTCATGCAACAGGGAACATACCCAAGTCCAGAATTTGTAAGAGGCACAGGAAATGGGCCATTGACAGAGCTGCGGACTTGAAGATGAGTGGGTGGATGCCATCGGAACTGCAGCTTTGAAAAGGTTCAATGTGTGGCACTGGTTCTAAGACATCTTCAACTGTTCTTTGTAGGGTAGGAAGACACAGGTTTAGCAGGTATGGGAGGGTTGTTGGCAAGTTGGGAGGTAAAAGAAGGCGGTGCTGTGCTTGTTGCCCATATTGAGGAGAAATGGTCGCTGAATGCTCCAGCGATGAAAGCTGGCGAAGACATTGTGTAATCATTGATAAATAGGAAAGGACACCAAGTCTCCATCCATTGGGAGTTTATGTGTGCCCAAAATAGCTTCAGCTGCTTAACTGCTGCGTCAGTAAAATCCGCGATGAAGTGTTGGTGGGTGATGTGGATTTCCTTCTTGACCTTCCGCTGTAGGTGTTTAGCAGCTAGCAGGGAATTTCAGGAGTGGCTTTTCATTGCGCAACAGGGCATCGTGTGGGCATGGTGCTACATATTGAGGTACCATGAGGGGAACTGATATGTTCTGTCACAGATCTAAATGTTGCACGGAGGTTATCAAAGTGACAGAACTTTTTTCCAATTATGCAAAAGGTTCCCAGACATTTTTAGCAATATTCTTGCCAACCACAAAAGCAATGAAAAATTGTGATGGACACGCAAGAGGTACAGAAGTGCAGTCAGCGAAGTGTACGAACAGATTGATTTGCCCTGCTTGCAACCTGCTATGCATAATTTGGAAAAATAAGTGGACACTCATTAATACTTATTCACTAATACTTTTGCACGCTATGTACCCACTCACACTTGTCGGTACTCACGTTCCTATATATGCTCTCCAACACTCACTCGTGTTCACAGTCACTTCCATTCACACTTACCGGCAACCACTTGCGCTCACACTAACGTCCAGTCCCACTAACCGGCACTCACTTATAAATGTACTCGCATCCACTCGCACTCGCAGATAGTCAAGTCCATACTCACGTCCACTCAAACTCACAGTGACTGACTCAAGTTAACTGGCACTCACTCCAGTTCACACATGATGGCACTCGCTCCTGTTAATACCCACGTCTGCTCACATAAACACTCCACCTCACCTCTTTGATACAGGGTGGTACAACATATTCTTGTCTTGCTTTAGCGCAACTCAGTTTGAGTATGAAAGAAAGAGCACAGGCAGGCAACAGGATGAGCGCTATTTGTATGAGTCGGGTGACAGATGAGCGCGGCAAGGTTGTAGAAGTTACAGGACGCTTTTAATGCGAAAGCATAATATGTTCCATTATGCAAAAATCCAGCGCTGTAGTCGGTGGTGTGACCGAATGATGGTGCCAAAAGCGGCCGACAGCAAAGAGTAAAGACACAAAAAAATACTCGGATTCATGTCAAATTTTCAGGAAGGTTCCCGTAAACGTAAATCCCATATTACGCAAATTTCAGTCTGGGTGGGAATCGAACCCGGGCCTCTGCGGTGTGAGATTAGCATGTTTCCGTGATGCAATGCCGGCTCCACAGTTCTGGTCGACTGACTGTGTGCCTGGCACGTGCGCCATTGCACGTCATGTCGCTGACGAAACATGTTGCCTAGTGTGTGCGTCGTTGGGCACGTGGCAGCACAGCCAATGGGTAGCACCACATAATGAGTGTATAAATTGAGTGCATAAAGTAAAGCATTAATGTCCAATTGAACGCCACTAAGCGGTCCTTCGGATTATGAACTCCTTGTGGGCAAGCGAGTGCTTTGAGATGCTTGGTGCGATTTTGGTAGGCCTTAACAAGGCACAGTTAAAATGCAGGCGAGGGCTTGCGCGGTCAAGGAATGTGCAGAAAAAACAAAAAAATTGAACGAAAGGACTATAATGCTTTCGCATTCACTCGCTCAAGCAGTGTTAAGTGTATCCGCCACATTTTTCCATGTGCATAAAAGCAAGATGGCATGAAGACGGTGTGTGTCCAGTGTGCTTTGGCTTGACTCAGCTCGTTAGGCAGCACATTGATAAGTCCATTACGAACCAAAGTGCTCGTGCTTTCTAGAAGGGGTGTGATCTTATAAAGGTTTAGAAAGATAAATTTCGCTTGTCCTTGTTTGATTGATTAGAATTGTGCTTTCATCAACAAAAGTGCCATTCTGACCAATGATGGTTCGACAACATATGTATGATAGCGACTGTCTAACGGTGACGCCATGGCAAGGACAGAATAATCCCGATCGAATGACAATATGATTACGATAGAATGACGAAGACTGAGGTTGATGGAACGACGAAGGCATTATGGCAACGGCGGCATGACGACAATGGGATGATGTTATTCATGTGACGACAATGATAAAACGACAGCGTGACGACGACGGCATGGCGACGACTGTGCGATGGCCATGGCATAACGACAGTCGCATGACAAAAATTAGGCAGAGACACTTAAGACTACTTACGTGTGGGAATGCGAAAGTTTTTTTTCGGCGCGTCCCTTGTTTACGCAAGCTCTCGCCTGCGTTTTAACTGCGCCTCGGTAAGACCAAATGAAGACCCGCCAAGCGTCTCAACGCGAGGAGTTCGTACCTCGAAGGACCGCTCAGCGGCATTCAATTGGACATTAATGATTTTTTTTTAGTTGCTGGGTGCTTTGTTCGTCGCAACGACAGATTTGATTTTTTACAAGTACTGCTCCAGGAGGGCACTTGTAACCGGCAAACGGAGGCCTCTGGTGGGCACCTTAGATTATAATAACGCTGCCTAAATGTACGTCGGACGTATGTACCTGCTTTGCTTCCGTTTCGCTAGCTTCGCGGCTCCCACCTACAGATTTTTGCACATGTTTTTTGCAGAAGGACGTTTATTTAACTCAAGGGCTTTTGAAAAGCCACGGAGAGCAGCATACAAAAAGCCTGGCACGAGCGAAGATACGGCCCCTACTGCTCCCCCAGTAAAATCAGTGATGTTATTGTAGGTAGTGCGCCGTAAGACGTGAGAAAGTCTGTCAGACGTGCACCCAGCAACGAAAGAAGCACTCCGCGACTGCTACAACAGCAGTCAGAACCTCGCCCATCTTCGTTACGTAAAAAGAAACCGAAGTGACAAATAAACAAACAGCATTCACCAGTTCCTCTAGGTTCAAAGTTCTCTGATGTCCAACACGGTCTTCGGTTGCCGAATATACAGAACAGCTGTACAGGTCTATCATGTGCGACGAAACTGCCTGCCTCATAGAATAAAGAACCCCTGCCTTCCATGGCGAAAAAGCGCGTTCGCGCGGTGTTCTGGCTTGACTAGAGTTGACTGGTTTGAAGCATGGCGGCTACACGTTAACCACGACCTACTGGAACTCCAGACCTGCACAGATATCCGGCTCCTATGGGAGCAGCTTGCGCCCACTTTCGTTCAACCGACGGCCGTAGGGGGCGCTTTTATAACCTGTCCGTCTGCTACGCGGTGGGCGGCTGTGCAGCGTTGTAATTAGTACGGCAGCTGTTGTGTTGTGACGAACTGCTTGTCTAGTTGATGATTTTTGCTAACACAGCGACAGTGATGTCACAAGGCTTTGATCGGTCACTTGGCTCCAAAAGTTGACTGCCCGAACGTAAAAAATGTCGGAGCGTGTAGTCCGCTGCTCTCTAAAATTGCGTTAAATAGCCGCTCCTATTGCCTTTTTCAAGCAGATTATTGTAAATCACATTGTGTGTAGAGTTCGCAAAGTACACAACAGTTTCATTGTACACGTTGTAAAATTCGCTTCTACGCTCTTTAGAAACTCGAAAACACCGTAATGTTCGACGACTAGAACGATTACCACTCATTTTAACTCTTAAATGTTGTCCGTGAATGCGTCGAGTTGAAAAAGTGAATTACGCACACAGCTTCACTGCGTACGTATCTTAAGCACCGCCGTTATGCTGCCGCTGTACCACGCAGAAAAGCAAGCTTTGCAGTTTGAAAATAGTCCCGTGAGACAATTTAAGGCTTGCAGTGCAGCACGTTTTATAGCACTGCGATCGCTTAATTTTTTTAAAGCTTTCTACTGAGCTAGACATCCAACGACAATAAAAACAAGGTATGCTCACCTTTCCTTGAAACAGAATCGATCAACCTATTGCACATATCGGGCGGAGGACTTATAGTCGTGTATACTTTTACTATATACTTCTACCAGGTCATCTGCTTTCACTACGGCACACAGCAGTAAATCCTAATGTCATCTACGACACTAGGCTATCTGTAAACAACTAAAAAAAAACTAGATTATCCTATGATTAAGACAATTTTTCCAGTCTCTTACGGAGGCTAGGAAAGGGAAATTTCTGCCGTCGATCTAGCATTGCAGCTGCCACCTATGCTCGTTGTTTACATTTCTTGCACCGCTGCTCCTCTTGTAGTTTCACTATTCAAACGCAAAGCATTCGCAAATATGTTTTCTTTTGTATATTTGTGAATTTATTCATTTACCGCCAATACAAGAGCTTTGTGCCTGCCGAAATGGCAAGACAAGCGCTGAACAGATCGCAGAAGCAGACGACAGCGAACAGGTTATAACTAGCGCCGCTCTGCTCGTACATTCTTTCCCTAGCGGCGAAAGGGGGCGAACTAGACAAGGCGTGCTGGAGGAGGGAGTTCTGTGCAGGTCTGGAGTTCAGTAGATCGTGATTTGGACGAGCACATCATAATTGGATTACAGTGCTCTAGAATATGGGTAGTGGGTTCAGGGAGCGGCCGCCGGTGAGGCGGCTTGTGTCGACGATACCAGATGGCGCCACCAGAGCATAGGCTGTGTGAGATGCGGCGCGCTGCGCCGTGGCTGCGCACTGTGTATAGAATTGTCGCAGAAATAAACAAGGCTCTGTCTTTTAAAAGAGGTCCTACAAATAGGTGAGGCTGTACACAGATATTGTCGGCGAATCAAGAGAATTAGATATAGTAGTAGCCAACAGCCGATAGCGCGGTCGTGCGGACGAGCGGCCCCGTTGATCCTTCGCAACGCTGATCGTGCTCTTTTGCAGGTACGGCCCCCATATTTCAACGTTAGTGCATAGTAGTATTATCGCCGCCCATAGGAAAGGCTGAGTAAAGGGAGAGGAGTAAACATTCTATAGATCATCGGGGTTATCCAGCCGCCCACTCGAAACTGTCGGCAAACGTGGCCGAGCGTACTCCAGCTTGAGCCATCGGAAGTGTTTTAGTAGAGGGGCGGGGCAACGAGAAATCGCAATAAAAAAAAAAAACGCTTCACTTAGAGACCGTTGTGTGTACCGCGAACTATATCCGAATGCGATAATATTAAGTGTGGTATGCATGCCCCTGCTTTAATTGTTCTGATGCATGCATTTCTTTTTCTTCAAAACGAAGGGTCAATTGCCGCCGATGTATAAACGCTGATGAATGCAAGACAAGACAAAATAACTTTCATAAAATAAAGCACTCCTTTATTGCAGCGCTCCAACTATGCCCAATGTGAAACAAATTCTTGAATTTAGCCGCGCGACTATGAGCACTTGCCCATATCTTAGCATGAAGCTTCTTTTTCCTTCGAGCTTCTCGCGACTCATTGATTAATTGAACATAAAAATGTAACCTTGTCAAAACATAAAACTTGACAATGCTGGCTGTGAGCGCTTCTGAATGCTGGCTGCACCCTACACCACATGAAATCTGAGATTTGCCCAGCACCATAACATCTACTATTCTGTTACTGCACAGGCTTTCCTGACTAAAAAAAGTTGTGAAAAGGTTTTCCAGCCTTCTCACCGTCAAAAAAAGCACGCGGGACGGGTAGAGCAACCCTCCTTTGTCACAAATTGCAGTGAACTCATTGTCCTGGCTTTTCTCATTTGGCGCCTGTAGCAGCAAGTTTTTGCATTCGACACAGTCACTGCGTGCAATGAACTTGCGCGCTACATAACCTGCCATGTAGTGTATTAGCCGGTCATCGCTGTTTTCAATGACATAACCGCTGTGATCTGGAGATATTTGGCGTAGTTTGCCTTCAGCCAATGAGAGATTGCCCGACTCTATGAGTTTGTCAATGTCTTCCTCTGCAGTGTTGGCATCATATGCATCCAGCAAGGAACTAAGTGGCTCATTGCTGTCGGCGTTTCCTGATCTCACTACGCTCGCTAGATTATAAAACGAAAGACAATTCACTACAATAAAAAAATTGGGTTGATGTAGGGTGATCATTAGATCCACAGGACTGCCTTACGATACCGAAAAAGTTCTCCAATAGATCCTGGCTCAAGCGCGATGTCATTAAATACTTAAAGCCCTGTGTACTCAGGCAGCTGGGTAGGACTGCTAGCCGCGCGGGCGGGCGCGCCGAGCCTACAGCCCACGCTACAACAGCGCCACCGCTTAGATCCGGGACCTGTCGACACTCGCCGCCTCACCGCATCGCATGGAGCGCGGCGGCTCCTGAACCCACTACCCCATATTCTAGAGCACTGTAATTGGATTTCTCCGCTCTTTCTACGCTAGCGCGAGAAGTGGTCGCGAGAGAGAAATGTGGGGACTTTCGGTCCTTGAGATTTCGCCTAGGTACTACGGAGAAGAAAGTTGCTAGCTCCGTTCTTCCCTAGCAAAGCTGGCAACGCAATTATGACGCAATCAACAGAATGCGTGGCCGGCAAGGCGAAGAAGCCGTGCCCAAGGCCAGTTTGTTGCGACGGTTATAGCATATCAAATTTTTATAGTCGCAGGGGGATACGTTTGGAAGTGAGGTGTCTTCTCGGATAACTTTAAAGGGACCCTGAAACGATTTTGGCGATTTTCTACAAACGTACTGAGTCGTTAGAGTAGGTTCTTCTGATCATTAATTGATGCATCTAAGTGCTCTGCGTAAAGCGTGTAATTTATTATAAGGTTTTAAAAATACACATCGCTGCCGATCGCAGCGCACTGCTCGGCGGAATTTTAAGCCACCCCTACCCATATGATGCAAATAACCCATATTACGTCACATGGGCGAGCTATCTGATTGGCTGACCAGGGCGCGTGGTCGATAATTTTTCCAACTTTATGGTGAACAAATGATGCTCGTAATAGTTGGAATGTTAGTTACTTTGTTTTTGCAAGAAGAAAATAACTTGAAGAGAATACACAAGAATAGTTTTTTAGTACACTTCAGCACTTCCGGCACACAGCAAGTGTCGTCTGCTTGTGTTACAACGTACTCCATTTTGACGAGAGATCCGCGGTCAGAGTCGGTCTCAGTCTTTTCGCGAGCACTATGATTCGACTTTGTTGCCTTGTGGACTGCAAACCTAGCGACCTGCAAACCGCGAGTCCAGTATTAGGGCAAACGCAAGCGCAAGGGGACAGGGTCTGGCCGCTTGACTGTGCCGGGATGAGCCACGAGATGAGCAGAAGGGCAAATGTGAACGGTCTGCACGGTGCAGCCACCTGGTGGCACAGAGCTCAACCATACACAGTAGCAGCAACGAAGTGTATTCTTTGCTGCTGGTGTGTATTTTTCGCAGGAGTGTAATCATCAACACGTTGATTTATAAATGTTTAAAATGCTTTACACTTGGTTAGAGCAATATTAGCGCTTTGTTTGACTGGTTAAGTGCTGCGCCAGCAAGTGTCTGGACCGTGCAGACCGATCAGCTGCTCACGTACGTCTACGCTAAAGTTCCTTCATCAGCTTGAGTTTATGCCTCCAGTCATTTGCCGAAATGACCAGCTTGCATGTTTTTAGCGGAGTTCCGGACACGTTCGGCGCTACGACAGAATGCTCGCAACGCACGCTGCTTCGATAGCTCTCGGTCGACGGCCAAGCGGCTAGCGGAGAGGTCTCGCGCGGGAGGGGGCGTGCTCCTAAACAACCGGAAGTGAGCGATGTGACGTCGCATCGTGACGCTGAACCAGTGAAGGCGGAGCTTAGCGCCGCTCGCTCGGCGAGCGAGTTGAGGAGGAAAAGCATAGCTAGGGAGGAGGCAGTGGCGTAGCCAGAAATTTCGTTCGGGGGGGGCTCACATTGCAGCTCGGCCTCCTCCTAAGAGGAAAAATTAGGTCGGATGCTCCTATCTAAATACACGTAGAAGGAAAATTAGTTTTTCTCGGCAACCACTGCACCAAATTTGATTATATTTGTTGCAGTTAAAAGAAAAACCTAAATTCTAGTGCCTGTTTGTCTCAAATTTTCGATTTATGTCGTCAATATTTTTTTCAAAAGTGGCACAA
This sequence comes from Dermacentor albipictus, assembly GCF_038994185.2. Lineage (NCBI taxonomy): Eukaryota > Metazoa > Arthropoda > Arachnida > Ixodida > Ixodidae > Dermacentor > Dermacentor albipictus. The sequence continues at coordinate 1,888,615 of NW_027225575.1, read as the reverse complement.
ATCGAAAAGTTTCAGAAAACGAAACAATTCAGTTTATATATCTGTAAATCAGCAATGAAAATTGATATCACATTTCCGTCAATTGCACATAATAGTACGTCTACAGCGGACAACATTGATATGCTACACATGAGTCTCAAAAAATTAAGTATTATGGAAATACGGCTCTTGCAGAACCCTTGTACATAACATAACCAATTCATGTAAGTTAGAAATAGACAAATCCCATTTGTCCGCTTTGAATGGTGTAGTGGGTGCCATGTACAGAACCGCGATATCTGTTCTTGATGCAGAGCTCTTAATTTGTAAACTTCGTCCTATTTTTTTTTTCGAAGTTTCGAATTTTTCAAAATATTTTAAACAAAGTTCCGGCCCTAAATCGAAATTCCGCTTCCAACAGACTCTAGAATTTAAGTTACTCTCTCAAATGCAACAAATTTCATTAAAAGCGATTCAGGAGTTATCTCAGAAAAGCGTTTCTGCTTTTTACATGTATCTGAATAGGCCGCGTCGGTGTTGCGCCCAAGCTAAGCTTCTTCTTAAATAATTTGCCTTGGGATCAAATACATGAATAATAACCTCATTGCCATTGCCAAAGATGCTGCAAACGTATTCTTGAACGCTACGCACTGTCAGTACAAGTAAAATACGTATTTTTTCATAAAATACTATATTCGTATGTGCCAAAAATCATGCCCAACGTAACTGATGTCAATGCTTCTATGTTTTGTCTATTTAATAATAAAGAAAATATCACATGAACTTTAGAACTACATCAGTTCGAAATCAGCAAAGCAGTGCAAGTCGCTGATATGAAAAATGTAAAGGCCATGAAATGAACAAGTTGAGGACAAATATGTTAATGAAACTTTGTCATTCAAGGTCCTTGTTTACATCCTTGTACATATGCAACGGCCAGTAAAAAATCTCAATGACGCTGTCACTTGTTCCAATGTATTACGCAGAAACATCTATCACCGGTCGTGTATCGTGAGTAATTGCACCGAAATTATACTGGCAGCAGAGAGCACGTGTCAGAAGCAGGAGTTCTGCAGAGTATACGAGGGCGAGTCAAATGAAAGTGAGCCAATGCAAATATATGACAAACGGGGTACTTTATTTAAAGTAGCCTCCATGAGCATTTAGACATTTAGACATTTCTCTCATTGACAAACGAGTCGCGTAATTCCCGTCTCACAAAGCTCCTTGGGTTGCTGCTTCAAAACGTCTGCAACTGACTTTCACGTCATCGTCCGAGACGAATCTGGTTCCTATAAGCTGTTTTTTCGGTTGCCCCAAGATGTGGAAGTCGCAAGGCGACAGATCTGAGTTGTATGGCGGATATTGCAGCATTTCCCACTTGAACTTCGCCAGTTTTATATTAACCACATCAGCGACTTGGAGATGGGCATTGTCGTGGAACAAGATGAACCCATTCGTCAATTCTTCACGTAGTTTGTTCTTGACTGCGACACGCAGGCGATCCGGCATTTCACAATATCGTAAACAAGTGATAGTCTCTCAAGATTCAGTAAATTCTATCAATAATGGCCCCTGACGATCGAAAAATAAAAGTCAACAATACCTTTCCGGCGGAAATGGTGGCCTTTGCTTTCTTTGGGGGGTGGTGAATTCAAGTGTTTTCATTGTAAGCTTTGCCGTCGTGTTTCAGGCTCGTAGTAGTGGCACCATGGTTCGTCCTCGATCACACTTGCAGATAAGAAATCGTCACCCTTATTGTAATACCGGATCAGATGAGTAAAGGCAGCGCCGACCTTCTCCGTATTCTGGAGGAGATTCAAAATCTTGGGCATCCATTACGCACACAAGAGCCGATAACCGAGATGTTCATGAATTATGGCGTCAACGGCGACGGTGAACCAAACCGTGACTGATGTTCACACGCTCTGCCAGTTCATCGATGCTTATCCTCCGTTCTTGTGTCATCAGCTTATCAACCTTTGAAATTTTGTTAGGGGTGATTGCACGATGGCTTCGTCCCAGTCTGTGATCGTCTTTGCAACTTTCACGTCCTTCTTTGAACCGTTTGTTCTAACGCTTCACAGTGGCCAATGAAATGCAATGTTCAATCTACACGGCAGCCATACGATGAGTAATTTGTTTTCGGGAAACACCTTCAGCTGTCAAAAAGCTCACGGCACCACGCTGCTCAACTTCTGAAGCGTCCATTACGTCACGCAACCATGTTCAACTAAGTTTATGAGCGCATTAAAGAAGATTTACGCTCACACTTGCGTGCCACTTTTGTAAATGAGAGATGCCTGCGTGCTACGCGCAGGCCCTGCAGATAATGAACAGAACCATCATTACGCGGGGTGGGTAGGCTCACTTTCATTTGACTCGCCCTCGTACATTAGAAATGCGAAGATGCAATGGAATATACAAATGCTAAGATACAGCTTGATAAAGGGCAAAAAAATTGCCACTGGAAACAAAGTTCACTGCACGTATACACAAAACCTCGCAACAAGATATGTAAACATACGTATAAGTTTCCAATAAATCTACGTATCTAAGAAAACGTCATAGTATATAATGGGTCAAACAAGGCAAATAAACATGTTGCGCAATCACAGATTCACAGAATCCTAGATCCCGTCCCAATTCCGTCCACTCCCCCCGATGTATCACGCGCGACGGAAGTTGCGGCGCGCTTGCTCTCCGATTTTCTTCTTTGCGCACACAAGACTGACCCACCATCATCGGCTCACCCATCACCCCCCCCCCACACACACACACACGCTTTCACTCGCACATACAGCATGCGGCGCGCGGTCACGATGTTATCGCCCTTAGACTTTATGCGGAATATGAGGGCGACGGCGACGGCAGGAATGCGCCTAGAGTCTCCATATAATTGCTATCGCAATAATATAATGAGCATCCGGCAGCTGAAGCGTCCCGTGGCCCTTTACTTTCCGCAAAAGAAGTAACAAAATAGAACTTTCACCATGCGACAATTCGCTGCGCCGCAACATTTTTTTTTTTCCTTTCGTGGGGCGGGGGAACCGTAACGAAAAAAAAAAATACGCAAAGGAAAGTATGTTGGTGACAATCAAATGCCTACCATGTGCAACTAATGTGGCTATTAAAGGAATATCGAAGAAAACACGAGACGCTTGGTTCACCAAGAACCATGTGAATACTGCTCGGTATCCTGCACTGGCGAGACAAGACTTTCTGGAGAGGTTGCGCTCAAGCGAACGCGGTGCAATCCGTCGAGTCCCCACATTGATGGCGGCGAGAAAGCGTCCAAAACCTCTGCCAGGTAAAAATGCACTCGGCCAGAGAAAACCGAAGGCGCACTGAAGTGCGCCGCGCGGTGGTCGGGGCAACACGAGAAAAACGCATGCGCTCTGGCTGGCTCTGGCAGCCCCCGGGTAGGGGAGCGAGAACAACAAAATTGAAGAGGCTCAACCTGGTCTTCGCGATTAAAAGCCAAAGTAGAAAAAATAAATAAGAACGTAGTTACCTTGGCTGGCTTTAGTGTCTCCACTGCGTGCTTTGGCGCAGTTAAAAAAGAAAATTGATATTTTTTATGTGACATGACGGCACGAATGAACCACCACAACGCTTCGTCTCATCGGGCCTCGCTGCGGGCTTTGTCAACTTGTCTGATAGTGCGCGTTGATTTGGCTAGTCTCGTTGTACGGCCCGATGTGCGACTTTGGAAAAGTTAATGCACCTTTGGCGTCAAATATTTATGGGAACATTAAACTTACAAAGTTACGCAATTGAAAATCCAAAGCACACGTTTGGAAATGTCAATGCACCTTTCAGATCAAAAGTTTATGAGAACTTTATACCCATAAAGTTTCGGAATTGAAATCTACGCGCTCCGTAGATTCCATGAGAGAGTGTATAGATTCCGCAGCCTCCGCGAGATGCCGCGGCGAGCCCATTCGCCATCAAAACGTCCTTGAAACTTAGTGCTCGGATGGGGCTGCTTGCGTTATGTGACTCCCGGTGCATGGGCGTTGCCGCGAAATCCAGCCCGAGTTCGCAATTTTTGCGGTGAGATGGCTTTTCGAGCATGAAAAATACGTTCTAGACAAAATCCAGAATGATTTGCTGCGCCGGGGGTTGCTTTGGTCGGCGGTGCATGGACAGCGCGAAAAAATTTCGGGGGGGGGGGGGGCTGAAGCCCCATAAGCCCCCCCCCCCCTGGCTACGCCCCTGGGAGGAGGGTAACTTCTAATCGCTTGCAGCTCCATTAATACGTAACGCTTCACTTAAATTGTGGTGCGAATGTTCTACTTAAGCTGTACCCTACGCGCCTACAAAATTTGTCCGAACCGTTTCAGGGGCCCTTTAATGGCAAAGCATTACGTCGCGCTGATGCATTGTTCATTAGTGTCGTTGAGCATACCACACACTTCAGGGGAATCGCGGTAACGGAAACAGTTTGTGAATTCAACTGCCGTGCCGATGAGTTAGTTCTTAATGTAACTGAGCATACAACACACTTGGATATTCGTGAGAATGGAACATTTTGTACTCTCCTCGTGAGGGGCCATCCTAGGACTCTGGCCTCCCACTGAGCAGAATCTCAATAAAGTTGTTACCACCACCTCTGTATGTTACAGTACTAAAACTTAATAATAATAATATTTGGGGTTTTACGTGCCAAAACCACTTTCTGATTATGAGGCACGCCGTAGTGGAGGACTCCGGAAATTTTGACCACCTGGGGTTCTTTAACGTGCACCTAAATCTAAGCACGCGGGTGTTTTCGCATTTCGCCCCCATCGAAATGCGGCCGCCATGGCCGGGATTCGATCCCGCGACCTCGTGCTCAGCAGTACTAAAACTTGCGTAGCCATGCAATCTGAGCCGTAGATCGTTGTGAAAGCTGTACAGCCACACTGGAAAACACTACGCCTTGCGGATAAATACAGAACAAATGTATGCTACAGAAAAATGGTCGTCATGCAAGGCGAAGAGAAATCTCAAGGACTGAGAGTCCCCACATTTCTGTCGCGTCACTGCTCCTTGCGCATGCGCAGAAAGAATGGGGAAGTCCAATTATGATGTGCTCGTTTATTTGGTGCCTCATGAATATTCATTTTCGTCATTTCGTCATTTCCATATTAGTATAACTAGTGGGAAATCTGGCGCTGCGATCGTTCAACCATCACGGGAATGATGGGAAGTACAGGCTTCGGATTGGCATTCTGTTGACTGGCGAATGACAAGTATTTTTTGGCAGTTTTAGTTTCCCTCCAAGCGTCATTGCTATAACCTGCAGTCGGACAGTGCAACGCATGTGCAACGCAAAGCTGTTGCTCGAAGTGGCGATAGCGCGCTGGGCCAGCGGCTGACATGATGTTTGCGTCGCGGTGTGGTGTGGAAGCCCTGACGAGAAAGCGACGGCATCGTAAACGTTGAAAGAACATGTTTTGACCGTTTGGACCTTGGTTTGTTAAGTGTGTTAAGTTGGAGCTGTAGCGTTACGTGTTTGAAACTTCAGAATACATAGTATGCACGTACGTCATTCAACGATACTCCACGACTTCCGGTTTACGGCAGCGCCATCTTGGGCGCGCCTGTTGATAAGGTACCCCAAGATGGCGGAAGGTAGCAGAAGCAGACGACAGCAGTGGATGTGACGTCACGTCCATACTACGGTAGAAAAGGAACGCACTACTGATACAAGACATACACAGTTGTGCTTCTAGTGGCTTGTCAATCAAATTTTATTGAGGGCTTCATTATGCATTGCTCCTTTATGTGCACAATAAAATGTGTGTATTAGCAATTTGAGAACAGAAACTTACTTGTGGTAGGAAAGGTTGCTGCTTCCTGACCGCAAAATGGGTAAGTGCAAAGCTACGCCGTAACGCTTCGGAAGCGGTACGTCAATATAAAATATAATGAAGCATACTCGTAGGAGGCCACAAGCGTCCTAGCTAGCACTGCAGCAGACGTGCTTAAAACTACTTGAAGACGTTCAGCAACCGTGACAGCCGACGCAGCCTGTTAAAATAGTGAGACCCGCCGCGGTTGCTCAGTGGCTATGGTGTTAGGCTTCTGAGCACGAGGTCACGGGATCGAATCCCGTCCACGGCGGCCGCATTTCGATGGGGGCGAAAACACCCGTGTACTTAGATTTAGGTGCACGTTAAAGAACCCCGGGCGGTCGAAATTTCCGGAGTCCTCCACTACGGCGTGCCTCATAATCAGAAAGTGGTTTTGGCACGTAAAACCCCATAATTTAATTTTTAATTTAAATAGTGAGAGACTTCGCAAGTGCCTGTCTTCTGCGAGAAGTCTCGCGTTTGTATATATTGCGAGCAAGAGTCGCAGCAGACGACACTTGAAGCATTCCGCTCAAGGGCGCAACACTTTCTCACAACATTTTTATTTCCATAAACAATCGATGAGTATTTTTGTATAAGTACATGCACCGTTGTTATTGCTGTCGTAAAAATTAATAAATAATTATTCGCTGGCGTTAAACCGAGAACAGAATCGCACAAGAATGCATACCCTGGTGTGCCCCGTTGATAAACCTCAGTAAAACGTGCTTCCATCTCCAAGTCATACAAAGTTTATGTAAAGTGTTGTACATTATATAACATACTGCAGAAATAAAATTAGATTTTACGTGATAATATTCGAGTATAGCTTCGTTTACTGCGCTGCAAGAAAATGCCATTAGTCCAAAGATTGAAGTCAATCCGAAGCCTGTACTTCCCATCATTCCCATATGTAGGTTGAGGCATGACCACCATAGTTGAGGCAACGCTCATGAGAACCCCCATAGACACTAGCGCCACATTTGCCTCTAGGATATCTATTTAGAAACTCTATAATTTTCGTTATGCGTTTCAGAAATAGAAAGAGAAAAATATTTCGTGCTTACCGTTGCTCCGTTTAAGAATGACGTTTGGCGCAAGGTTAAAATGAACAGAAGCAATAAGATTGCATTTCGTAGTCCACATTGTACTTGCCTGGTTTTCAAACATTCATTTGCTTAACAGCTGATCTGGCGACGAAACAGTTCGCCTTCACTTAGTGTCATTATGTAAAACAAATGCCCGTTTGCCTTCGTTTAGTCCTCTCACCGCAAGTGGTGTCCAAAGCATCACGATTGTGACGTCTCCTCATCGCTTCCATCGTTTGTTGTACAGCAAAGCATGACCATGGAGATTTGTTTCCACTACTCACAAGGGGGTGCGATGTGTACATCACGAGTAGAGTTTCTAAATAAGGCTAACTCTAATACTGAGGGGCTCAGACGACGCAAATCCGCATTTTTTAAAGCGAAGCTTTCTTTGCCTCCTATTTCGACTTTTCTACTGCTGCTGCTGCTGCTGTCCGGCACGCCGCGTCGTGGGTTGGTTTACAGCAGCAGCGTGGCAGAGAGGAAAGGCGACGTGAGAAACTCGTTTCGACCTTTCCATCGTGTCGCTACAAGGCCCTCTGGAACTCCCTGGGCGTTACCACAATACGATCTGGCGACTGCTGTAACTATCCGTGAGCCCTCCGCAAAAGCATTGCAGAAGCTGCAACCTTTCTCTTTGTACTAACGCACTGAAGGGAGGTAGATAGAATGGTAGAGAGGAGGCAAGTAGAAACGACGCAGTCGCAAAACGGCACTAATAGCCTTGCCAGCTCGCATATATAGGGGAAGCGTGGGAGAGGGAAAACGCGACATAAAAAGCAAAGAAAGGTTACCGCTAACCATGGCAGGGATTTCGAACAAACGGAATAAATTTAAATTTAAGGTACGGTACGTTTCTGATATTTCTTAAAAATAAACACAGTGCAAATTGGTAAAGCGGACAACTTACGCAGGGCGTGCAGACGCAAGGCCACATTAAAACACCACAACGTCTAGACTATACTACGCAACAGGCCCCCCCCCCCACCAAATCTACACTTCTGTACCCGTCATGGTAGCTTGGGGGCTATGGCGTTGCTCAAGGTTGCGGATTCAACACTTCTGCCAGGATGCGATGCGTCATGTGAGGCAATAACAGTGCAAACCTTTGCGCAGGCTATGAACAATGGCGCATATAACAACGCCTCAAGCTAACATGTCTTGCTGTGTGTTCTGTGTACTACGCAGACAAACACAAGTGGTGCACGCAAGGCAATGTTTAGCATCGACTCACCACTCTCGGTCGTACTGCACTAAACGCTGAAGAACTTTCGCCGTCAACATCACGGCAAAGAATCGTCAATCAACGCAAACAGCACAGAAAGCTTCGCTTACATCGATTCCCACAGTGCGTGGGATCCGCATATAACTTTTGTTTGCAAAATCAGGCAAGTAACAGTGCCAACGGACGTTGTCTGTGCAAAAAAAAAGCAAAATGATTTTGCGGTTACCAATGCTCTGGCCCCGTTAGTTAAATATATTGGCACTGTTACTTCTCTGGTTTGTCAAAAAGAAAAAGCGAATTTTTCTTCGTAGGCGCCCATCAGAGTCATGATATTGTGTTATATTTAATTATGTCGGCAGTTCAATAGTGCAACAATTTGAGTAAGAACAGAGCAGCAATAATAAATGCGAAATCTTTCTTTAGGGTACCTAAATCACTGAGAGCTCGAAATTTTTTTTTATATATAGGTGCATCGGACTACCAGTGCACAGTGAACATACAGCGCAATAATTTTTCGAAATGATGCTGCAAAATATTTATGAAGAATCAATCCCTGTTGCTATACGTGCACGGTGACCATGCATATCTAAGTCTTACGGAATTTTTAAAAATCGCCTGTTGCAGATAACATAATTCTAATCGCTGTGCTGAATTATTCAGAGAGGCGAACGTTACTTGCATGAGACATCGAACCATGTATACAATTAATTAACAAAAGCTCACGACTTCTTAATTAATTACTCTACGGCATATATGACAATTTATGAATTGTAGCTGGTGAGTTTGAAATCTATCCACTTGGAATGAATTTCTGGAATGACAACAGTTTGGAGATATGCGCCATCAAACTAGCCGTAAAAATGAGTTGTTGTTCCACTTACTTATTTTTTGAACAAAATGGTCTTTTATGGATTGAAACACAAAAACAACTTTAAATAATTAAGTTATCGTCATGTTGGCACTATCGTACCTCGCCTAGTGACCGATCGACAGCTTTTACCCTGGTAACATCACGCGCAGGACCACGTTGCCGTCACGACGTGCAAAAAAGGGATCGCGAAAGCCCGGAGAGGAGCATGGAACTCTTTTTTTGAATATCTGGTTTCCCCGCAGTGCACCCATGTTCGGAGAAAATTATTGTTGCAGCGTTCTGTACATGGTGTGCGTGTGTATTTAAAAAAAGTGTTCAAAATGTCTAAGTAGGTTGAGGGCTCTTTAAGAGTAAAACGCATGTGTCTTTATTGAACAACCCCATCCATTAAAGGCGATCTGGCTGCGAAATGAGCAAGAACAGATCAGCGGTAAGCACGAAATATTTTTTTAAAGGATAAATGCGCTCCCTTTTTCTACGGTGACCTGCGTTTTGAAGACACGGTCTTCTTAGCTGACTTCAGATGGGTTTGGCGTATCTGGAATCTGGGTATCTTGTAACCACTTCAAAAAGAAAGAAAGGTTGGTTAGGTGACGTGTAGTTGTTGTATTAAAGTGAAAATGGTATTAAATGATTCCTCTCCACGCCAAGAGCCCGAAACAATAGCCAGCAATTAAGGATATTATAAAAAAGGCGGGGCATCGATTGCGATAGGAAATTATTTTTATCGGCCATATAAGCTTGTAAACATAGACACACCAACTAAATTAACGAGCATGGTGTCACGAGCGCACAAGAAAACGAACACATCTCACTCGACCGCGGAAACTCGCTGTAAAAACACTGAAGTTAGAAAGCGCGGCAGCAGCAGCGAGCGAATTGACTTTCGCGCTGCGTCTCGCATCAACGTGAACTAAGCCGCGAAAACACAGCGCAAGGCGGACTCTGTTCCCGTCGCAGATGACTTTGAAGATGCAGCGACCCGGAGTAGAACGCGCCCCCCACCCTACCTTCCCCCCGGAGCCTTGCGAGCGACGGAAGACAGCGCTCTTCCTCCCCACTTTCCTCGCTTGCTTGCCCGAGAATGAGCCTCGATCGCAGGCTCACCCTCGCATGTTTTCACTCGCACATAGAGCATACGGCGCACGGCGACGATTTTATCGCCCTTGGACTTCATACGAAACCCCATGGCGACGCCCACAGTGACGGCAGAAATACGCCTGGTGTGTCCGTTTAATTGCTATCGCAATAAAATGGGTATAATATTAGCCGTAAACGGGGTGGGATGTGAGTGCCGTGTGTCGCTGTTGGCCTCTGCCATGCCACCGTCAAGTGCCATCTACTGCCGCTCCCTCCGTCAAATGGCGCGAAGTGTCCGAGGAGACGCTCATAGCATCCATCCATGCATCCATCCATCCGTCCGTCCGTCCGTCCATCCATCCATCCATCCATCCATCCATCCATCCATCCATCCATCCATCCATCCATCCATCCATCCATCCATCCATCCATCCATCCATCCATCCATCCATCCATCCATCCGTCCAGCCGTCCGCCCGTCCATCCCATAGAGTTTCTCACTACATTACCTAGAGGGAAATCTGGCTCTGCTGCGCTGTGGTATGCATGGGAATGCCGGTATATTGTGGATTCGGATTGGCATCGTTCTCGTACAGACAGGACATCTTGAAGACGCGCTTGTCAAGTACAGTTCCGTCTGTCACAATGATTCATTTTCTTCTAGAACAGCACGTAAAAAGCTGTTTTAGCTTTATTATTACGCGAAAACATGTTTTGTTTAACTACGAGAACTTGTTATTGTGTGTACGACTACAAGTTACGTAAAAAGTATCAGCGGGCCGCTAAAGTTGGAGGACAGACGACAAGGTTCGCGCTCGCTTTGAAACAGTTGGTCGTCTGTTCTTGCTTTTATTCGCTTGGTCATGCATAGTGGGTGAGTAAAGATGTAATATGCATGAATAAAAACATTTTATTAAGATTTTACTTTGAGAATGCGGTATTTGCGTAGCCATATCCACGTTTTAGACGAAGCCTCTTACAACACCAGCCAACACGAGCCTCGCAGACACATATACCGTCATTCCCATGACGGCACGGTGCCCCCTTAAGAAACTCCCATAGACGGTGGCGCCAGATTACCCTTTAGGTGTTATAGTGAGAAACTCTATGGTCCATCCCATAGATGTCTAAAACGTGGATTTGGCTACACAAATAACACGTTCTCAAAGTAAAATCTTCATAAAATGTTTCATAAGATAAAGGATGCCTTAGAACGCTTAGTTATAAAGCGAGGTTTTCTAAGGAAGAAGTAGCACGTGCTGCCGCGGTAAAGATAGGGAAAGGATGGAATTGTTCTATTAGAATGAGGAGATATCTACCTAGCGGTCGGTTTAGGCTCCTTTGGCCTCCTTGAAGCATTTGGGTTCAGTGATAGCTGCGGGAAATTAAACAGGTCCGCAGTAGAAATTAGTAAGAATCGATTGGCGTACACTTGCTGTCGAAACGCCCGAATGAGAAAGTGCGGCAGCAGCAGTGAGCGCATTGACTTTCGTGCTATACCTCCCGAGCGCTTCAACGCGAAATAAGCGAACAGCACTCAGCATACTCTGTCCCCATTACAGATAGCTTCCTAGATAGGCCTACGCGGCCGCACCATACGCAGCCGCCGCTGGAGTTTCCTAATTTCATCACCCGACCTAAAGACCCTTTTTGTTCACGCTGTGGCAGCAGTGCATTCACGACCCCAGAAAACTTCCGGTTACACATTTCTGGACAGTCAAGTTATTCAAGAAAACGGAAATATTTTGTCGCATAGTTTACTGTAGGTACATATTCGTCATGTGTTCAGATAAAAAGAAAGTGCGCCATGCGTCGATCTCACGTATGGGCTTTTTTATTGCACTGAACAATAAAATTAACTTGTCGGACATTCCAGCTTCACAGCAAAACAGATGCCAGCTGGAGGGTTCTGTAAATTTATAGGCTATTGTAACTTTTGTTCCAGAGGGCTTAACCGGAAGTCTTCTCGGAAGCCTGTTTGTAAGCATAAAAAAGGTCTATAGTTTTCTGCCGTCCTCGACAGCGCTTCCCTTCCCTTGGCACCCACTCTCTAACTTTAATGGTCCACCGGTTATCTACACTACGCTTTACATATAGCCCGCCCAGCTCCATTTTTTCTCTTGGCTCTCTTGGCTCTCTGACCACTGTCTTCCTGTTTCTTAACGTTACGCCTAACAATTTTTTCGTCCCATCGCTCTTTGCGCGGTCCTTAGCTTGTTCTAGAGCTTCTTTCTTAACCTCCAAGCTTCTGCCCCATATGTTAGCACAAGTAGAATGCAGTGAATGTAATATCAGTGTCAAACGAAACGTGAACAGTGGAGCACGTGGCCCAAGCATAAGTGAAGGTATTGGGGGTGAGGACTTACGGAGTCGCCATCTGTCGGAAGCGCCTCCCTTGCGTAGTATGAGGGATCACGCGGCGCGCTCCTCATAGGTTTTGCTATCAGCGCTCACTGAAAACACCACGCGCGAGCTCTCCCGGACATTTCTGTAAGTACATTCGAAACGAGAGAATATTTTACTGTCTAAACAATAATCTTAGGCAAACTGAAAGCACAGAATCTTTTACAGACGCTATCTCTTCACCGAATATGTACAGTGAACGCCACTGCGCGCGGTCGCCGCGATGTAGTCTCCCGAACCAGCTTCTTGCGTAAAAGGTAGGTAAACGCTGAGAGCAAACTATGTGAAATATGCTCTTATAGAGTTTGTATAACTAAATGGAGCGTAATAGAATGAAGCCTCAATGCAGCGATCGCACAGATTCGCAGCGACCGACTGCACGTCTGCATACTTGTCCGCGCACTGTTTCGATTTCGCCGCGCGCGCGTTTTCCCGCCGTGCCACGAGCTTTAGGCCGTAGAATATGAGCATTTGACAGCATACAAGCAGCCATTGTTGCGTGGTCGCTATCAGAGCTGCTCAAAAATAATTTCATTGTAGAGACTTCGATGCCTACGGGGACTGTGATGTGCCGTCGCGACGACTCAATCTCTTTTTTTTCTTCTAAATTCTCGGACGTTTCAATATTATTTCTCGAGTTGCGTCGCACTGCATGTTTATCGGTGATTTCAGCGTGTGATTTCCCGCTCCTTCTTTTTTTGTAATCCAGTGTAATAAATCATCACACAAACATGACCATATGCCATGCTTTTTTTTAAAATGTGCTTCTTACCACTCCCTTTCCACTCCAGTGAACTTGCCAGTATCTATAGCATCAACAAGTTCATAGCCGAAACCGTCATGACATCAGTCGGGCAGCGGACTCGGGCGAGCGTCTCAGTGCGCGCTTGCCGAACATCGCAGACCCGGCGCCGTAGCAGAAATCTTCCTCGCGTCTGTGCTTGCTGCATACCCGAGTAGCTGATGACTATTTGCCGGTTTTATGTTTCGCGAGCCATGCTTCACGTAGCTTCTTGTCCTGCGGCATCGTGTGAATAAGGCTGACACCGGGCCTCGTTGCGTACGTCCGGCACTGCGGCACCGAGCAGCAGCCTACCCTGTTGCGTGCCTTCAAAGGCAGCCACTACCTATTGTAGTGCTTTCAAGCCTTGTAAAGGAGACACTCGAAGCGGGAAAATCTCGCCACGAAATGAGGACCGCAGCGTATGAGGGAATTTAAATTCTCGCTTTCAGCTCGCTTCGGCGCTCCCGAAGCAGCCGACGCAGCCGCTATCTCCACGTGATCCCTAATAGCCCGTCATGGCGACGGTGGCGCCAGCTTTTCCAGTGCTGGAGCTCGAGGCCAATAGTGAGATATCTTCGCTTCTGTTGTGGTTACTACACTTGAAAGAGAAGCTAAAATTTGCAGTTTATGGCCAGTATCGTCGCACAGTTCGCCGAAACCATAAGTGCGTCGGCGCGAACAGCGGTGCGCGTGGTGCACTTTGCACCGTCGTCATTATAGATTCGCTCACGTGGTTTGTCCCTTGTGCGCCACATTAATTTTTTCAATCGGCACACTTGTGTAGCGCGGTATCCCTGGCAGCCGCGACGGTGGCCGGCGTGGGCGTGCCTAGCGCGTTTGGCCGTTTGTTGGGCTCCCCAACGAGCGCCGTGCGACCACATCGGATGCGCGCGCCTGTCAATGGCGCACAGTATACCTTCACTTAGGCTTGGGCCACGCGCTCCGCTGTTCACGTTTCATTTGACGCTGATAGTACACGTTTCAACTACAGTGGTAATGCGTGTAAGCTCACAGTCAGGATCTGGTAATGCCTTCCGTATGCAATCCACCCCATTTTTATTCTTCTGTGGCATTACGGAATCAGGGGGTAGATGAGCCATATGTAAAAATACTGAAAGATATCTATAGCGGCTCCACAGCCGCCGTAGTCCTCCATAAAGAAAGCAACAAAATCCCAATAAAGAAAGGCGTCAGACAGGGAGATACGATCTCTCCAATGCTATTCACAGCATGTTTACAGGAGGTATTCAGAGACCTGGAGTGGGAAGAATTGGGGATAAAAGTTGTTGGAGAATACCTTAGCAACTTGCGATTCGCTGATGATATTCCCTTGCTTAGTAACTCAGGAGACCAATTGCAATGCATGCTCACTGACCTGGAGAGGCAAAGCAGAAGGGTGGGTCTAAAAATTAATCTGCAGAAAACTAAAGTAATGTTTAACAGTCTCGGAAGAGAACATCAGTTTACGATAGGTAGCGAGGCACTGGAAGTGGTAAGGGAATACATCTACTTAGGGCAGGTAGTGACCGCGCAAGCGGATCATGAGACGGAAATAATTAGACGAATAAGAATGGGCTGGGGTGCGTTTGGCAGGCATTCTCAGATCATGAACAGCAGGTTGCCTTATTCCTCAAGAGAAAAGTGAATAACAGCTGCGTCTTACCAGTACTTACGTACGGGGCAGAAACCTGGAGGCTTACGAAAAGGGTTCTACTTAAATTGAGGACGACGCAACGGGCTATGGAAATAAGAATGATGAGTGTAACGTTAAGGGATAAGAAAAGAGCAGATTGGGTGAGGGAACAAACGCGAGTAAATGACATCATAGTTGAAATCAAGAAAAAGAAATGGGCATGGGCAGGACATGTAATGAGGAGGGAAGATAACCGATGGTCATTAAGGGTTACGGACTGGATTCCAAGGGACGGGAATCCAGGGTGTCTATCGAGTTGACATTTCCAAATTCCCCGAGTTTTCCAGGTTTTCACTGAGCACCTTTGCAAAATTCCCTGAATGAGCCAGAACCTTGTTTTATGTCAAGACGGGCTGACACCATGTTGCCTTATGCTGTCACACTCTAGTCAGCATGTTGAAACAAAAAGAATTAATTAATCCAGCTTGAATAGTAAGCAGTAATATCTGTTTTATTCAAAAAGAGAACAGAAAGAAGGTGATAGTAAAATGCACAGCGGAAAAAATGGTAAAACCCATTACGAGTCGAGTGTAACATTTTCAAATACGAATAAAAAGGAGATGCATACAGAAGTAAATATTTTCGAATATGAGCTATTTCTATAAACTGGTAGCAAGCTCATCGGTATGAGGCCTGAACTTTGTCACAACTAAGATTCTCTTTCAGCAGCTGGGAAGTCAACCTCAACTATCCTGACATACTCACAGCCCGTGCACAATATCTCAGTGTAGAGTTTCACTGCTTTAAAGAGTTTATTTTGGTTTGGATGAGGGACAGCTGCATCTCTGCGTCAGCCAACACTGTTTTCTTGAGCTCAAGCTCCTTCAAGGAGGCGGTGGCACGCTTCCTTTCTTGTTAATTCCTCAGTGCATCGGTCCTTTCTGTTCTTATCCTCCTTCCGTCACGCGTTCGCTCCATGTATCATTTGAAGCATCCTCTTCATCGGTTGTACAGCCAACTTTCGATTTTTAGGACTTCTTAGGGGCTGCGAAAACATCGGAAAAATCGGACAGTCCGAAAAAAAAATGATTGGATGACCTTAAGTCTATTGTTACCAAACATATTAAAATCGGTCCCTGGTGATCAACAGTTTAGATCGCCGATTTCGACATGCTGGAGCCGTTTTATCCACTTAAGGCCATCCAGTAGTTAGTACAGGCACTGAACTTTCAGAATTAGTTAAAATTTTCATGCTCCGGTGATGTTGTGATTTTTTATGGACCTTTTTGCGAGTGAATGCGCGTATGTTGTAGCGAAAAGAGGCGTGGCGGTCACCTGCCGCGCTTCAGAAAAAATCATGTCACTCGCGATTACACTGCACTAGCATCAAATTTTGTAAATAAATGATTCCCAGTAAGTGAAGAATTAAATTATATCGCCGGCTTTGCCGTCTGACAGTGCTGAGCGGTGATAATTAACCGAAAATGACGCCAGCTGTTCACTAATGAGCTTTAGTTAGGAGTCCGAGTCGTTTTATTTCACCAAAATATTTCTGAAGGTCCGCCGCTTGTCTAGCATGTAGACTGGCATTTTCAACTAGTTTCCAAGAGTATCGGTTCCACTCCTCTCGTAAAATCCAGGCAAGGGGGGCTGCCGGTGTCACTGCGCAGTTATTGAAAATGGCTCCCACGGCGTCATCCCGCGTGGCTGCATCGCAAGAAAAGCGTCGTGCTTGAAACTATGCTGCACCCGCACTTCCATTTAGTGACGAGGACTCGAGTTACGATTCCGAAGGTGAGAGCAAAGCAGATTCAAGCTCTGACGGCGACGATATTTTGAGTCAGCATGGGACATCCGCAACTGTTCACCGGTGAGTTTTCATTACGGCCGTGAGCAGTCTCCTTCCTCGTGCGCACTTATCTGCCAATCTTCTTGCACGAGCTAAGAGCTCTCCAGATTATGTTCAGGGTGTACACTTCGCTTGGTTATGATGTGCTGCCATCAGTAGCAAAGAAACTTCCATTCATGCCAAGATGGCCACCCGTCGCACATCTCGCGTGCGTCTATTTGTCGCACAAAAATCCATCACGTGACCTGATCCTAGGTGCCTAGGGACAGCATCGTTTAGAGATTTTTGAGAAGGCGCGATGCTGGCGCCGAGCGACGCCGTGGCGTGTGTGTTCGTCCTCGCCGTGATCGTTTTCTGGACCGCGCGTTGTTCCACATTGCTCATGTGATCGTGCGTGCGTTGCTTGTGTGTTGGTTGTAGGTTCTGTGTTACTTGGTGGAAAGCCGTGAGCAGTGGCGGTGCGGCTGTGCGGCTTTGGCCTCGGTGAGCTCTGGCAGCACAGAATCCGCGTTGTGGGACCCGTGCTTTCTTGAGAACCCGGTGGTGGTGACAATTGAAATATCGAAGTAACTAGCGCCTCGGCAGCAAAGTTCTGCGAACTGCGATGTGGACTCGCCGTCTCCGACTTTGCTTAACGGACATCGAGGGATGTGCTGCTCGCTGCAAGTCATGTAAATGCAACTGCGTCGACCGCCCACTGTTCAGCGCTGAATGTGTGTTTGGTTTGCTGTGCTTGAAACGAGTGGTGCAGCCATGCAGCGGGGGTGGAGGAGGAGCTGAGTGGCTTAGGGGCTCCGTTTCCGCGTTCAGAGACATCTGCTCCCGTCTTGGTCTCATTAGCGGCTGTCGCGGGATTGTGGTGTGCTAGCTCCTTGCCTAGTATGAAGTTTACGACGCTAACACATATGTTCACGTTTTTCCGCGCTGTATGTCGTTTGCATGACAGCCGAGTGGAAAACGAGACATATGTCTGTGTTCTTTGCGTTTGTTTGTTGTAAATTACTTTCTATTGTGGAAGTTCTGGGAGTCTTATTACGCAAGGAGTGCGAACGTAAACATAAACACACATGTGTGTCTGAAATTTTGAATTACCCATTACACCCTTTACGACTAATAAGTGGGCTACACGGCCTGTGTGAATCAGCTACCGTATGTTGCGACGCTCTTCCGTGTGGTAGACTGGTGCATGGTGCGCCTTTATTTCTGTACTTCTGTAAAAACCATTTGTTTATTCACTCAATACAAATGTACGGCTTCTTCGCCGCAGTACATTTCGTTACGCGGTGTAGCAGACTAAAAGTGAGAGGGGCCGCTGTCAGCCAGCATAGTATGTCCACTTAGGTGACCTGAGAGGCGGCGGGTGCGCGTGTGTATAATTAAAGAACTCTTATTATGGTCCAGTGACAGTGGCCCCTTTTCACTTTTATTATGCTTCACCGCAGTTCATTGCTTAGGCTTCACCGCGAAAATTAGTGTATTGCGAGAAAGATAATCGTAAAAAGCCTAATCATGCAACATTTCTTTTGTAGCCTGCTACACCGCAATACAGGGGTGTAAATAAGCATAGTGCAGTAAAGCATACTAAGAGTGCAAAGGGCACATAGGTTTACACTGTGCTCATTATTTTCAATTGTGACATAATTTGCAAGTGCATCTGTGCTCGTGGTAAGCTTCATTGACAATTCTTTGTACATTACAAATTCATATTGCAGGGAAGCTTACTAAAGCACATTCGCCACTATGGTACGTGTTATTTACCTTCAATGCAGGAGCACAATGCGGATTCTTGCCCCTGCTTTTGGCTGGACTGCACATACTCTTTGAGAATGGATTCATTGTCTATAAATGCACTGGTACTTTACTCTAAACTGGAGGGCTCAAGTTAATATGGAAGCATAATTTTTATTAAGAAGACAAGATGTCGCCGAGATGGTTGCAGCACACCTTTTTTTTTCTTCCAGGCACCTTTTCTACTTGAAGCTTCCATTGCAGTGTTTCGAGCCTCTTTGAACCAGCACATAGTGTATATAAATATTGGACACTGATTGGGCACATCACCTAAGTTCATGCCTGTCTATAATAAAAAGATGTAGCACGACCAGACAAAATAAATAAAGGGGTTGGGCTGTAGCAATACTAAGTGTTAAATGGTGCTTTATCCTTTCCCTTGAGTTTTCTGTTTTTGTGCTTTTTATGAATCCTCCGCAGTAACCATGCGAGTGCCGAACTTGAGCTTGTTGGTTTCAAGTCTCATGGTTGTTACTAACAGAACAGTGTGATAAACGAACAAGGGCTTGGAGGCATCCGTTCACCTTGCTTGCCCCATGGTGCTGCTTCATAAGCACGGTGAGCATCCAGGCCAACTAGGAAGGGAGGTTTGTTGCAATTGCTTCTGAACTTTATTGCCACCAAACCAACAGTGCTCTCAATGACAGCTTTTGGACAGTAGAATGCTTGCACCCAGCAAAGTCTTAAGAAGGAAGCATTCAGGATGGTGCAAAATGGGCTTTTGAAGCTGGCAGCATTACTGAAGGGGCTTTGCCCATATGCCCTCTTTATGGATACACAAAGATGATTTCCTCTTTGAGAGGGATTGCTTCAGAGGTCGTTACATGGCAACAGTGTTGGGTGTTTAGTAGCTTGTCTTTGCCCACTGTTAATAACCTGTTCCTTCTCCAGTGCCCCTGTGAAGTGCCTACATTTTGGACACAATGTGCTCTCCATGCATGCATGCATTTTTAGCTTGCAAAGACGTCTATTACCTCTTGCCTCAAGCTGGTCCTTGCTGATGCCACCCAAGAAGGCATTGGGGAGTATGACAATGTACACTTACAAAACACTGTTGATACCAGTGAAACCAAATTAATGGAGCTGCTGTTCTTTTTTTGTCCACTCCATCCTTGTTAGTTACAATGAGTAATGTCCTAACAGAAGGCATATGTAGTTGGTCGTGCATAGCATGCGCACCAAATCTTGTTGGCATGTTATGACCTTAGCACATTGTTTATATGTAAAAACCTTCTGATGTGTTGATGACTTCCTTCTCTTTATCATACTTTGCCTGATGGAGCCAGCAAGTGGGTCAACCAGATGTTCAGCAGGCTTCCCACTAGTTTTCCCAGTCTCCTTTACCAGGGTGCTGCTCATAGATATCTGTTTTCTTGACCTTGCACTGCACTTCAACCTTGGCCACACCTGCTAAACCTATAGCATGCGATCAAAAAAGTGCTATACATCATGTTGCTCCAAACTCGTGACATGTGCTACAAGGCCTTGAGGAACACCCTCATTTATTTACGCCCTCATCATACTGTACGAAGCTTCGCATGATAAGTGCGAGAATTAAAATCTGCTGGTTTTTCACTGTTATTCCTGTCAAGCTTGCTGAAAGCTATCCTGAGTGTTTCAAAAGCAAACGACCACTGCTGGACAAGAAGTGCTTAAAACAAGGGTCGCTATAACCACATATGTCACACGAAATGAAGAAGGCCACTGAATATACAGGCTTTTTACTTCATATACAACAAGCTTGGTTCTCCCTTTGCTAGCGAGTGAACTCAACTTGCCTCGAATACATGGCCTGTGACAAACTATGTGCCGGATGCCGTGTCCCCTGCAAAGCTGAAGTTGTGTATGAGATCCTGACACCCTGCAGCGGCTTCTACACTGGGCAAACAGGCTACTATAAAAACGACTGCCTTCACTAATATGCTAATAACATCAAAACGGGCAGAAATTTGGCTATTCATTGGACCCAACTGCAGGTTCAAGCCACTCTTCCACCAGATGTGTGTTCACAGAAACTGGAGCTATACAAATGCAGATAAAGACAATGATGTTTGAAAGTAGTAGGGTTGAACTATATTCTGCACAAGCAGTGCTACCTGCAGCACTTGTACCTTATAGCCACAATTCATAGCTGCACCACCATGCAAAGGCACTATTCTTGAATTATTAACTTCTATTATATTTATGGTGGCCATATATTGCAATTACATATCATCCACATTGTGTGCAATATAGTTAAATGTTAATTATGATAGCCATTCCTAATCTGAAGTGCAACAAAAGAGTAAATATAGGCAACAAATTGCAATTCAAAGAGACAAAAGACAACCAGTGCACAGGATAAGTGACAGACTTTCTTTTATAGAAAAAGAAATGTGACGTGTCATGCCACCAGCAGTGGGTAGCAATCTTTCAAGCTTGGGTGACAGCGGCAACACTTATCAAAATGCAACAATCACGCTGTAAAACGGCCTTGGACACAAAAAGCCGACATCATATTGTACAGAATGAAAGGGCAAGACTCCATCTAAGAACAGTCTATGGCACCACGTACGTGAAATGGTGTAAAAAATGTTGACATGCCCTACCCATAAAGAAAACGCAACAGACACAGAAAACACGCCTTAAAATGCAATGTGCAAAATCTGAAACGAAGAAAAATCAACCCGAAAAAGGTTTCGCTAGGTCTTTCAACGATTAAAATTGTCAAACTCTCTCGTCACTTCTTAATGAGCCTGCACAGCTGAAAAGGAAGGAAAGCCCAATAGCAGGGCAGCAGAAAATGTCACCGAATAAATATACTTTGCTAACCAACGATACCTGTGGTTTAGTGGTGGTCTGTGTATAAACTTTTCTTGTTTAGAATGGTTTAGCGGATAGGGAAAAAATGACCATAAGAGCACCAGGTGTGTGCATACTCTACGCACAAAAAGCCACTGCTTTCTTCCTTTTTTTTTCTCTCTACTACTATTCATGAGTATTTAAATGCCTTAATAGCACTGCTAACATCCTACTGCAAAACACAAAATTGGGCAAGTTGTGGCATAAAGAAAATTGCAGTTTCACTCATAATGTGAAACAATGATGCAGTAGCAAGTGAAATATGCGCAGGAATCTTACTTCATGCAGCGTTTGTTGAAGTGAACACTTGCCAATGCTAGTCAGTAATCTCCTTAAAAAGTAAAATAAGTAAGAGTCGTATTTATTTGTGGGAGTTGTGCTCCCAGTGTTGAAGTGGAAAGACTCGGCTTTTCTTCCTCCTCTTTCATATCCGAACTTGGCCACTGATCTACGCCAAAACAACCCTTTAGCTTCTTACTGCTGAATTTGTTTTGGTTTTCTCAAATCTAAATTTGGGCTACCCATTGCTAGCAGTGGCGTAGCTAGCTCGTCTGGCACCCGGGGCCCATAGGTCTTCTGTCACCCACCCCCCCTCCCGGGTGTAGCTGGCGGAAAGAGGGGTGTCTTCAGACGTATATGACACCCCCCCCCCCAAGGACCCTTGCACCCGGGGCCCACGGCCCCCCCTGTTGCTACGCCACTGATTGCTAGGTCTCGCGCTTTGCTTGGGGAAAACAAGACACCAACAGCTCCATCCAGTAAATCTGAAAAGCCAAGCACTATAAGAAGATTAATGAAGCAGATGCAGCCAATCATTGTCATCACATGTAAGAAGAAATGTTAACATAGGACTGCCTTCACAAGTGGGAAGGTGATGTGTAAGAACTTGAAGGTGTGGATGCCAGCTCTATATACAGTATGCAGACATTAAGCAGGTGTTAGCCAATCATGGCACCTGTTGGCTAGATCACGCTCTCCGGGATCAGTATTTACTACGACTGTACCTTCAGCAGAGTGGCTGAAATGTAGAATTGTGGACTTCCACTATTTTGATCGTATGTTTGAATCCTCGTAGCACAATGAGAACTTTATTTGCAGTATTCTAGCAAGAAATTTGGGAATTCCAGTGACAACACCAGTAGACATCAGAACAACCGGGGGAGTTAGCCCATAGCAGCTATTTCTGCGAAAAAGAAGACTGGCATAAGCACAAGAATTGAGATGGGCATACTACATGCCTTTGTCCTGGTAGTGGTCCACTACTTTGGTGCTACAGTTAATGATCTCCCCTGTCACTGGACCATAATAAGAGTTTTTTTAATTATACACACGCGCAACCGCCGCCTCTCAGGTCGCCTAAGTGGACATACTATGCTGGCTGACAGCGGCCCCTCCCACTTTTAGTCTGCTACACCGCGTAACTAAAATGTACTGCGGCGAAGAAGCCGTACATTTGTATTGAGTGAATAAACAAATGGTTTTTACAACAGTACAGAAATAAACGCGCACCATGCATCATTCTAGCACAGGAAAGAGCGTCGCAACATACGGTAGCTGATTCACACAGGCCGTGTAGCCCACTTATCAGTCGTAAAGGGTATTATGGGTAATTCAATATTTCAGACACACATATGTGTTTATGTTTACGTTCGCACTTCTTGCGTAGTAAGACTCCCAGAACTTCCACAATAGAAAGTAATTTACAACACACAAACCTAAAGAACACGGAGATATGTCTCGTTTTCAACTCGGCCGTCATGCAAATGACATATAGCGCGGAAAAACGTGAACATGCTGTGTGTTAGCGTCGTAAACTTCATACTAGGCAAGGAGCTAGCACACCACAATCCCGCGACAGCCGCTAATGAGACCAAGACGGGAGCACATGTCTGTGAACGCGCAAACGGAACCCTTAAAGAAGGGAATTGCGCTAAAAAAGACACGGACGAGTAAGGACATGGACGGGCGCCCGTCCATGTCCTTACTCGTCCGTGTCTTTTTTAGCGCAATTCCCTTCTTTAATTATGTACGACCGACTCGCCCAACAACGTGCTCTCCGGAACCCCTAAGCCACTCAGCTCCTCCGCCACCCCCGCTGCATGGCTGCACCACTCGTTTCACATTCCTCGATGTCCGTTAAGCAAAGTCGGACACGGCGACGCCACATCGCGGTTCGCAGAACTTCGCTGCCGAGGCGCTAGGCCACTTCGATATTCAAATTGTCACCGTGCACCGCCGGGTTCTCAAGAAAGCACGGGTCACACAACGCAGATTCTGTACTGCCAGAGCTCACCGAGGCCAAAGCCACACTGCCGCACCGCCACTACTCACGGCTTTCCGCCAAGTAACACAGAACCTACAACCAACACACAAGCAACGCACGCACGATCACATGAGCAATGTGGAACAACGCGCGGTCCAGAGAACGATCATGCCGAGGACGAATACGCCACGGCGTCGCTCGGCGCCAGCATCGCGCCTTCTCAAAAATCCCTAAACGATGCTGTCCCTAGGCACCTAGGATCAGGTCACGTGAGGGTTTTTTGTACGACAAATAGACGCACGCGCACATCTCGACCCAGCACTGCGGTTCAGCGCAAGACAGTTTGCAACGGCATGGGATTTCTTTCTACTCTTCTTCGCAGAAGTGATAAAGACAATCTGCAAAAAATGCAAACAGATATGCTTGGATGCATAATCTTGTAGTTCCCCAGCTACGCTGAGAGCGATTGGTCCTGAAAGAGGTGCATGACTCTAGACTAACTGGTGAAGTGCGTTCCCTGGACTCCTCATCGGACCATCCTCAGAAGATGCCGAAAAGACGGAACTGCAAAATGTGTTACGAGGACCACATAGATGAACAAATACCAGACATATTGTGGGGAAAATGAGGAGTGCACCAATGCTTCACAAAATCTAGGAACTGCTTCACCGCATACCATGAGCGATGAACTGGTCTTAGTTTCTTTTTTTTTTGTATCCGAAGAATAGCAGTGTAGTGAGCATTTATTTTTTCAGACACTATTCTTCGGTTATGTATATTTGAAATGTATATTAGGAATTTCCTTTGATATTAATGTTTTAGCAGATATCGTTTGATTGTTTTTATCAACTGGCAGCAAAAATGGTGCTTTCTAGAATTTTTGTTTTACCTAAAAAAATTTTGTTTGGCAACGTGTGTTTTTGGAAAGAGAATTTCATTATGCACAACATGCTATGTTGCTGGAATATTATTTGTAGTGGTAAATATTTTTTTTCGGAGACCTATAAAAGACTACCATTTTCTCGCGGTAACAAAAGAGTTAAGGGCTCAAATTGCCACAAGCACGTCCGAAAAAGCTCTTAAGGCCTGTAAGTGCACTTATTAGGCATATCAGTGCTCGCATTGTGACAAGAGACGGGGGTGCACGTGTGCATAATTAGGGAATACACACTGTGTCCCGTGAGAATTGCGCCTTCCTACGCTTGTTATGCTTCACTGCGTAACATTTTTCTATTGAGGCGAAGCTAACCTTCGGAGACTGGCATTGCGCAATGCGCTGTGCTTTGCGAGCTTCGAAGCCAATCGCGAGAATTACAAAGGCGAAGTCAGTACCTTGCGCCACATGGGAAGAAGCTAGCGAACGCAGAAGCAGTTAGGCCTAACATTGTGCGGTGGTGGCTACGGCTGCCAGCGGATCGGCGTGCGAGAGCAGCGGTTCGACGCGGCGAGACAAACGAAGTGGCGGTGGTGATGGCTTTGATTAATTCCATTTGAGACCTGCAGTCAGGGCAATATACATTGACTCTATGGAGTACGTGGTGGTGCCGCGAAGCCGCGCGAATTATCGGGCATGTCCGAAAAATCGGGCTTCTGGAAAATTGGTTATGAACGAGTCTGGCAATACCTTGTGCCGATGACGTGGCGTCAACGACGATTCGTCGCGATCCGTCTGTTACTGGAGCCAGCCTTAACACGACTTTCATTCTCTTTCAATAAAAGTACAGCTAATTTTCCCTGATAGAAGCAAAAATTCCCTGAGTATTTCCATACTATTCAAATTCCCTGAGAATTCCCGGTTTTCCCGGTTGGTGGACACCCTGGAATCGTAACAGGGGGCGGCAGAAAGTTAGGTGGGCGGATGAGATTAAGTTTGCAGGGACAACATGGCCACAATTAGTACATGACAGGGGTTGTTGGAGAAGTATGGGAGAGGCCTTTGCTCTGCAGTGGGCGTAACCAGGCTGATGATGATGATGATGATGCAATTTTCTAATCATGATCAGGGTCCTGTACAGAGAGGCTTGCTGGCGATCCTGAATTTTTGGAAAGGGGAGCGCAGAAGCGTTGCGAAAGAAAGGAGACATGGACAGGAAAGACGCTCGTCTTTCCTGACCATGTCCTGTCCAAGTGAATTCGGCCGCATGAAGGTTGAGCCGTTGGAAACTGCTAGCGATCCTGCTCGTCGATGTCGTTCGTACTCTTCCGCGTGCTGTTGCTTGCGATGAGACCACTCAGATTGTGTTCCTAATTATATGTGACGAGTATTTATGTCTTAAGAATAAATTCATTTCTGTGGTTTTGTGTCACGCGGTGACTGCACGTACATTGCGGCCGCATTGTCGGCTTTAATTCTGCCATGTTATGTAGTTGCCTTGGAGGACAATTATTTTATTTGTTTTACAAGCAGCATGTGTCTCGCCCGTGTATTCTTGCGCATATAGTTTTCAGTTTCAGTTTCAGTTTACTGATGCGTTTTAAATGTTTTACAGAAGTAACTCTAGGAGGTCCCATAGTCAAAGACTGAGGAGGGACCTCCAATCCATCAGTAGATATTGCGAAACGCTGACGAAATAAAAAGTGACTGTAAGATTGCTGTTTGCTGCTTCAACAAATAAAACATATCTGCCTCATCCAGCGCCCCGTCGCCCTGTTCACAGATTTACGCGAAGTATACTGAGAAAAAAAATCCAGCGCAACATTTCGTTCATGGTTGCGTCTTTCCCGCGTAACAGAATGCGGATTACTTGGTACGGCGTCTTCTATTGGGTCGGACCTCGGGCGCCGAAAACAGTTCTATTTAATTATAGGACCCAATAAAAAAAAAACGACAAAAAATGTAAGTCTCCAACTCAAGACATCAGATATAATTCGCGGAACTGCCAAAACTGGTCAACAAGGCGAAAATAAGTAATATTCGAAACTATAACGTGAGACAGACTGAAGAACCCGTGGAAAACGGACGCAGCCGGAAATCAGTGAGAAAGAAACTTGGCATAAGACAAAACAAGATGTATGCACTAAAAGATAAGCATGGTAATATCAAAAGCAATCTTGAACATACAGTAAAAGCAGTGGAATAATTTTATACTGACCTGTACAGTACCCAGATGATACCTCAATTGGAAACAGTAATGAACAGGAACAAGAAACTCCTCCTGTAACTAGCGATGAGGTCAGAAGGGCCTTGCAAGGCATGCAACGGCGAAAAGCGGCAGAAGAAGATGGAATAACAGTCGATTTAGTCAAAGATGGAAGAGACATAATGCTTGGAAAACTGGCGGCTCTTTATACGAAGTGTCTATCGACTGCAAGGGTCACAGAAAAGCGGAAGAATGCAAACATTATACTAATCCACAAAAAGGGATACGTTAAAGAATTGAAAAATTATAGGCCCATTAGCTTACTCCCAGTATTATATAATATATTTACCACGGCAAAGGGGACACGGCCAGGCCCTGTCCCCTTTGCGCTTGCGTTTACCCTAATACCAGACTCGCGAAACGCTATTGCGTTAGTAATCTTCCGGTGTAAAGTGACGGCCGCAATCGCGCAAATCCTGGCGCCGATCGGATAGCGGCAGTCCGTTGCGCTGCAGCCAGTCCGCTCGTCTACTGGCTTGCAGAGGGACACGATGCCGCAGCTTGACACATTGCCAGTCGCTACGTTTGGAGTCCACAACGCAAGAAAGTCGAGCCATAGCGCTCGCAAAAAGACAGACCGACACTGACGGCGGAGCTCTCCTCAAAAACGGAGCACGTTGTAACACAAGCAGACGACACTTGCTGTGTGCCGGAAGTGCTTAAGTGTACTGAAAAATTGTTCTTGTGCATGCTCGTTATGTTACTTTCTTTTTATAAAAACAAATTAACTAACATTCCAACTATTACGTACACCATTTTTTTACCATAAAGTTGGAAAAATTACCGATCACGTTCCCGGGTCAGCCAATCGGATAGCTCGCCCCACTTACGTCATATGGGTGATTTGCGTCATATGGGTAGAGGCGGCTTAAAATTGCGCCGCGCAGTGTGCTGCGATCGGCAGCGATGTGCATTTCTAAAACCTTATAATAAGTTACAAGCTTTACGCGGAGCGTTTAGATGTGTCAATTAATGATCAGAAGGGCCTACTCTAACGACTCAGTACGTTTGTAGAAAATCGTCAATATAATTCCAGGGTCCCTTTAAAGGAGTGGCATGCCTGACATACACGTAGAGATACACGCAGATTTGCCTTGTTCTTTGACGGAAATAATCAAGTGTGCTACAACATGCACCATTGAGCTTTAATGGGATGAAAACATGCACGTGAGACTGTAGAAAAAAAAAACACTTTTCTTGCCTGAATCGAGTTAGCAGATTTACAGGCTGCCCCGAAACGGGGCGTTTATATTGTCTGACTGCTAGGGACGTGTTAAGCAGAAGTTATCAAACCCGGTGCGTTAATTCGCTCAGGAACTGGTGGGTCTCTGTGCAACAGCCGCGACTCGCCAGCCGTAGAATTGTTCGGAACAGTCCTCACTTGCTTCGGACACGCCCTCGACAATTCAAAGCTCTGTTATGCGTTACATTCGAAGGGAAACGACTATTATCAGATCTAATAGTGAATTCAGGAATCGCACACGATCTGAACAGAAAATAGCATTCGATGAGAATTGTATGTTTCTGCATCATTTCACATGCGGGCACATTAGGATTACCATACCAGCCACGGAGATTATATTGGTCTTTACTTCCCAGTCGCCCTGATTGGGTCTGAGTATGCGTAGGTAATATCCTTGCTCTTGACACTGTCGTTCATAATAACGGCCAATCATTGTCATGTTTCCATCTCTCGCAAATCCCACCGGTACACTTGGGGTCGGCTCCATTTAGAGTGTACTAGAATTGTTGCACACTCTAGTTCCATCCGTGATAAGGCTCCGGCCACAGGCCGTCGGTCGAAGCTGCCGTGCGTATTCCCATAAACACGGTACCACCATGAAGAAAGATACGGTGGTGCCGCGTTTGTTACTGCAAACATGATAATAACGGTCGCGTGTGATCACTTTGTTCAATTGGTGCATTTAGAGCATGTAGTAATATATATATATATATATATATATATATATATATATATATATATATATATATATATATATATCGTGAATATGCCTAGGTACCATTTGATTTAGCGAAAAGTTGTCATCCGCTTCTGCTCTTGACGCCGCGCACTTAATAAACCTGGTTTATTTGTCTATAATATTGTTTTCATCGGTTATTCTTCGTACTCTTCACTATTCCATCAATAAGAAATGGGTGTGAAGCAACACAATGAAATTCTCTTACGTAGCTTCATGTTGTAGATCGGTGGCTGCTGTGACAAAATTACGTGTTGCTTTAAGAAATCTCTGCTGAATACAGCAGTTCACCGGGCTAAAATTACTATTGGCAACAGCCGACAAGAGCCATGGGTGCACCAAAGCAATTAAAGACATTAAAAAAAATTACGAGCTCCCTACAACAACAACAACAACAACAACAACAACAACTACAAAAATGCAGTGCCCTTCCACTTTATGAAAAAGTATACCAGCGAAGCTGTATTGGGATGACTATATTGACAACTATACTGATTTATATTGATTGCTATATGATTGCTACATTGATTAAATAAGGACACATACACGTAATTTCGTGGTTTTATCGTCTTTATCTTGTCTCCTTCATTACCCCAGTGACCATAGCTTTGTGGTCTCTCTTGTACACCGCGATCGGTTATAGTGCTGTGCTAGACACGTTCTTGCCAAAGGTTAAATCTATACACGACCAGTGACACGCGGTCGACACATTGACGTCCGTGTAGCAATCAATTCCAAGCCGTTCCAACAGGAAGGATACAATGCACTTGCCGTCGGGCGCGCTAAGTCGGCGTTGAGGTCGACGATTGGTCGGTACACTGTGGCGTTTTATTGTGCGTTTGACCCTCCAATGGGAGCGAAGGAGCGCCGCCATCCCACGTTTTCTATATGGCCATGGAGGTCATGCGTCATAACATGGTCGATAAGATAACATTCGGAGTGACGGCCGCGACTGTAAACATAACGCGGAAATGGTAATGCACTTTATACGCAGACGGAAGATGATAAAATTCAGAGCGACCGCCGCGACTTCTTTCTTTGTTTTTTCGCACATGCGCATGGGGTTGCCCCGGAGGAGTTTTCGGCGCACAGGCGACACACGGAGAACAGACGGACGAATCGGCTAGCAATATACAGCTTCGCTGTAAAACAGCGCATCCGCGCAGCGAACGCGCGCTCGCTAGCAGACGACTCACTTCATAATGAAAGCAAAATTGAATACGTCGAGTACTACAATTTGTGCCTCAAATATTTATGTTTGGCAAAATGGTGTAAACATGCATTTGTGCATGAAATAAAGCACTATTTTAAGAGCGTACAATGCGCATCGCCCTCGGCGCCCGCAGCGAAAGCCCATCGAATATGCCGCGGAGCCCGTCTCCGCCCCAATGGATGGATGGATGGATGAATAAGGCTCAACTCTTTGAATCGGGCGGCGGCGGCGCGCGCCGCCTAGCCTTGAATGGTACTGTATGCATGCATACCTATGTATTTACTCCTTTACTTTTGCGCTGATATTATCCACCAATCAGATAGCCTCCGTTTAGTTATTTCTACCTGTTCAAAGTCTATTTTACCTTCACTGTCTTTAAAACCCAAAGCTTTGAATAGTTCCCCGTTACATTAAACTGCAGGGTGAAGTCGTTTACAAGCATCAGGTGTTCAGCCATTTCCTCCTCCTCTCCACACGCCCCGCACTACAAGTCTGTTTTCTGGTATCTGGCTCGGTGCGTTTTAGTCCGCAGTACACCTGTCCTGGCCTCGAACAACAATGAGCTTCCCTTAGAGTTATCGTAAAAATTTTCTTTGCCTATTTCTTGCTTGAACGTCTTGTATGACTTTAATGCTGATTTGGTTTGCATCTCTGTGTTCCACACACCCCTCTCTGCTTCCTTAACCTTTTTTTCAAAGGATGATTCCTTACCTGTCCCCTCACTGCTGCCCAAGTATTTGCTTGTCAATTTTCTAGTTCGCTTCCTCCACCTTGTGTCAACATTCCTCGTGTATAAGTAACTGATAACCTTCCTAGCCCACCGCATTTCCCCCATTTTTCTCAATCGCTCCTCAAATGCTACCTTGCTACTAGTCTCTCAGCCCTCGAAAGAAGACCATCCCAGATCCCCCTGCACCCCAAGATTTGGTGTCTTGCCATGTGCTCCCAGAGCGAGCCTACCCACTCCACGTCGCCTAGTTTCCAATTGTTGTCGGGTCTCTGCTCTCATACATAGAACTGCATTGGCAAAAGTCAGGCCCGGAACCATTACCCCCTTCCATACCCCTCGTACTACCTCGTACCTAATATCGTTCACAGTGCTTTACTCTGCATAATCGCTGCATTTCTGTTACCTTTAGTCGTTAGATATTTTTCGTACTCTGTCAGATACTCAATGCCATTATTTATCCACACCCACAGATACTTGTACTTATCGACTATCGCAAGCGCGGCCTCCTGTAGCTTATGCTCGCCGCAAATGTTATCATTACAAATCATGACTGCTGATTTTCCTTTGCTAAACTTCAAGCCTAATCTGTCTCCTTCTGTACCTCATATGTCCATCAATCCCTGCAGATCTTCTGTATTGTCAGCCATTAATCCAATATCGTCTGCATACATCAGTCCTGGTAATGTCTGTTCAATCAATTTTCGCTGTTTGAAAAATGATAGGTTAAAGCCGAGTCCACTTTGCGGTATTTTGACTTCTAATCCTTGTAGATACAGCATAAACAACAGAGGCGACAATGGACACCCCTGCCTAAGCGCCCGCCGAATCATTACAGGCTCCGAAACCTGCTTTTCCCATGGTATAATCACCCGGTTACATTTATAGATATCTTTTAAGAAATTGGTTACTCCATCTTGCACTCCTAAAGTTTCCAGAATGCGCCAGAAGCCCTCTTGAAGTACACTGTCATAGGCTCCCTTGATATCCAAAAAAACCAGCCATAGGGGTCTGTGTTCCTTTTCAGCTATTTCAATGCGCTGTGTTAGCGAGAACAGATTGTCTTCTAGCCTCCTATGCTTCCGGAACCCATTTTGTAGCTCCCCAAGCACCCACTCGTTCTCTACCCATGCCTGCAGTCTGTCCTTTATAATCTGCATAATCACCCTGTAAACCACTGACGTCACTGCTATAGGCCGGTAGTTATTTATGTCAGCTTTGTCCCCCTTTCCCTTATATATAATTCTCATCCTACTTAGCCTACATTCGTCAGGTATTTTACCATCTATTAGCATTTTGCTCATCATCATCATCATCATCATCATCATCAGCCTGGTTACGCCCACTGCAGGGCAAAGGCCTCTCCCATATTTCTCCAACAACCCCGGTCATGTACTAATTGTGGCCATGCCGTCCCTGCAAATTTCTTAATCTCATCTGCCCACCTAACTTTCTGCCGCCCCCTGCTACGATTCCCTTCCCTTGGAATCCAGTCCGTAACCCTTAATGACCATCGGTTATCTTCCCTCCTCATTAAATGTCCTGCCCATGCCCATTTCTTTTTCTTGATTTCAACTAAGATGTCATTAACTCGCGTTTGTTCCCTCACCCAATCTGCTCTTTTCTTATCCCTTAACGTTACGCCTATCATTCTTCTTTCCATAGCTCGTTGCGTCGTCCTCAATTTGAGTAGAACCCTTTTCGTAAGCCTCCAGGTTTCTGCCCCGTAGGTGAGTACTGGTAAGACACAGCTATTATACACTTTTCTCTTGAGGGATAATGGCAACCTGCTGTTCATGATCTGAGAATGCCTGCCAAACGCACCCCAGCCCATTCTTATTCTTCTGATTATTTCCGTCTCATGATCCGGATCCGCAGTCACTACCTGCCCTAAGTAGATGTATCCCCTTACGACTTCCAGTGCCTCGCTGCCTATTGTAAATTGCTGTTCTCTTCCGAGACTGTTAAACATTACTTTAGTTTTCTGCAGATTAATTTTTAGACCCACTCTTCTGCTTTGCCTCTCGAGGTCAGTGAGCATGCATTGCAGTTGGTCCCCTGAGTTACTAAGCAAGGCAATATCATCAGCGAATCGCAAGTTACTAAGGTATTCTCCATTAACTTTTATTCCCATTTCTTCCCAATCCAGGTCTCTGAATACCTACACGCTGTGAATAGCATTGGAGAGATCGTATCTCACTGCCTGACGCCTTTCTTTATTGGGATTTTGTTGCTTTCTTTATGGAGGACTACGGTGGCTGTGGAGCCGCTATAGATATTTTTCAGTATTTTTACATACGGCTCGTCTACACCCTGATTCCGTAATGCCTCCATGACTGCTGAGGTTTCGACAGAATCAAATGCTTTCTCGTAATCAATGAAAGCTATATATAAGGGTTGGTTATATTCCGCAAATTTCTCTATAACCTGATTGATAGTGTGAATATGGTCTATTGTTGAGTAGCCTTTACGGAATCCTGCCTGGTCCTTTGGTTGACAGAAGTCTAAGGTGTTCCTGATTCTATTTGCGATTACCTTAGTAAATACTTTGTAGGCAACAGACAGCAAGCTGAACGGTCTATAATTTTTCAAGTCTTTGGCGTCCCCTTTCTTATGGATTAGGATTATGTTAGCGTTTTTCCAAGATTCTGGTACGCTCGACGTTATGAGGCATTGCGTATACAGGGTGGCCAGTTTCTCTAGAACAATCTGCCCACCATCCTTCAACAAATCTTCTGTTACCTGATCCTCCCCAGCTGCCTTCCCCCTTTGCATATCTCCCAAGGCTTTCTTTACTTCTGCCGGCGTTACCTGTGGGATTTCGAATTCCTTTAGACTATTTTCTCTTCCATTATCGTCGTGGGTGCCACTGGTACTGTATAAATCTCTATAGAACTCCTCAGCCACCTGAACTATCTCATCCATATTAGTAATGATATTGCCGGCTTTGTCTCTTAACGCATACATCTGATTCTTGCCAATTCCTAGTTTCTTCTTCACTGTTTTTAGGCTTCCTCTGTTCCTGAGAGCATGTTTAATTCTATCCATATTATACTTCCTTATGTCAGCTGTCGTACGCTTGTTGATTAACTTCGAAAGTTCTGCCAGTTCTATTCTAGCTGTAGGGTTAGAGGCTTTCATACAGTGGCGTTTCTTGATCAGATCTTTCGTCTCCTGCGATAGTTTACTGGTATCCTGCCTAACGGAGTTACCACCGACTTCCATTGCACACTCCTTAATGATGCCCACAAGATTGTCGTTCATTGCTTCAACACTACGGACCTCTTCTTGAGTTAAAGCCGAATACCTGTTCTGTAGCTTGATGTGGAATTCCTCTATTTTCCCTCTTACCGCTGACTCATTGATCGGCTTCTTATGTACCAGTTTCTTCCGTTCCCTTCTCAGGTCTAGGCTAATTCGAGTTCTTACCATCCTGTGGTCACTGCAGCGCACCTTGCCGAGCACGTCCACATCTTGTATGATGGCAGGGTTAGCGCAGAGTATGAAGTCTATTTCATTTCTAGTCTCGCCGTTCGGGCTCCTCCACGTCCACTTTCGGCTATCCCGCTTGCGGAAGAAGGTATTCATTACCCTCATAATATTCTGTTCCGCAAACTCTACTAATAGCTCTCCCCTGATATTCCTAGTGCCTATGCCATATTCCCCCACTGCCTTGTCTCCAGCCTGCTTCTTGCCTACCTTGGCATTGAAGTCGCCCATTAGTATAGTGTATTTAGTTTTCACTCTACCCATTGCCGATTCCACGTATTCATAGAAGCTTTCGACTTCCTGGTCATCATGACTGGATGTAGGGGCGTAGACCTGTACAATCTTCATTTTGTACCTATTATTAAGTTTCACAACAAGACCTGCCACCCTCTCGTTAATGCTATAGAATTCCTGTATGTTGCCAGCTATATTCTTATTAATCGGGAATCCGACGCCTAGTTCTCTCCGCTAAGCCCCGGTAGCACAGGACGTGCCCGCTTTTTAGCACTGTATATGCTTCTTTTGGCCTCCTAACTTCACTGAGCCCTATGATATCCCATTTACTGCCCTCTAATTCCTCCAGTAGCACTGCTAGACTCGCCTCACTAGATAACGTTCTAGGGTTAAACGTTGCCAGGTTCATATTCCAATGGCGGCCTGTCCGGAGCCAGCATTTTGCTCATCACCTCCCTTAATGGTTCCTAGATTTCGGGCCCAATTTCTTTATTGACATAATTGGAATACCATCCGGGCCGGCCGATGTGCTACTTGGTACCCTCTTCTCGGCCCTTTCCCACTCTCATTGTCCAAGCGAAAGCAGTGAATTGACCGGGCTATCACTCTCCGGCATACTGCATGCATCATTTCTCTGTTCTGTAAATTTTTCCCTCATCATGGTTCCTATATGCTCCATTGCCTCCTCTCCTTCTAACCGAGTACCTTGAGCTGTTACTACATACCTCTGCTCTAGACTTGTCCTATTACCCAAGGAGTTCAGATGTTGCCAGAATTTCCTAGCTGCCTGTTTATCTTTTTTATTGCTCACTTCTGGCAGCCATTGGGACCCTTATGTCTTGATTTTCTCGTTGATCAAATAGGATGCTTCCCTTCTGCATTTTATGTAGTTTACCCATTTTCTCTCTACTTCTGCTTCAGGTTCTCCCTTACTTTTGGAATACCTGTATTCCCTGGAGGCTTCCTGACGTTTCTTTATGGCCTTCTTAACCTCTTCATCCCACCAATTCCTGAGTTTTCGTATCCCTTGCCTTGTTCACCTGACTAGCACTTTACCTAGCTCGCGCTCAAATAGTCTCATTAACTTTGGGCAAGTCCAATCAGTTTCAGTGCCCTCTGACATTTCCTCTTCAATTTGTTTGACCGCTATTTCCACTTGGTCTTCTGAGTAAAAAAATCTCATCTGGCTGTTCCTCAAGCCTCGTCCGTGCTTTAGTTTCCCTCCTAAAATTCAACTCGATACGTTTGTGGTCGCTACCTATACTTCTGGAGCCCTGTTCATCTATAATCATGGCTCCTAATCTATCGTACATCCTATGGGACATTAACGCATAATCTATTGTCGAGTGTCGACCCCCTACCTGCCATCTTAGGATCCCGTCACACTTCTCAGTAGAGTTACAGACAACTAAGTTATGCGTCTCACACATATCCAGCAGATTCGGATGTTGAAGATACGGATGGGTACCTGTGTACCCATCCGTATCTTCAACATGCGCATTCGTGTCTCCTAAAACAATTATCTCACATCCTTTTCCTAGCTCGTTGATGTCCGCTGCTATACAGTCCAACATTTCTTTTGTTTTCCTCTTTAGCATTTGATCCTGTCCAATCCAGTTTGCTCGCAGCGCCCTCGCGCAATTTTTCCCCTTGTGAGGCCTCTCGGCGAGTGACGTCACGAAGAAGAGGCCAGCGGCGCGCTCGGGGATACGGGTTGAATGAAGAGATCGCGGCTTGGTTCACCTAGCAGCAGTATGCTTCCATTGACCACACTTCTTCGGTCGAAACTGCGGAATGAGCAGCTGACACATTACAAAGCATTTCTTTGGAGGCGCAGATACGAAGCAGATTTGTAAAGCTTGTGCAGCTATTGATGCCAGCAGCTTCTTATAGCGTTGCACATCGTCGTCTTTGTAACGTACGTTTTGTGTGTATTATTATTTTATTATTAGTATAATTATCTATTATACCACTTACTTCATACCTATTACTTCAAATAAATTGAACCTATAAAAGCTTTCCCTTCCGCATGTTTGTACTTATGGTTTCTATGGCGCGGCAATGAATGAATGTATCGCACTCGATTAGCTTCACAATCGCGTATGAACAATTTTATTGGGGACACATGTACTTATTCCAATCTAGATTATGCTTAAAGGAATCATTTCACTTTCGATGCACTAATTACCGCAGTCCAGTCATTTTCATCAACTCAAAATAATCTTAGAAATGGGATATAAAACATTCGTGCAGCTATTTACTAAGAAACAGCTGCCTTATTGCGCAGAGTTTCAGCTTTTCTCTTCCTTGCCTTAGCATTGGCATCGAATATTTTGTCATTCATCTTGTAGCAGTAGCTCTTCAATAAAATATTCGTGCTATACCACAAAAGGTGCCTTAACATAAATTCACATTTGCGTTCATCCTTGCAGGAATCGAACTCTGAGGAATCATCCCTGACGAGCAGCTTAAAGGAGTACTGACACAAAAATTTGAAGTCGAGATAACTTGTGAGGTCGATTTAGTGGGTCACACACACATCGTGTGTAAAATATCAGCGGCGAATATCGCTTAGAACATATTTAAAATCAATTTTAAGGTACGTACGCGCAGCCAACCGTAAAACAGAGCACCTCGCGATATTGACATCACCCGGGTCTGTAAATAGCCAAGAAAACGCTACGTCATGTGGCTACGTCACGAATTTTCGTTGGCTGCCATGCGGCTATACAGCGGGAGACACACGGTCCGATTTGGTGTCCGATCCGGCGTCCGACGCGCCGGAACGGCAGCCGGAATCGAGGTGTTTTGCCGTGCCGAAGCGCCAGATCGGACGTCCGACGTGCGACAAACCGGGCAGATTTTCCTCGTCCGACGCGTCCGACAACGGCACCGTCGTCTGGCCGCAGCCAATGACAGCGCGGCTGGCATGTGGCGTTCCCTCCACGGAGGCGGCGCTGGCTGGCCGGTTTCTCGCAGTTTTTTTTTTCCTTTCCTGCTGCACTTTGTTTCCGACACGGAATAGTTACCAGTTCAGTAAAATTATCTCGACGTGTGCCTGTTATTCAAAGCAACGCCTAGTACACTAGGACTAAGCTACTGGCGTGATCAGGAGACGCGACGCGAGGGCATTTCGCGGGCAGACAGCACACACCGACCGTCTGAGCGAGGCTGCTCGCTTTGCTTGCACGTTTGCCCTTCGCAACGACTGCGTCGAGTAAACCAATTGTATTTAATTACGGGCGACCTAAGTGCACAGTGTTAATTGTTTTGGCAAACATAAGCGCTCTTAGAAGAGTTCGGGTTGGATCGTAAGTGCCGTCTGCCTAGCTAGGCCTACCTGCCCTATCGCTGGCTGTTAGCGGAGTCGTCAGTGTACGACGCGCCGTCGTGAAGTGTTCTGTCACTCGCAGGGGCATTACGTTATGGGCAGTGTTCGCGTAAAGCGACGCAGTGTTGTGGAGAGTTGTTTATATTGCGTTTCTCGACGTGGCTCTGAAGTCAAGCTGGAGGGCTGGATCTGGGCGGAGCTTACGCGCCGCTCAATCTTTCGGATGCACGCACCGTGTGTCCCGAATCATCGTATGCCGCATGCCGGAGCATGCGGCGCCGCACGTCGGATCGGACGCCGAATCGTACCGTGTGTCTCCTGCTTTACACGTGCTCGCCGTCGCCGGCCGCAATATCCGAGTCGCTGCTCTCCAGTGGGTCAAATTGAAAGTGATTGGCCACGTCTAATATGGCGGCGACTCCCACATGCAGGAAATCGTCGCCGCTGGACGACGAAAACGAGGACGACGATGATGGCGAGGACATGGCAAACCACGTGCAGGCGTAGCAGACGACTAGCAACACGAAGCTCGCGTGCCGGCGCGCCGCACGCTGGCTGCGCGGCAGAGCATACGTCATGGCTTTTTGCGAACACGTGACCACTTTGTTTACACTCCCGGTGGACCGTTTCGTTGCTCTCTGAAACCGGAACTTGGACTGGTCGCTACAAAAAAGACTGCAGATAATTACCTGTCGCGCTCTGAAGTAAATGAGGTCTCGTGCCGTGATTACTGGGTCATTAACTACTTATTAAAGCAGAAAAAACCACATGGATTTTTTTTTGTGTCAGTACTCCTTTAAGCGTGAGGTCAGTGACTAAACGACGTTGGTTCGGCACATTAATAAATTCCCCTTTCGCTGATAGTTGCTTAACAACGACGTAGTTGTGTGCGACAGCGTTGACGGCAAATATAGCTGGATAGACAAGTCCTCCCCTGTCAAGTTGTTTCACGAGGTCGTACTGTGAAATAACTAATTCTAACATTCCTGATTTGAAGGAATTTTCTGTCATGGAGCAGTTAACCTTCCCGTATTTTTCAAAAATAACTATTTAAAGAAGTTCAGAACATCTTACCATGGAGTGCGGTGATACAATGAAGTCTGCACGTGGTATCGCCCTAATCCAGGCACTCTGGGCTTCTTCATCTTGTGGAAATTTGAAGTCGTAATTTTTCTGCTCCGATTTGCAATTGCTCCCGCAATTGGCACTTATTAGGCATATCTTAGCATGGCACTCCACACACCGGGGCAATGAAGACTCGCGGTACACACAATCGCAAGCACAGCACAAGTCTAGAGACTACATGCGCTGGTCACGTCCAGAAAAAAACGTGCGTTCGGAAGCATGCAACAACATGCCGAGCATGCCGGGACTTGTTTAACCCCGAAGCTCTTCAAGGAGCGGCAGGGCTCCTGTAACTAATCCAATTGTTGTCGCCGCCATCGTCCCTTCGGTCTTCTCCGAATAGCCGGGGTTAACCATTGTATATCATCCGCGCTTCATTTTCAACACATGTGCGCCGCTAGTGGCTTCGCAGCGCGCTGTACGGAACTTCTATGTGGGCCTCTTCTGCGTGACGTGGTTCTGGGAGGGGGGGGGGGGGGGGGGGAGAGCAAGAAGGCCTTAAGTTCTGTGGCGGTCCCACTCCGGCGGCACGAGCCCCTCATTTTCAGTACTTTTGGAGCAACCGTGGTGGCTCTTCTACTTATATAAAGTTGTCGTATATACCATAACAAAGATTATTTCTTGTAGATTCCAACTATATGTAATATAAAAAATGAATTAATGTGATTTAGAAATAAATGTTCAAGAACAAGCACGAGATACAGGTTTTTGCGAACAGTGTCTAAGTTGTGACCATATTTAGAAGAAACTACCGCATTTACGGCATTGCAGCTTGCTCTGCAGCTTTACGACATATCTATTTCCTAGACGCAGCAAAATAATGTTGAATTTTTACTTTTTGGATAATTTGCTTTTGAAGATTACCAAATATCGCAATTTCTAATGTAAACAACCCGGATAATACACGCTCAAGGAAGCTAAATTTTGGATAAGTTAGAGTTCAAGGAATTTCCATTGAGGAGACAAAGTTTCATTCATCTACCTTTAATAGGTTTCCTAATAATGTGACAGAAATGAGGCAATATTTAGAATTCTGGTCCTACTTTTGCCCATTTTTGCGAAAAGGTACTAAAGCTACGAAGTTGCGGTTTTGGATGAGACAATTAGAAGCCTGAATTCAACATCTCAACGCATACTTTTCCAATGAACCAAAAAGAAACGCTGTACGGGACGCGTGAATTTTACCATTCTTTTGCCACTGGTAACATCGATAAAGTTGACGCACTGTTCAAACCGTACCATAATCTAAGGACTCTATCTTAAAAAATTAGCAGCTATGGTCATTTGTTATTGAAATATGCTATAATCAGAGCGACAAACTGCAAGGAAAGCAAGAAATTTATACTACTTTCGCACTTGCATGCAAAATTTTCACCTAGCACCATCTACACGAATGCCACGAAAGTGCTGAACCGGGAAGTTCACAGTTTCTCCGAATGTGACAGGCCTCAACATTTTACCTGAGGAACGAACGTTTTAGATCTTGGGTGGAATCTTATAACGGTTCCGAAAGCGAGCCGGTTCCCTTGCCCTCACGTGATTGGTCAGTATGGGGGTTGCGTCAGCGGCCGTCAGAGACGCGGGCGTTACTGCAAATTTTGAACACGTCACGTATCTGTCAATTATTTTCAAAGCGAACCCGTCGTCGGCCATGAGTGGAACCGGCGAAAATGTAGTCCGCTTTGGGTTCCATTGCTGCGGCTTGGCTGTTTAGAAGCGTCTCCCCGCAGGCTGGCTGTACCCGGTTTGGAGGCAAACCGGATGTGACGTGAGCCAGTGTCGTACTCCCTGCCCCCAGATAGGTACTTGTACGCCTAGGGAAAGACGCTGCTAGGTGCTGATGCTAAATCCCTGTGGTTTCTGCCAGCCACATGCGGCCACTGCCGGCTCACGTAGGTTCGTTCGCGTGGTCTTGCTACGCCTCGCTGGATCGTGTTCAGTCATGCCGTTCTTGCGCGGCGTCATTGTCGGTGAGTCAGGTTAAATTCTTAAATAGGTCGCGCCTGCGCCTAATTGAGTCTATGAAAGCCTGCACATTCAGTTTTGCTGGCTACAATGCAGTGCGGCTGGCGTGAGCTGTCTCCACGATGCGCTTCGAGCGTGTCGATTTCGCCGTTCTTCATGTTGGTGGAAACGACCTTGAAAGCAACATGGATCCACAAGAAATGTGCGACAACATCAAGGTAAGTCTACTGAAATTACAAAATTTGAAACAATAAGCGCTAATAGTTGTGTTTTCTTTTAAATTTTAGGCCTTGATTGTTCAACTAGACGGCCCCCGTCGTGCTGGTTTTCAAGGTGCTCCCTCGCTGCCTAGAAGATGCTGATGCGGAACAGAAAATGCAAAAATGTCGCTTGCTCAACCGCAGACACGGCATGCGCATGCCGTGTCTGCGGAATTTGAACCCCGAGGTATGGACCCCCTTTTTCCAGCGGCATGCCGTTACATACCGTCAGGAACACGCTTGGCTTATTTCTGACTCGGTAAAAAATGTTTCGCTTTTTGTCGCTGCTCGCTGCGGAAGAAATGCGGACCGTTTGTCGTAGTTGTGTCTCCATTACAAGGTGGCATTACTGCGGTGAATAAAGCAAGTGTTGCCGTACATACTGTGCGCATTGCACCCTTTGTTGGGCGGTCGGAAAATATTGGTCCCACTTTTCAGGGCAACTTCGCTACTCTGTAGCGGTGAAGTGTAATTTCTACCATTGAACATTCCTGTGTAGATATGTTTCTGAATCACGTTAAGCACAATTTTTCGTCCATTTCTTTGTAAAACAACGCGATAGAGCGATTGCGCAGATTGTTTACTTCCCTTTCTACAATGTTTAGTTTATTCTATCGCCTTCCTTAAACCACCACAGCGGCAAATGGACTCTTTTTATCGAAATTCCGCGTTTTTATAATAGCTGAATTTTGGTGCGGTTAGGTGTCTAAATTTCTCGTGCCCACAGCTACCAAAACAGGTGATCAAATTATTAGCATCACGAACAAATCGCATTCCTACATGTGCGAGCTGCTACATATGAGCCCTCAAGAATTTTCAAGAAGCATCTTTTTTCTAAGAACCCTTGCGATATTGGAAAGCCCTGATTGAGGATTCTCATACAAAGCATGCTCAGTAAGTATAGTGAAAACGTGCACAAACAATGTATAATGTAGTGGGCACTCTGGCTGCTTCTAATCACATTACAGGTGACCACGACTAGGTAGAAACGGGCCTTGAGGCTGTATAGTGGGATGTAATATTCCCACTTTTCGCTATTACTGAATCGTAGTCAGCTTTGAGATTTTACGTTATGTGAAAAATACTTCATAAAAAAAAAGCACTTGTGATGTCTCGGACACAAAGCGGCCTGTTCTGTGCTTGCGTCTATGAAAGGGTTAAGATGCACACACTATTCAAAGGTCGCATTAAGAACTGAGTTGCAGGCGCTACTATGCTCCGCAAGCAGCAGGATACTAAAAGGAGAAATGAGCAACACCGTACTGCCTTAATTTCTTCAAACCCTTCAACAAAGCTTGAGCAAGAAATGCACGCGACGGTGTCACTACAGACAGCTGCGGGAACACTGACGCATGCGCGAGAATATAAAATGAGGTGCAGCTGTGCGGTGCACGCTGCTGTGAAGTTCGAATTACAGTTTCCCCCTTGCGAAACTACCGGAAAGGACATATTGCATCCATCGGTGTTAATATATTTTCTAGCATATTTTCTTGTTTTCAGCCAACATACACACCCGTTAAATCAAATAGATCACTGTAGATGGCGGCCACAAGCATATCACAAGAACTGTGAATTGGAAGCTGTTAGCTACCTGTGGCACAAAGTCATGCAAGGTACATGTAGTCTTTGTGTGCACATTGACTTCATGTTTTACTAATTTGACTGGCTCCTATTGCACTCCGGCTGAATAGCAATAACACACAGGCCACTTTACGTTCGAGCTACTCGAAAGCTTGCGAAAGCTGAAGGTACATTCATAAAAGTTCATAAGTCCATGGCATTAGTGAAAAAAATGTAAACGTTTTCTGGTACAACCGTGCGTTGTCAGAAGTGTCTCAATGCATTGCAGTGATTGAACAGGCACATATTGGCTGTAGCACTTGGATTTCAGCGTGCATGCGTTGGCTGGGCAAAAAATTCTACCATATTTTACCTCCAAACTTTTGCTCACGAGTGGAAAGCGCTGTTTCTGTTGTAAATAGATGTGGCTGGCACACAAGGTATGTGCATGCTGAGTGTCTTGGTAAAGAAAAGTAAAGGTATGTTGCATGAACAGAAGGTGCTGCAGCCACATAACCTGACCTTTGATCTTCATTATTCTCGCAGATTGAAGGGATGGAACTAAGTGCGTGTCTTTTAAATGCTTGATTTCAGCCAGATAAATTTGCCAACACGGGGATTCAAACCACTGGTGTCCATCTGCTGTCGGGCTGAACTCTCAATTTAGTGAGAATACTGCGTTCATTGGTGCTGACAGATATCAAGTCAGTTGTAGCTCGGCATTACTGTATTCCGTCACCAAAATGCTAGAGAACCACTTGAGATCCTTTGATGTCAGCATCCTCATAATCAGTGGGCACCCCATAAGAAAAATAGGTCAAATTTGGCTGGTATCCTTGCAAGTGTGAGAAGGCTAGGCCACAGAAACTCGCGTTTCTGATTTGTGCACTATTCAGCCACGTTAAATGTGGGGAGCCTCGACATCTAAAAGACGAGGAGCAAGCAAATTGAATGCAGCTACCAAGCAAAAAATGTGGAAGCGTAAGCTGTTGATTTTTTACTCTAAAGGCACGTTAACACCGAAGACGGAGCGGCTAAACCGGGCAAAGCTCTTGGCCAGGCGGACAAAAGCAGGCGTTAAACGAGGCGGCAAGCCAGATCGCTCGCGCACC
Organism: Dermacentor albipictus; assembly: GCF_038994185.2. Classification (NCBI taxonomy): domain Eukaryota; kingdom Metazoa; phylum Arthropoda; class Arachnida; order Ixodida; family Ixodidae; genus Dermacentor; species Dermacentor albipictus. Next base: position 1,844,836 of record NW_027225575.1, on the reverse strand, counting down.
ACTTTTCTTCCTGCCCGCCAGAGCTGTCCGCTTTGCCGCAGCCAATCAGAACACCAGACGACGGTGGCGTGTGCGCGATAAAAGTGGACGACCAGGGCCACGAGACGGCGACAAGTGCGCCACAAAAACGTCTGATGCTCCGCCTCGGCGGTGTGGGCAGCCAGGCAAGCCGTCCAGTTTACAGGGTGTTTCAGCTAACTTGTGCTGAGGCTTTAAAAGAGAAAGACGGAAAGAAACTAGGCCTGCAGTACTCAAATGCAATCAATTCAGTAAACTACCATTTTGAGCAACATTAATACTTACGGCTCATTCAGAAACATCTGCTTTATTTTTATGAAGATAGCTGCTGTGGTTATTTTTTCAGGACAAAAGAAAGTGCACAAAATCGAAAAAAGTACCATGCAACTATGCACTTTTGAGCAGTGACGAACAAATGAACAATGCGGCATGCAGACAGGATGTAAAAATATGCAGATCTGACACACTGTGAAAATTATGTAAGCAGCTTTCTTTGCTGCTTCTGTTCATGGATGGCATTTGGCAGTGAAATGTTAAATGTTACCTTGCATGCACCACTTGTGTTTGTAGTACAGAGCTCACAGGCAGACGTGCGCTCCGATGCTCAAGGTGGTGTTGTGCACCATCCATATCCTGTGAGAGTAGTGGCACTGTCATTCCCTCGCACGGCGCATCGCATAGCGGGTGACGTAGAGAAATCCGTTTATTTAATCCTTAGGAGAAATAGTTGCTGCCACGTCCTGTGCCCGACAGAGCAGCGCCTGCTGGCCACCCAGGCTTCTGTCACGCAGCATGGCCTCCCAGTGTTGCAGTGTAGGGACATTGAAGTTTTGATGCTGGACCACCACTTGCATACTGTCGTTTTGACGCCGTGGTGCTGTATTGCAGCTTTGCATCTGCACATCCTGTGTAAATTGTTGGTACGGACACACTTGCCGTGTTTATTTCTTCAGAAATAGCATAAACATGCCATACCACACCTTGAACTATCATTATAATATTTTTAATTTGCCACCACAACTGTCACCATGTCTAGATGCAGTATTTTTCTTTTAAAGAGACTCTATACGAAGTATGCTTTCTGATGGCATCTTTACCTTCTCGTATGATCATTCAGCGAGCACAAAGTGCTGCAGCTTCTGCAATGCTTTTGTCTATTCCTTCCAGGCACACTACTCTCAATGTATCATTAGCGCTGAAATAGAATACCGCCCGTTGCTCAAAGCAGCTTCAATATAAATTCCAATCGGAAGAATAGGCAGGCTTGTGGCAGTATACGGCTTTCGATAGCCATAAAAGGCAAGCTAGCATAGTGGGGCATCTCAATGCTTGTAAAAGCATTCAATTGCATGTATCTCCAAATAACTAAGCTCAAGCAGACACTCAAAATTCGTGCTTGTCACGGTGAGTTGGTGCGGGAACTTGAAGGTGTCGCTTTTCCTTCATTTTTGTGTCTCTTATGGTTTTGCTAAGGCTCTTGCCACAGCAAAGTTGCTCTTGTGGTATTTTAGAAGGGTAATTTACTAATCACCTAGGCGATGTCATTTCCTTCATTTGGTTGCACTGTGTGCATCAGTGCAATAAATGGGTCAAACGGCTTAATACGAAATGTTGCCAGGCCATTTTGGCACGACACTTGTGGATAACATTTTGGTGTGGCTTGGGCGAGACTGAAAGAGAGAAATTGACACATACAAGCACAAAGGCCAGGCACTGTTCCCTTGCGGCCTGCATAACCACTAGAATAGCAGCTAGTCTTATCAATTCATACTGAGTATCACAAAGTGTAACATTGCAAGAACTGTAGCTTGGTTGATGAGACAAGGCACTTACAGCTGTAGCTGAAACATGTGGTGTGATCAACATGTACAATGTTGCAATACTCTACACCCTTTTTGTATTTAAGCTTTTAACTTTGCCCACAATCTGATTACAGCTTTCCAGAGTTCCTTGGAAAATCCTCCCATGCACCTGCCATGTACGTTGCCCCTCCTCCTCGATGTGGCGTGCAAGATGGCAGCAGCAGCTGTGGGAACAGTTGAAGAGGCGAAGAAAGGTCCACATTATAATAGGTTGTATGTAAATAAAACTGATCGAACTCAACCGATTTGGCTTCCACTTTTGTCAAGAAAATTGTCAGCAAAGCAATGGAGCAATTTCAGTAGGGCGATACTAATAAATAGTGCATAGAAATTCTTGGAAGCCCCGTCAGCTTTCTTGCTGTTAAGAAGCTGTGTTGGTGAGGTGGTTTAGGCAGGGAATGCCAATTCATGAGGGATGGTCATGGCCACCATGTTCAATGTACGTGCAGCATTAATCAGCTCTCTAGACCGAGTGCACTAATGTCACATGATACATTTTCAAACCTCGCATGCTTTCTTTGGGGCTGAGAAAATTAATGAAGCATGAAACTAAAATCGGCATGTTGCAGATTTCAATTAACCATCACTGCATTTGTCCATTCTTGAAACAAACTTTATTGTGCCAAATGCATACAGAATGAATTTGTGGAATATCCAAATTACATTTTGCTTGTTTTGGTCAAGCAGCTGGCAGAACAAAACCACAAAGTTCCAAAGCAGAAAGGTAACACTTCTTTTGAAGTACACAACTGGCGAAACAGTGTTGCTAACACACGAGTGCAAAACTTGCCGCTGATTAAAAAAAGAAGGGAGCTGCTACACACCACTTCGTTCCTTGACCATTTATTTGTTTCTTTTGTGGCTGATTTTTAAAAATCCTTGCTATAGCAAATGCAAGGACATGGAAAAATCAACACACAACAGATATTGGTGCAATGGTGTAAAGTAATGAAGTTATAATTTTGCATGCACATTATTTATTCTGAAATAAAGGGATACAGCACAAACATTACTCTTCAATCCCAATAAAAAATATGGAACTCGTGAGCTACACGAGGGCTACGGATAAATCTTGAGTGCCTCGGAGTCTGTAATGTGCAGCTATACTTAAGTACACAAGCATTTTTGGATTCTGCCTCTACCTGGGTGCAGCTTTGTGGTCTGGAATGAAAAGCCACAGCCATCGAGCTGCTGCAGTGGCGACATCACAGTAAAAGGTAATAGCGAAAAATTAATAATATGGCCATGCAACTTGCACATCAGCTAGGTCACCTGAAGCTTCTATTTCCAATTTTTCTGGTGTTGCATAGAAGGACAAAAATTTTGAAAAGTGATAGTGTACGATTTTCATACATTAACAATTATGCATATCTAGTTTTTTTAACCATGCAGATATTTAGCAAAATGTTTTGAACACGGAGAGCCCGGCATTTTTGCAAAGGAGTTTCTAGGCGAGGAGGACACACTTTGCTGCTAATGCGAGTTTCAGAAAACTAATTTTGAAAAATTCAGTGACTTTTTTATTAGTAACTTGGCGGCAGCCTTCTAAATGGCATATTTGGAGGCAGTCGCATGTGAACGCACACCCTTTCTTTTTCTAAATCTCGAAAATTGCACTTATTTTGAAATATTCATTATCGCGCTCAATTGAGTACAATCAAAACTTGGTGCATCCTCCTCCACATCAGGCGGCAGTGCCCTGTCAAGAAGTGTGGGACAAAGCTTAAATGATAGCCTGACACGGCACACTGACGCACATGCTTGCCAGGCAAAGTGTGTCGTATCAGCTGCTACAATGACTGGCTAAGATGTTGTTTCAGACTTTCTCGAGCCTGTTGTCGGGGGTGTTTCCATCTGATGAGATAGCGGGACCTTCTTTTCTGAGCTCCCAGCACACTCGGTTCCAATATTGCCTCGATTTACCAGTGAAATTCAATGATGAATATCTTGAATTAGGTGCAACTTTCAAGATTTGTAAGAAATGAGAGTGCTATAAAATGTGACTGCCTCCAAATTTGTGGAGTTCCAAAATAGAGGAGTTCCTCTGCAAGAATGCGACATTTCCCGCGCTCATAACTTTAAAACAAGAAAATCTGTATGGTAATAAAAGACACCCTGTACGTATACTGTGTGCATTGGAGCATTTCATGCAACCAATATTCAAGCACCTTCTGCCTACAAAGAATTCATAAAGCAAATTTATGCATTAAGACTGGAATCAGTTACGAGCACTGGAAATGCAAACACTGTTACGAACCCTGGTCACATGCCAGGCATTGTGTTGCTGCTCTCTGCGTAGGGCCTATGAATAAAAACCACCTTCAACATCGCACAGTAAGCTACCAAGTGCTATGTGTAGGAAGACTTACAGTTCTTCAAATGCGATTATGACCTAGACATTCCAAAGCTTTTCTAATAATGTACTTTTAGTGAACAAGTACCCCAAACTTGAACAACTCTGAAGCTATAATGCCATTATTGTCTGAAAGATGCACTACACATTTTTTTTAACGCAGTAAAGAAACATTCATAATCGACAATGCCACCATAGACATGAGAGTCATATAATATTGCACTGCGTGCAGCAAGGATAGCACAATCTCGCACAAAAGACTAGTTTCTCCCGCAGCCTTTGAGGCCCCCTTTATTATGTCTCGCTTATGATGCCGTGACATGGTACGAAACCATGATGACGTAACTTATGATCATGAGTTACTCTTGAATGAAAGCTTATGCACACATGCATATTCCTGCATTGTAACTCTGGAGTGCACTTACAGTAAGGACACTGTGAAAAGAAGAAAAGGCCAACAGCAAGAACCAGGCAGTGCAGTGCTGTTTGCACCTTCTCGGCTGTTGTCGGTTTAAGTCACCTTCACTGCAGCAGAGTCATGTTATGCGGCGAAGCATATTTAGCATCATGCAGTGAAGCATATCTGAAGTTAAAGGGGACACTGTCACGGGGCCGCTGCTGGTGCTTATGGTTACCCGACACTATCAGCTTAAGTACTCGTACTGTGACCTCTTCATGCATTTGGACAACACCAATCGCCATGTGGAAACCTCTGTTCGCTACTAATCTCGCTAAGAGCCTAAATTGTTTCCAAACTACAAATTTCACCAAGTGGCAAACTTGGCAATGCTTCTGGAACCTCTTTCTAAAGTACTTTAATACTACCAGGATGCTTCAATGTCAAACTGGATTAAAAACCTGGGATGAGATTGCGCAAGCTTCTAGCTTTCTGACTGTTTGCTTCACCTTCTACATCAGTGAGTAGGCAGTGTTCAATAGGCGCTCCCGCTTCACCAAGCAGACGACCGCTGACGAAAGCACGGTGAAGGCGAATAATGAGAACGCAAGCAAACATTCAGAATGCAAGATCTCGCCCTTGGATTTATAGAAAGGAAGGATAATTTCAACACCAAGGAACCCAAGTATGCGTTCAACAACAAAAGCTTCTGAACGGGCCACTTCCACATCAGCACTGCGGAAAGACTGATGAGCTTATCAACCAGCAGAAATTTTCACTCGTGGCCGAAATTTTCACTGCCACAATCGCAGGTTCAAAGATATTTGCATGATGACATTTTGGGCCAAAAAGAAGATCCGTTTGAGCGATGGTGTAAGCGTGGTGCCCACTGTTGGCTCGGCTTGTGAAGAGCGACCTGCTGATACCAGACACTCTAAGCAGCTCTTTTCGATGTCTGAATCGATGGTGACATGCACTAGGTGTCACTGCTCTTTGAACATGTTGAGCTGTTGTCCTTGCTTCATGAAACATTAAGTAACTACAGTTATGACAGTGTCGAACAAAAGTGTTGTATTAGAGAATTTCGTTAACCACGAAGCATAATATCCCTGTACATTATTTGCTCTGCAGTAAACTATTTTGCACCTCTGGTTGGTGAAAAAAAATGGATTTTTGCAATACCAATAGTATTCATATTCGAAAAATATTCGCTTCGCACTTAGGTTTCATTATTCGAGTTAGCTTTGAAATTGAAAACTTCATATTTCCACACCCATAGTTTTGCTCAAATACCTGGAGCATAAGTCATTTGAGGACGTAACTTCAGGATTAGCAACAGTATGCCACCTAAGAGTCAACACAGTTCAATTTTTTTTACATTCTTTTACAATTGTTTCCTAATGTACATTCATTAAAACCATCTTAAGCTTCAATAATTGACTAAACTAAACTTTGATAACAGCTGCATGCTTGGATCGAACGGTGCATGTTCCGGCCACTCTAGGGTAGCAGCTTAGGGGGAAAAATATCCGTTACTTAGGAATTCCACTTGGTGACCTTGTGCAGAGAAACCCCGGCTGGACCTTACCATCTGAAGCTGCTGCACAATGGCTATCACTGGCTTTTTTGGTGTTCTCGATGGCATCCACTTGCTTGAGAAGCTCGACCTCAATGACGTCTGACCACTGGCAGCACTTATTTCTGTTTATCATAGACGAAAATTGCCTATGAGCTCTTATTTCTCCCAAAACACAGACTTTTGCCACATTTAAGAAAGTGGCACTGTCCCAGAATAATGTGCTACAGAGATGACAGAGAGGTTGGCGAAGGAGTGGTGCCCAGACAGATAGAATGATAATATTTATGTCTATTGCAATTCAAAGCCATCTATTAGAGCACCTTGCACCTCCAGAGAAATCTAATGGCTTCCTTTTCTTTCATCTCATAATGTGGGTGGTAACACCGCAATAAATGGTCCCTAAATTGGTTTTTGTCAACCCTGAGGAAATCTCTCACAGAAAACTTGTAGACAGTCTTGATAAGTGTTGTCAGATTACTTTTCAATGTGTTCTTTATCATCACGGTGGGTGGTCGTAATTTCAATTCATGTGCAGCACTCACACAGTGCGCACTCCTTGCAGACATCTGTAACTAGTGGCAGTTCACCAGCATACTTGAAGGGAGGAAAAAAGAGCATGGCCACACCAACCACATCACAGCATGTGTATGCATCAGATGACATTGTGGAACCTAATTCTATGTCAGCAGGAAATGCATGGCTGCTGTCGCTATTTCGAGTGCAAATATTTGTCCCACGGGTACAGAGAAGTCATTATGGCAACCACATAATCCAGGCAGCCTAGCGCTGGGCAACTGCAATATTTATGAAGCAGCACACTGCATTCAAAGCCAGGCACTGTCACACTTGTCTGGTAAAATCGGTGCTTGTATACACAGGGGCTGGACCATTTCAAACCACAGTCACATTGGAACTCTGTCCACTCTCGTAGGGTGCATTTTCTGTGTAGTCGCTGCCACTGCAGGAATAATTTTCTTCGAACTGCACAAAGAGAAAATTGCAGCACTGTGCTCTGCAGTGCTTGGTGCAAAGGCAGAACAGCCATGAGCCTTCTCCCATCCACAATTCAGAAATACGCCAATACATAGATGGCTTACAGTGGCATCCCTACAGGCAGCACACACCACATATATGCCGCCACTTAGATTGCAACACACTGAGGGTCTCCATGTCTTTATGTAAATGCTCAAATATACTAAAGGACAGGATCTTTCGGGAATAAAGGTTGTTTCACGGTCCTCACATCTATGCTACGACAAAGCCAACTCCAACTGCACAGGTAGAAATTGCTGTGGAAAATTAAATTTTACAGTTCCATGTACCATATTTTCCATACAGTACTATTAGTCTGCAGGATCTAATTTGGGCTGAAAAAGCCCCTCTCTTTAAGCACCATGGCAAATTTTAGTTATAGGTACATTGGAAGTTGTAAGATGCCATCAAGCGAGCCTTTTCTCAAACAAATAATTCTAATTAGTTCATTAATAAAGGAAATGGAAGAAATTGAAATGTTGCATTTTCACGCTGCCAGGAGGCGGGTGCTAAAAGCAACGGCACTCAACCCCTTTGCCTCCAAGTGATCTTCCTTCTTCATCTTCCCCCATGACGGAGCCAAGGGTTCACGTCACACTCGCATGACGAGCCCTGTCTTTCCTTTCCTTTTTTCCTTCTCTTCCTTTTTTGCTATGGGGCACACATCCAGGGATGGCATTTAACATTAGCTGGCTTACGAAAGTCACGTGCCATGGTTGGTGATATTGTAGGCAGCACGTTTTACATAGCGACATTTGTGCATGTAACCTTGACTCTGGCTGAAGCAGGGCTTCGTTGAGACCATGATGGCTTTTGTTTAAAATTTGAGGTGTTTTCCCACTGTGCATCATTTTGATAATTTGGAGACAGGATTGTTAGTGTGTGATCTATGCATTGCACTTGTCGGTTTGCAACTTGCAATCTTGGTGAGACCGTGGTAAGTTCAAGGGAAGCAGCCCACATCCGCATACCTTATTCACAGCTGTCAATTCTTTTTTTGCTGCTGCTCCGTATTAAAGATAGGAACCCAAGACTGTGGAAGTACCATGGGCTTGGTGGTCTGGAGTTTACCATTGGTTGTCGGATCGAACCGCTGGCACCAATTGTTACAAACTGTGCACCCAGGTGCTCAGGATCATGCCGCTGACTGCATTTTGCAGCGGCTCATGAGTCCTCAGGGGGCCAGGCAGGAGATACGGCAACAATGCAACGAGTAACAATGAATGTTTACTTCACACACACACACAACGCTGGCACCTTCCCTGCCGAGGACAAAGAGAAAGAGCGAATGCACACACGAAGCTTAACCGTCCCACTTGCTGAAGGGAGACAGCACTGTGGAGACTACGCAGACATCCGGGTGTTGTACAAGCCGTGGGTAAGAAGGCGAAAATGCCTGTACAAATGATAACGTTTTTTGCTATTGGGGCCTCCTAGGCGTTTTCCAACGGTTGCAGGCGGCTCGGCGTATTTAAAAGGTCCAGCCTTTAGCCGTTGCTTTGGCGCCACGACACAAATCGTTGACCACACAGGCCAGTCATAACATCAGTTAGACTAGTTCTTGTGCACGCTCAAGGACACTGAGCTTGAACGACGCCGTGAATGCTCTGTCTTTTCAGTGCTATTAGAACTGTTCTTGTATTTTCTGTGTATACAAAGTCGATTATAAATTTATTGTGCATTTTGCAACGTGGCCTTAGATATCCAAGCACTGAGACGCGGCCACATGATCAGAGTAAGCAGCATTCACTTGCATATCGTGAGTTGCCAGAATAAATTGAAAATATTGTGCTGCGACTATCATTACTGCGTCACGAAGCAACCAGAAATGACAGTACCATGCTTCACAATGCGACTTTCATTTCTCCCCTGGTGCGCTTGTACTTCTCTGGTCCCCATTCCACTGTGTAGGACTCCCAGAAAAGCTTTACTCAGGACAAGGGACCATACTGTGCGCTCAACCAGGTGGCACCCATCACCACAACATTGCCCCAATCAGTCTCACCTTGTCATCTCTCGTCCTGTCCAGTAACGTCCTTCACATTTCAAGGATGAAGGTTTAGCACTGTGTTTCCGATGACTCTCTTTAGAGCTCTGGGACAGTGCTTCCGCTGCCAGGGGTAATGCTACAGAACAGCGATTCCACTGACCCTAAGCAGGTACGCCCTGTTTGAAGAGACAAAGATAAAACCTTGTGCAGGCTGTCCGACATGCATATACATCTTTTCCTGCACCTCTTTCTAAGCAACAATACTTTCACTGGTGAACAGGAAGGCAGCCTTTGTTTCTTTTTTCATTATCGTTTCTCAGTTTTACAAGGCCATAAAGAAAAATAAAGAAAACAGGAAAGATTGCAAACCAGCCCTGCAATTTTCCTGAATTATTGGAAACGAATATGTGCGAACAGAGGATGCCAGATGAAATGAACAGCCAGGTGCAACAACAAGTGACATCATTCAGGTGGTGCAGGCGGTTTGGCGGGCCCATAAAATGCCTTAATAATGGGATTTATTTGAGCGTGAACATGGTGAGAAGGCTGCTTCTGCCTTGCAGTGGTGTAAAGACTGCTGCATGTCTGGAGGTTAAAATGCTCATCATTCTATCCTACATGGAAGTATTCCGACTATTTAGTGGAGGCATGGGAAAGCCACTCAAGCCTACATTAGCAAAATGTGTGGTACTGATTACAGTGAACACACTCCCTCCATGTTCATGCAACCGAATGCAAACATACTGAAACCTGAGGTGTACCTGACGAGTGTACCTGCCAACAGCCCATAGGACAGGAAAGGCAAATCCCTGTGCACGGATAGTGAATTCGTCACTACTGTGCATGCTCATTTCGGCAAACTGGCATAACAGATGTATTGTGAGTGCAATATGTGACTGTAAAGCACGTGGCGCGTCTTTGTCACCATAGCTTGAGCTTGGCGAAAATCAAGTGGTTTGATAAATGTACAACAGAGTCAGCAATGGTGGGACAGTTCTTAGTAACTTCACAGCATGCCCGTCTGCCTCTACAACGTAAAAAAATTGGCTTTGATCCAAGAGCCAGATCTTTCTGACTGGGCAACATTCATGCACCAGCTTTGTCAGTTTTTTGATGCTCCCACTACTCGTGCTGAGGTCGCGAGAAAAGCCCGGAGAGAGTATACAATTCGAGAATCATGTACCTCTTACATTGTGGATGTCCTTGCACTGTGCTAACGCATGAACACCACCACGTCTCAAAATGATCAAATGCGACATATTAAAGGCACAAACACTGAGGCACTAAAGGCACAAACACGGTTATCTTATACGTCCTTGGTATGCAGAACCCCAGCACCTCCACCACTTCTAAGGAACCGCTTTATTCTTGCCGAGCTAGAGCTATGGCGAGGAAGAAGCGACGCACACTACGTACGGATGAGGAAGATGAAGGAAAGTGACATTGCGCTCACAATATCGCTATCGTGGTAGTTTCCCAAAGGAAGCGGTCACACCACTGCGTATAAAGTGTATGCACAGGGATTCTCATATGTCTTCCCTGTCCAAGGTACTGGTGGCAAGCACCACAGAGCAGCACTGGTCAGGTGCATTCCAATTAAATTCTTAAGAATTGAGAAAACGCCGATTCAACACAAAGCAACGACCTGACACCCTTGCCAAGAAACCTGTTGAACTGGCATTAAGTTTCAGATATTTGCGGCCACACATAGGTAAACCAATGGGCAAGGTTCTGACTGGTGTTGTAGAAGTCACGGGGCGCTTTTTTCGTTGCGACGATATATCGGATTCATTTACAAGTACTGCTCCAGAAGGGCACATGTAACCGGCAAATAGAGGCCTCAGGAGAGCATTAGATTATAATCAAGGAGGCGGCAGGGTACCCAAGGGGCAGCGGAGGGATCAAAACTGGAAGCAGGGTGGTCCCAAACTGGAAGCAGGTTATGTTGCCCCAACTCACGGACCACCCTGACTCCAGCCTTGTCCGCGAAAGCGGACAGCTGATCTTAAATTGCGTCAGAAAATTCGGAAAGTACGACTTACATACAGCCTATAGACATAAAGATATACTACTAGCACGCGCAGGCCTCGGCGAGCCCCAACCCATGGACCAGTCCGCGTTCTAGCTCTGGTGTCCCCGTTACCGATTTGGTGTCCTGGAGACGCCGCCAATAATATGAAATAGTGACACGTTGTTACTAGTAAAAAACACGATTTAAGCCGCTAACGCTACGTTCAGCACTGCCGCGCCCAACAACTTCTACAACGCCTGTGAGAACTTCGCCAATCAATGGTTGTTCTTGGCAATACTGAGAACTTGTGAATTTTGTGTACCGCTCATGCTTAACTTTGTAGTGCACTGTGGCTTAAGTGAAGCACTACGATTGCGTGTAGCATACGTACACATCTTACCTGATAGACGGTGAACGGGGTCTTGTACAAATATCCGCTGAAGAAGAAAAGACTACACCTTCACATGTGTTAAAACACATGCCAAACTTGAAAAGACAGACGTACAATGAACCGCCACACGTTAAAATAGTAAAAGCATCACTTAAAAGGCGAAAACTATTGAAAACTTTGCAAGCGCCATGGCAAACACAAATCCGCCATTGCTGCTGATATTGATGTTGATCAGGCTGTCCCCTTGCGATCGAGTCGGCAAGCGCGTGGAAGCGCGCTTCTTTATTCTATGGAAGCGCAATTGGCGCAATGTAGCCAAAATAAATAAAGAAAACTGCATTAACTCCAAATACACACACGCAAAAGAAAATCGTCGGGATTCTCTATGACGACGTTTCCAACCCCTTGACCGATATTTTATACAGCTCGTTGCATTAATTAAAATACGCGCAAAAAATACGCGCATAAGCTTGCCCGCACAAACACACCGCGCAAATTCGTAGAACGCCACCAGTGCAGCCCCCCCCCCCCAAGAAAATATATGACTAGTCAATAATAATAGCATATAATTATAACGCGAGCGTCGGCGCAATCAATAGAAAATTCAATTTTATTTGTTATTGAAAATCAAATGCAATGCCGTAAACAATGGATAGAATTAAGCATATCGCTTCCAGGAGTTTAAAAAAAATCTGCCTTGAAACTTGCCGTGGTGACGCGGCAAATTGTGGGTATACGATTGAAAATAATTGCTATAGTGTGTTCGTATATGAGTAAGCTTCTCAAAAGGAGTTTCAAGTGTTTCCATGGTATGGCAAGCTTATATCTTGATTCATCAAGTTCTTTTTATTCATATTGGTCAATCATGTTGAAAAAGCGAATTGGAAATCCCAATGGTTTGGTTTTTTTACCGGGGTACACAGAGTTGAGCCACTGTTTTGAAACAAACTTTTATTTAAAGGTAGTTACAAGTAACACCGACACCCTCGCTCATGAAAATCCCAATGGTTGTGTTTTTTACCGGGGGAAACACAGAGTTGAGCCACTGTTTTGAAACAAACTTTTATTTAAAGGTAGTTACAAGTAACACCGACACCCTCGCTCATGACAACACAACTTTCACTCGCTGTGTTTTTGAAACAAACTTTTATTTAAAGGTAGTTACAAGTAACACCGACACCCTCGCTCATGACAAAACAACTTTCACTCGCTGTGTCCAGACACTTGGTTCAAGGTGCATGTAATGCTTCATCTCCAAGCTTTGCGTGGTTTCTTAAAGGCATTGTGAAATCTACACGGTGTTTTTATTTTACACCTCCTCATCTCATAGCACAAGATCTGAAATGCGGGAACAAGAAGAATCAGGCCACCACATATTCACAGAAATGAAATCTTCACAGTGCAGTTGACAAGTGCAAAAATTACAGCAGAAACTGCCAGTCACAGGATATGAGCAAAACATAACTGTTCTTTTTGCGGGAAAGCCTCAGTCCTATGCCGACATTAACCCATATGGTGGTCATCACTGGCAATGTTTGAAAGATTTTCATAAAATAGAGACTGAATGCGTGGAGTATTTATCCTAAGGGAAGTAGAAACTCGCACGTCTTCTAAACAGCCCTTTGCAGTGCTAAATGTATGCTGGCTATTGATAGTAATAAATAGTATGACTGTTACAATTGTTAAACAAGACAAAAGCTCATAGTAATATGAAGGCTTGAAGTGATAAACCGTGTTTGGAGGGGGAATGTAGCTGGAGTGAACCTCTTGACAAAGATTTGTCTTCATCAGTGCCGCAATTCAGTTTGGCACAGCAATCTTTATGCACACTTAGCTCACTTTCCCACACCCTCAATGTAGGATGAAGAGGAGAATAAGATAGTGCGTAGAATGAAGTTGAAGTGTAGAAAACAAATGGGGAGACAGTTAAAGAGAAGGTAGGAGCACTGTTGTAGATTATTCTTCCAAGGTTACTCTTCCAAAAGAAAAAAAGAAAAATATTAAATGTGTAAGGAAGCATTGCCAATTGTTATGCCTACTCAAGTAAGAGATGCACCATAAGGGATGCAGTATAAAACTGATCTGATATGTACAGTGGCCTAAAGCTTTCTGCATAGTCTTTATAATCATTATGACACTGTCTGCTGCAGCCAAATATGCAGAAATTTTAATTGAGTGCTCATGACCAGAGCAACTTAGCCAGACTGCACACAATACCACTGCATATGCCCTCTATTTTGGTAATCTGAAAAATAAAGTTTATTCAAATGGGCAATAAGAACATCACATGGAACACAAAATCTAGATCGAATTATGAGGCATGCCACAGTGCGGGACTCAGTATTATTTTTGACCACCTTGGGTTTTGTGATGTGCACTTAAATTCAACTACACACTTTTTTTTTCATTTCACCACGACGGAAATGCAGTCACCTTTGCTGGGATTGAACCGCAAGCTCGAGCTCGGCAGTGCAACATCATAACTACTCAGCTACTGAGTGTTTACACAAATTTATAAGTAGCAAAACACATTGGAGGCTTTTGCACACTGAAGCACTACACACCATCCAATGCACTTCCTTACATCTATGTACAGACATACTTACCAGCAGCTCATATGGCAAGCATGGAGGCGTGCTCTAACACACTACTATCTAACAGCTGCCACATACCAGAGATAACCACTGGGTCTGTACCTATTTTCACAGAACACTTACCAGCAGCTCATACAACAAGCATGGAGGCATCTCTCGTGCCCTAACACACACACCATCCAGCTGTGACATGTGGCTGCACACCACAGACAAAAACAGACGGGCTAATCATCAGAGACCACATGTCATAATTTGTTAACATGCGAGCCCTCAACCTGCTTCAATAAGGCATGACAGCACAGCACTACTGCACCACTTCTTTCTTCCTAACTGCACTGGAGGCTTGTTACCAGTAATCGTTCCCTGCTGACGTGGTTATCTCTTCAGTTTCTATGTTGCTGTCCCTAAGCTGTAATTTAAGGATTTTCTTTTGAGCTTCAGTGGGCCTTCAAAGGCTAGATGATGGCTGCGACAATCTAGGGTTTTTTGTAGAGTGAAATCTTAACAGGTGCACAACTTTTTTGTTGGCTGGTTCATTTGAATGGTCTGGTATCTTTCTTATTGAGTCACTCAGTTTCAACAAGCATGAAAACTGGCTCAAACAAATTGTTTGCCTTCTCAGCCACACCCTCAGAGACTTCACCATCTGATATTGCCTGTCTGACTGAGTCCATTTTTGCTCTTAAGAGTGCTGAGCTTTACACTGCTTTGGCTGCTTCCAGCTTTGTTATACTCTGTACAATGTGCAATGCCCGACTTGCCTCACATGCTTCTTCGGGTGAGCTCTCATGGGCCTTGTTGCTACTAGTTGGATTAGCGATGACCACACAGTGAATGTGTTTGCACACTGTAAAGTGTATAAGATGGTCATAGCAAGTGCACATGTAAGTATGCACACACACTGCGCATTCCTTGCACCTCAAAAGACAGCAAGCACCATCTCCAACTTTTGACACTTTATATGAGAGCCCTTTAATAGACTGAGATGGCACAGTCCATATGCCATCTTCATTTAATTTGGCACAAGCTGCCATTTCACTGCCAGACCTGTGGTTCTTTTGAATTCTGCTCAGCTTCGTACCCTTTGCCCCTTTCATCATCTGGATTGCCCTTTTCATTAAAAATGATTTGTCAAGTCCATGAGGGCAGAAATTAGTTTGTCACCATGCTTATTCTGTTTTCTCTCCAGCATAGTATGCTTTAACGTCCTGTGCTTGCTCTCAAGGTGCATGTTAGTGTTGACAGCTGCTCTAGTCCTAAAGCAATAGGCCCACTCTTGCGGCCCAACTGCATAGTGGTCATTGAAGTACTTCAGGAAGTCCCTCAGTTTTTCTTCCTCAATAGAAAGGAATTGCTTAAAATAATCTTCAAATGCCTTTTCCGCGAGAAACTCTAAGAGTAGCCACACACTATGGTAAACACGTGGCCTTAGCTGTTTCTCTACACACTCGAGTATCTTCTTACGCCAATTGTTATCCACATGCCAGGCACAGAGAAGTTTCTGTTTTGCGGCACCCATGACCATGGACCATGCTTTGTAGAATTGCGACGCATCATCAGATATCAATGTCTTAGCAGCCACTTTTTTGGCCATGGCCGACTCCAGATATTTGAAGAATGCTGTCAAAGTTTGCTCGTTCATCCGGTTGCAGATGAAATGAGCTATAGCTACACCTGATCCTACTTTATCTAGCACCAGAAGAGTGGTCAGCTCAAACTGGTACTCTGTAGTTCCATGTGTGGAGTCAAGACATACAGTACCTGCAAGGCCCAATTTTTCTAGTAGCTCCTTTTGAGGGTCTCTCATCAGAACAAGAGCAAAGTCTGCTGAAGGAAATGTACCACTTGGGTCCACTGCACCTTGTGCCTTTTACAGGCGGACAAGTGTTTCACCTTTTTCTTTCATCACAAGCACCCACGTGTCTACACTGATAGCGTCATTAGTGTGACAATGTTAAAGGGGTGGAGACATCAAAATTTTCGTTCATGCGTTTGTTGATTCAAACGTTGCGTCATGCTTCAGGGAGCACGATACACACAGCGGGATTAATATATATCCGATAAATAATTTAATAATACCATTACTATACCGAGCGATTTCGGTTTCGGTTTCTGGGCTCCGGGGGATGCTATGACGTCACAGAGGAGGAAACGCAACATGGCTTGGTCACGTGAGCCACAAAAAAATAGTGACGTAAAACTATGCTGCGTCGTCTGCTCGCTCATACGCGTGCTCTGGCAGCAGAGGTCAACTGGCGATTCGAAGTGCATGTCGCGATTATTATAATTATTGCGAAGAGCGACAACAACGGTAAGAAAATATTGCGGCTTGTGAGAGTCGGTGATTCATTCCGAAGCGCCGTAAGCTTTAGCTTCGAAGTGAACCGGAAAAGGCCTAGCCACGATATCGGCGGCGGCGAACGATCAGAGGCGGTGAAGCTGTCGTCGGTGCACAGAGTGACCACTCCTCGGACGCTGATTGGCCGCTTCGCCGTACGGCTGCCGCACAAATAGGTCCCGGGCCCGTGCTCTCTACAGCTAGGAAATCTCGCCGTTCGCGAGCAAAACCGCCGTCGCACGGGGGCCCGCGAACGGCAAACGGCGTGCGGCGAGTTTCCGGGCCGGTAACGTGGACGGGCCTTCACATTGAGAAAGGCCAAGCGAAGGAGAGACCGCTCCGAGCTGCCGACTATGCGACTATGCGAGGAGAGAAGCGGACAACACGAACGCCGCATATCCTGGTCCCTTCCGGAGTCGGCCGGCTACTGTTTTACACTCAAACGTGCAAAGGCCCGTAGGCACGGCAACTCGCTGCACGCAGTTTGCCATTCGCGGGCCGCCGTGCGGGGTTCGTGTTGTCCACTTCTCTCCTCCTGTGTCCGTGTCTGCACGCCTCACCCCTTCTTTGCATTAAGAAAGGATTTTTATATGCCTGTAGCTCGGTCATAGTGGAGGCTATGCTCGGTCGCTCGGCTCAGCAGGCTCCGTAATCGGCATTTCATCGCTACTCATCATACGTCACGTTTTTGTGCTGGTGTGCTATGACGTCAATATTTTCGTTCCTCCTCTGTGACGTAGTAGCTGCCGCGCTAGCGATGGGTCTCGACTACGAGAAGGAGTTTTTAATGACTTTTTGGAGCTGAATTAAAATTATTTTGAAATGTTTGCAGCGTCTGATACCTCGTTCTGGGTGTCCTTGCATACGGAAGCAGCCTACAACATGCTTTTTATAGCCTCGAAATTTGGTGTCCCAACCCCTTTAAAGGGGTGGAGACATCAAAATTTTCGTTCATGCGTTTGTTGATTCAAACGTTGCGTCATGCTTCAGGGAGCACGATACACACAGCGGGATTCATATATATCCGATAAATAATTTAATAATCGCATTATTATACCGAGTGATTTCGGTTTCGGTTTCTGGGCTCCGGGGGATGCTATGACGTCACAGAGGAGGAAACGCAACATGGCTTGGTCACGTGGGCCACAAAAAATAGTGACGTAAAACTATGCTGCGTCGTCTGCTCGCGCATACGCGTGCTCTGCCAGCAGAGGTCAACTGGCGATACGAAGTGCATGTCGCGATTATTATAATTATTGCGAAGAGCGACAACAACGGTAAGAAAATATTGCGGCTTGTGAGAGTCGGTGATTCATTCCGAAGCGCCGTTAGCGTTAGCTTCGAAGTGAACCGGAAAAGGCCTAGCCACGATATCGGCGGCGCCGAACGATCAGAGGCGGTGAAGCTGCCGTCGGTGCACAGAGTGACCACTCCTCGGACGCTGATTGGCCGCTTCGCCGTACGGCTGCCGCACAAATGGGCCCCGTGCCCGTGCTCTCTACGGCTAGGAAATCTCGCCGTTCGCAAGCAAAACCGCCGTCGCACGGGGGCCCCCGAACGGCAAACGGCGTGCGGCGAGTTTCCGTGCCGGGCCTTCACACTGAGAAAGGCCAAGCGAAGGACAGACCGCTCCGAGCTGCCGAACTATGCGACTATGCGAGGAGAGAAGCGGACTACACGAACGCCGCATATCCTGGTCCCTTTCGGAGTCGGCCGGCTACTGTTTTACACTCAAACGTGCAAAGGCCCGTCGGCACAGCAACTCGCCGCACGCAGTTTGCCATTCGCGGGCCGCCGTGCGGCGTTCGTGTTGTCCACTTCTCTCCTCCTGTGTCCGTGTCTGCACGCCTTAACCCTTCTTTGCATTAAGAAAGGATTTCTATATGCCTGTAGCTCGGTCATAGTGGAGGCTATGCTCGGTCGCTCGGCTCAGCAGGCTCCGTAACCGGCATTTCATCGCTACTCATCATACGTCACGTTTTTGTGCTGGTGTGCTATGACGTCAATATTTTCGTTCCTCCTCTGTGACGTAGTAGCTGCCGCGCTAGCGATGGGTCTCGACTGCGAGAAGGAGTTTTTAATGACTTTTTGGAGCTGAATTAAAATTATTTTGAAATGTTTGCAGCGTCCGATACCTCGTTCGGGGTGTCCTTGCATACCGAAGCAGCCTACAACATGCTTTTTATAGCCTCAAAATTTGGTGTCCCAACCCCTTTAAGGAGCAGCAATGTTAAACTGCTGTTTGATGTTATGCAGGGTTGAGCACTGTGCCAAGTGCACTGGCCTCAGCTTGGATGCCACAGATGTTCTTACTCGCTTTAGAATGGTTTTCATGGGCACACCCCTTTCTAAGTTCTCTGCTACGCTGGCCTTTTCCTTGTCACTCATTCTCAAGTGCTAAATTTCTGGTTTATGACCGTAATGGTTTCTTTGATACCTGACTTTTATGGTGGTGCCTTCAGGTGTCGGACTCTGAGTGTTGCCCATGTGACGGTAATAAATGAAAGACATATCTTGCCAGACCTATAGCTCCCCTGACTTTTCTCCCGACGGTCGCTATGACCTTCCTTTTTCCTTGCCTCGCCTGATCTATTACAGTAATAGTGGATCCTTGTCTCTCCACTGGCCAGCTTTTTGGAGTCCCTGGGCAAAATGAACCAGCAGTTTTGGCTACCCTCTTCTTCTGCTTTCCATTCATGAAATTTTGTAATAAAAGCACAAAATAGCATTAGATGGTGACAAGTACTATTGGGAGAGAGATTCAAACAAAAATAATCACTCTGAAGGCTTTGGACACGGGCTAATGTAGCATTTATTTTACTCACTCACCTTCAACTCGACTGTGTCATGAGGTCACCCTTGATATTGCTGAAATTTATGTTAAAATTGAATTTCAAATGCAATGCGCAATAACTTCAAAAAATTTATCATATTAGTTTTGTTTTAATAAGAAACAAATATGAAACTTAAGCATGATCTATGCTCACTCCTTCCTCAATATTGAATCAGACTGTACATTCACAGCAATGCTGTTACGATAAGACAAAGACGAACTGAGAGCACGTGGTGCAAGCTACGCCCCAGAACAGTGTGAATCCCTTCCCTCAGTTTCTTCTTGAAAAGCTCCTTCTTTTCAAGAAGAGCCTGTTTTTTTACTGTAGATAGGGGCTTGGCGAGGGAGTGTTCCATCATCACGCGGTTATGATCTGGCTTGGGCATGCGCCTGGTTCGAAGAGGCAGCATTATGTGTGATTTCAATAAACCAGTTGCTAGTCTGCGTTCGTCCTGTCTTCTTCTACGTTGGTGTCTTTTCCCAAGCGCAGTTTACGTTCACAAAAAGATGTCTTACCAAGTAGCCTCCTAACACACTCTTCTTAAAGAAAAAAGGATTGCGCATGCGTAAAATTTCGCTCTACTCTATGAAATCTACAACCAGAGTCCTTCAATTGAACGACTGTGGTACTACTAAAGAATTTTCCCACAGTACGCCGGAGACCAAGCCGCTGACAGCCGCAATTGCAAGTGTGGTCCTGGACCTACGTCGGCCTGCATTCGGACCTATTGCGGCCAGCACTGAGGCGAAGACTACACCACGCACGCAAGTAGCGCAGAGCAATGTCAGAACGCAGAGCAAATCTCTCCTGTCGTTTAAGGAAAAAAAGAGGGAGGGGGGGTTGCGCTTGCGTCACGTTTCGCTCTATTCTATGAAATGTACTGCTAAAGAGTTTCCCATAATACGCTGGGAAACCATCCCGGCGACATCCGCAGATTCATGTATGGTCCCGGTTCTGCGTCTCTGCCGCATTGCTACGTGCACTGAGGCGAAGACTAGGCCACGCACGCATGTGTCACAGAGCAACGTCAGAACGCAGCACAGCTTACTCCTGTCGCTTAAAAAAATAATATGTACAAACGTCAAATTTCACTCCAATTGCTGAGCAGGAAAGCAGACAATGCCAAACGTATGTCATGTTTGGCATAGTCATGTGTACGCGCATCGCTGGGAGCGCGTACACATGACTATACTATAGATGGATAAACAAACAAATTATATTTAACGAGGATACAAACTTCAAAGTACCCCAAGGAAATAAATTAGGCACCTGCGCAAAAGCTGCTCTTCGCGAAACTGATGGATAAAGAGAAAACAAAGGCCCGCAAAGCATAAACAACTGCCTTTTTGGAGGCAC
Organism: Dermacentor albipictus; assembly: GCF_038994185.2. Taxonomy (NCBI): domain Eukaryota; kingdom Metazoa; phylum Arthropoda; class Arachnida; order Ixodida; family Ixodidae; genus Dermacentor; species Dermacentor albipictus. Next base: position 1,824,081 of record NW_027225575.1, on the reverse strand, counting down.
ACTGCACAACAAGAAATTAAAAAAAGTCCAAGATATAATATTGCGTTTAAACGTCATTTGCTCACGATGACTGAGAATAAACTTAATAAAACCGTTCCTCACCCTTATTGTTCCGGAACACCAGGTGCACGTAGTCAGCCTCGAAGTTGTGCGCAGCGATCTGGTGCACCGAATATTGTAGGCAGGGAAGTGCCACATACGTCGCATTTCATCTATTTCTTGACATCCACGGCCATTTTGTGAACGTTCCTGATGTGTTGCAGCATGTTCTTTCTCTGTATGAATAGTTTGCTGCAAAATTCGCAGCGACGATCGTCATCGCCGATGGCAGCTCGATCACAGACGTGCGCCATTCCGAAGCGGAGAGACGGCGTTTAGAAGCACGTGGTTTCTGCGTCATTGCACGCGCTTGGATTGTTGTATATTCCGGCAATAATACAGGGAAGAAACCTCCCCAATCACGTGACACACTAGGTATTCAGTGGCCCCATAGGGACAATTGGAAACCAACTTAGGGAACCAACATCCGGGAACGCAGGGTCACGTGGATGCTGCCTTCTATTGTTCACCGGCCTCAGCCGGCCTGCGGGGAGACGCAGACGCATGTGGCTGTTTGCTTGCGACCATGGCCGCGCCGCCTCGGAGACTCGCGGCTGGTGCGCGCTCGCGCGCGTTGATCATCTCTAAGGTACGACTTCATACACATAAAAACATGGCGGCGCCCCTCATTCTTAGCCTCGGGTTGCTCTCCCCGACCCGTCAACGACTGGAGGTACTAGACGCGTTATCAGAGCTGACCGATAAAGAGTTTGGTCGTCATTATCGTCTGTGAAAGGGAACCATCCGATGGCTGTGCGACGAACTGAAGGAGACGAGCAGCCATCGCCCTTTGCCGGTGCGAGACGTGTGGCCCGAATAAAATGTCCCTGTGCAATGACATCATACAATAAAGAACCAACTTTCAAGATTGTCGCACAACTGTTGGTGGTGGGGCTATTTCCTTTGATTCGAGTGTTAAGAATTTTTAACGCGTGGATTACCACCTGGCGACGAAAAGTTTAAGAAATAGCAATTTTATATTGCCTAATGCACAATAAAAGAATATGTCAACACGCGCCGACAATTGAAAACTTTCCGGAAAATATTTAAATAATAGTGCATATTTATTGCGCAAGAAGAAACATTACGCAATTCTTAACTCGTCATATGATGACGTACACTTCAGAGGCGGCACCCTCTCGTTGATTGGTCGCGTACTCCCTGTCTTCCACCTCAGGCTTGGCAGTGGCCTATTTAGTAACGTAAGCGGTGAAGCGAACCGGTTCGCATTGGGAACCGTTATAAGATTCCGGCCTTGGGCTCCCCCACAATGCCTGTCAATCATCCTGAATAGAGGAACCAGTCCCAGAGGCATGGCCAAGGCCGCGAGACATGCTGTTGTTTCCTGCTTTTGTTGGGTTAGTACCGGCATAGCAGCCATGGCGAAAGCACGTGCCAGCCAAGCATAAGAACCGCCTGCGAGGCCGAAGAAGGGAGGAGGCGTCGCCCATGGTGCGCTAAAATTCCTCTGTGAAACTTCTGTTCAGTCGTCGACCTTGTAGGTGGTGCGATTACAGCAACACAATAGAAGAATCTTCCCCTTCTCTTTTTTCTTTGGCTGACACAACGCATTGGAATGGAGTTGTATTGACATGTGTGCACTTGTGACCGCTTTTCACCGGACGCAGGACGCGCCTGCATGTATAGGAAGTTTCGCGAACGTTATCGATGCTTTATCCGTTGTCTGTTGTCACCGGCGCTTATGTAATCTGACTGTATGAATGACGCGAAAAGCGCGCATGTTGTAGTAATCAACGCGCAGTAATAGGAGACTGTAGAGATCAAATTACAACTCATCCACACCACGTGGTGTAACCCATTGGTCTGAGCCGGTATTTTGTAGCGATGCCTTTCCGCTGATAATGCATTTTCGCGCTTTTCGCGCTTGGTCAGTGGTGTTGGATCTGAAGGACAATCCCACCGCTGTCCCCCAGTTATTGGATCTTGCCGTTGAGTGCGAGAGTTGGCCGACGTTGAGGAGGACTTTGAGATGAAAACTGGAGAATTATTTACAGTATTCACAGTAAAAACGTGAAATAATTAAATTGATGGCCGACAGCAGATCGGACGTTGCGGCCCATGGCAAGAAGCCCGAAAGAGATGAATGAAGGAATGCTTCTCTCGGCTCCCTGTCTCCCCTTCGGTGTCTCGAGGTCACGTCCTTTTCGGCGGATCGTCGAGCCCGCTCAGGTGTCGTCATTTTTCTCCAATGGTAGGCGCCCATGCGAATTCAGTCATATTCGACGGGTAGGGGTTGCTCCAAGGGCTCCACCGTAGGTAGGGTGACTTGCCACCGGCGTTGCCTCGTGGCTTGCAAGCATCGTCACAATAGGCGGATGGGGGTTCCGAGGCCTTCACGGTGACTTACAGCCGTCGTTCCCTCCGGGTTGCAAACGCTTAGCTGGGGGAGACGGGTTGTTTTCGAGCGACCTTCCAGAGCTGCAAGTCAGCTTTGCTCAGGACCCAGGTTACCTGGAATCGTGCGAAGCTCCAGCTACACTTTCGGGAGGAGTCAAGCAGCAGGACAATAGCTCTACGTGCGGCGCACGAGGTGGGGGACGCCACCTTGTTTGGACGTGCTGCGCCTCGGGAACGTGGTTCAATGTGGTCTGGTGAATTCGAAGGATGCCAGAAAAACGGCCCGTATCTAACAGTGGTTAGAGTGATGGTCCGCTCAAGTTATCAACGGGATCAGCCGGCCGTGAGCGGTGGATAAGACTAGCATAGATTATCATAACGTACTGATACAAAATACCGGACCTGGTGGGAATTTTTAGTTTGTCGAGCGTGCGTAGTGGTTGCCCGTGAGAGAAGCTAGCACAGACAGCCTTTGTCCAAGTCATGGGAAATCGCAAGAAAAGTGCTTCACGAAAAAAGAAAAGAGCCGTCGCAGCATCTCGCCGTGCGCGGGCAGTAACTGCGTTTTCACACCACTCGAGGTAAGACCCTTTCTGTTACCGGGGTTTGTAACTACCATAAAAGGGGACATTCGATAAATCAAAGCGAAGCAGCAATTCCAAAAAAGCGCTTTTTTCATTTGCGTTGGAGAGCTGATCCTTTAGTTTAGACGTAATCGTGGTGAAGGAAGGTGAAGAACACGACATAAAATAGGCCGTGGTGGGAACCTTGCCTTGTAATTCTGGCTATGACCGGCTCATTTGTGGCGGTAGGTCTTTAGGATACATGACAAGGCAGTGAGCTTTGACGGGCTATGAGGTGCCTCCTATTACCTGGTTATTTAGGGCTTTGTATTATATGCAGCCGCTTTACATCAGCTGACAGATGCACATCAACTATGGCAGCGTTGTCGACACCATATCTGTGCATCTGGTGCAAGTGCATATACCGCAGATAGACATCAGGGGGAGAGCAAGAATTTTGTCAACTGTTGATTGACTTATCCAGACGAAATAATGAAGTAAGAAGAGTACTGTTTCAATTTTTCAGGAAGGAAGGATCGCAGGAGAACAGTGAGCAACAGCGAAGTGCAGCCTTCACTGCGTCTTTGGAAGGCAATGGCACTACCATAGAGGATGGCACAACGGTCGAGTACTGGGATAGTTTCGGCATCGCTGAAGAGCCTCTGCCGGACCTGAGTATTGAATCAAGCTTCGTCTCAACTCAGTCAGAGGAGCCGAACATCTCCGGGAGGCGAATCGTGTCACTGGGTCATTTTGTAGGTGCTGTTCGGAGTCTCGACAACTACATGTGCCCCAAGTCGACTGGACGCTTTGTACTTGTGAAGGAACGCAAAGTGGAGCTGTTGTCAGAGCTTACGTTTTCCTGCACTGAATGCGGGGAAATCAAGAAGTTGACGACTGACCCTATCCCAGAACCAACGTCCCTCACCGACAAGACAATATTAGGGATCAACGATGCTGCCGTGTGGGCTTTTATAAGTGTCGGATCTGACCATTCGCAGTTCAAGGAAGCGATGTCAATCATTGAAGTTCCCGCTATGAGTAAAGGGGCTTTTCTACGTCGAGAGGAGTCTCTTGGAAAGGTAAAGTTATTTACACACACGTTTCTGTTCTTATGCGGATTTGGAGTGCAATTGCTAGAAGAACTAACGGGACGTCGCAGCTGTGCTAAGCATTTAAAAATACGGCATAGTGAACATCCTCCCATTCAATCTTTAATCGTGGAATCTAAATGTTCCTGGCGCAATTACAGGATTGCCACTATGGCAGCAAACCTGCAGCTGGTATATTCATCCATGCACGCAGGGGTGACGTTATGAAGTGTAACGCCAGCACTGTGAAATGTTTTCAACTCATAGTCTGGTGTAATTTGATTTTGTTTCAGTGCTGGAAAGCCGCCCTTCTGAACCAGATGATAAAAGCCGGCAAGGAAGAGAAAACACTTGCAGACGATAGTTAGTTAAATGGGGGTTTAATGGCGCAAAAGCGGCTAAGGCTATGCTGCGCCAAACACGAGGTGTTTTAAAATCCAGTTTATGAAGGAAAAGGCTGTGTTAATAATCTATATTTTCTGTAAAAATCCAGTGTCGAATAGAAATTTATGGACGCCACATAATGGGACTAGCAGATCACCTAAAATTAGAGTAGGGT